>NC_137694.1:172376436-172811436 GCF_964034855.1 Anser brachyrhynchus | reverse complement strand
GGTAACGTTTGCAAAATCCTGATGACATTAGAAGATTAGAATTTTAACTACAACAGTTGTAATCATACTTTTAGTTATATAATTAGATCATAAGAATTTGTTACTTTTTTTTTTTAAAGGAATAGGTTCAGCAAATTATCTCAAGAGTTCATAATCTACCTAGAAAGCTCAAACAACTGAGCTGAATCTTTCTGAAGTGTAGCATTTGGGAATTTACCTGTAAAGATTTTTCTAGACAGACAGAAAACTTTCAGGTTAGCTCAACCATAATAATAATAATAAAAATATTGACACTGAGTTCAATATTGTCTACATACATGCCTAAAGGGTACTCCTGATCAGTGGGTGACTAGGTCCCAAGAGACTATGCAAAAACAGAGACACTGACCCATAGGGTGTACTATAACATAATGAGTCAAGATTGTTTAACTCCACAAATCAGACTGCTCCATTTATTTCACTCCTTTCTTTTTTTCTTTTTTTTTTTTTTTTTTCCCATGTCCTTATTCTGCTAATGTATTTTACATCTGGATTTCCAGTTGTACAGACAGAAGGTGGAAGTGATGTAAGCAATTGTAGTTTTACTCTCCTAAATATGCCTTGTACACAGATGAGGAGAAAAAAAAAAAAAAAGTAAATACCAAACAAAACCAAAATAAAACAAACAAAAAACCCTCTCAAGACTGCTGTTGCTTGCATTTCCTGGAGAGTAGGTCTTGCATAGCAAACATCAGGAAAAGCCATTTTCAAAGGTTATCTGAACTCATGTTAAATAGTTGCCTATTCAACCAAGCGAAAAATAGATCCAAAGGATGAAATAATAAAACACCAGGGACAAAAGATCCACACGCTATTTAGCAGAGAATGAAGCTCTCCATAATGGAAACATAAGCAGAATCTCTTACAGTACTTTCAAAAAAAGGATTGCAAGCAAAGTCTTGTGAAACATTAACATATTCTGTGACAGCTGTTTACAGTTTTTCCTTTTAAGATGTTCACAGTTGTATGTCAGGGCAGTAATTTTAAGAAAAAATAAAGATCTGAAGACTTTTCCAGATTCAGGCATACAATAAACATATACGCACCTGGAAATAAATTATAGTGGTATTGGTGGTATTGCTGGGTTAAAAAAAAAAAAATAGTTTTGTGTAGTGTGAATGATTCTAGCCCTTGAATTTTCTAAAATGCATTTTTCAGGTTTAGATATGCATTATTTAACATTCAGAATTAATTTCCATAGTTACTGGATAAGCCATTAAGAATGGCAGTGTATTACAGTTGAGAGGGGAAGGAAGAGTGGAGAACAGGGTACAAAGCATCTGAAGCGTTTCCTGCACTGCTTTACAAAATAAAAAATAAAAATAATAATAATAATAATAATAAATAAATGTTTCTTGTTTTGCTGAAGCAAGAAAGTGAGATTTTTACAAAAATGTTTTCAGATAATGCAGACACCCATCTAAAAAGTTACATTATTATGTATTTTCAATATCTTTAGGTGCCCTCATCTTAATTTTGGTTTATGATGGTAATGAGGGACTTCTATTTTTATTTGAAGTTGGTGGTTTTTTTGTAACAACTAAAAGGAAAAATTTTCCTTTAAAAAATTAACACACATATTGCTAAACGCTGTTGTTATACTCTGACTGTGTAAACTAGCCTCCAAACAATCTCTGAGAGGCAGTATAAATGAGGTGAATGGTAGATAGCACAGCATAGGTCACTTGGAAGCTGTAAGAGTTTTTATTGAGCAACCCAGATTGGCAAATGTGACAATTTTTCTTCCCAGTCTCCCTTTTACTCATATGGAAAGCAAAGCCCTGTACTGTTGAAGTGGTTTATTTGAATGGTATGGTTACATCCTTTGTAAGAAGACATGCTGAAATGGCAGACTGACATAGCCTCTCTATAGCTTCTTCACATAAGAAAACAGGAAAACGACCTGTGTTTAATATATTCTAGTTTCTTGCAGCTACCTCTTCTCACTGACCCCAATACAGGTGAGACATAAATTATCTCTGGCTTTACGCCTCCAGCAATGTTCTCATATGTCACTAAGGAAGCTTACCTTCCTAGATAGGAAACACTTATAGAATAATACAGCTCTTTTAAGAGAAAGCTTGCTGTTCTGCACAGAAAGATTTTGCTGAGGAAGCAACAATAGCTTGAACAAAATTTGGGTGGCAGCAGGGGGAGAAAAGTAGATCTTTCAGCATAGTTCCTTTTCTGAAAATTTATACTCATGGGAATAACCTTAGTGACATGGTTGGATCCTTGTCTGAAACACAAATATATATACATTCCAAACATTATTTTCTCAGAAGTTCATTATGTAAAATTAAGAAGAGTTTTGACATCCTTTGCCAAAACTCCTCACATATATCTGTATGACAATGCCACAGAGTTAGTACCTGACAAATTTCTCTTACATGCATCAGTAGGGACTAGATAGATAAAGCATCCTCAGGCAGTTATAATGGAAACCGAGACAGCAGAAAGCTAGAAATTAAAAGAATATAGGATAGTTTGAAAACTGGACATTATGTTTTATCCTCACTGGTAACTTCACTGGTAAGGACTAGTATTTACTGAATAATATTTTTCTCAAAACTCTGAGGCTATTTTCTTAGGCAACAGTTTTTAAACAACATATACCACTTGTGGTAGGTTGACCTTGGCAGGCTGCCAGCCCCCACCATGTTTCTCTCTCCCTCCCACTCCTCAATAGGACAGGGGAGGCAGTAAGATGGAAAAGCTCATTGGCCAATGAGATCACTTACCATTTACCGTCACACACTAAATAGACTAAACTTTGAGTAAATTAATTTAATTTATTGCCAGTTAAAAAAACACAGTAGGATGGTGAGAAAGAAAAAAATAATTCTAAAAACCTTTCCTCCCATGTCCCTTTCTTCCCAAACTCAACTTGTCCTTCATTCCTGACTCTGTCTCCTCCCACCTCAGCCCTGTGGCGCAGCACAATGGGGAATGAGTGCCACAGCTGATCCATAACAGCTTCATTCTGCTTCTCCTTCCTCCTCACACTTTTTCCCAGTTCTAGCATGGGTCCCATGAAGAGGACCCATGATGTCAGCTAGAGCTCTGCATGTTCCTTCAGGGTACATTCACCTGTTCTAGCATGGGGTCCTCTGTGCGCTGCAGTGTGGATGGAGAATATCTGCTCCAGCGTGATCATCTCCACAGGCTACAGGGAAATTACCTACTCCACTGTGGTATCGTCCACAGGCTGCAGGGGAATCTCTACCTTGACATGCCCGGAGCACCTCCTGCCCTTCACTGACCATGGTGTTCACACCCTTGTTTCTCACACTTATTTCTTTACTACTTACACTGCTGTGAAGCATTTTGCCCTTTCGTAAATACATCTTGGCTGCTGGGCCTGGGCCAGAGGCCTAATCCTGCCATGCAGTGGGGCCGTTGGTGCTGGCTGGAACCAGCCATGTCCAGCATGGGGCAGCCCTGGACTCTCCTCACAGAGGAGCCCTGCAGAACCCCACTGCCAGCACCTGGACACCTGTACCCAATACAGCAGTGTATAATTCTGGAAAACATATCCAACTGTTTTTATTATTATTATTATTATTATTATTAATAATAATAATAATAATTGTTATTATTTAAAGGAGAGAAAATATTAAGTGAAAGAGGCTGGAAAATAATATTTAGCAAACTGAAAATATACGCACATGTTTGATAGTATAGAGGCAGGCTGAGTGAAGAGATAGAGACTCTTTCTATGTAGTTGTAGAGAAGTTTTCATATATTGTTCTGATTTACAGTCAAGATTAAACATGAAAAATGAAATATTTATCTTTTTAAAATCTAGTTGAAGCACTTGAGCCAAAAAGGTTAAAAAAAGTTCAAGGAACAATCCTATAAACAATTTAAGGCCATGATTTATGTAGCAGGTTCAGTGTGATAATGAGGAAAACTGCTAATCAGTGCCCACAGATATTAGATAATAAATTCAATAGGTTGAAATGGATATTTGTAGTACAGCAAACATTAGTCTAATGATTGAATTAATCTTCACACAGAGAAATTCTTGCATGCCAAATTTTTTTAGGACATGACATGCTAATGAAGATAAAGCTGGTAGCACTTCTTTACCCTCATGAATTAGAAGTGTTCTTTGGGAAGCTGAAAGGGAATTAAGTGGCAAAGTTTTGCAAAGAAACTCATGAAAACATTTGAGCAAACAGGAAAAAGTAATAGGTAAGAGACTCATTCTTTATTACACTTCATATGGCTGAATAGAAATGGTTTGATTAGTACAGTGTATCAGAGAACTTACTTACTATGCAAGACAGACCTAGAAATAATCAAAATGTTTTATAATTTGCAGATCTTGCTGGCACATTTGCTGGATAAGGAGGAAAAGCCACGTATGCCTGTGCCCACATGGCTGGAAGTTTAGATCTCCGTGCTAATTAACTTTTTATTCCTGATCATCAAACAAATGTGTTTACAATGATAACTAAGGATTTCTTTCCTCAAATATCTTGACTGAAAAGGCAGCAACCTTGAAAAATAAAGCAAAACAAAAGAAGAACAACAAAAACACAACAGCAGCAACAAAAACAATGAAAACCATTGCTTTTCTTCCCTTTAAAAATGCCCAGTTTCTATTATGGGGCACAACTAACTGTAATGGTAGAAAGAATTATTTTCAAGTTGCTTTCAGTTTTGCCCTTTAATACACAGATCAATGGCCTAGTCTGACAAACCTCTCAGAAGGCAGATTATCTGCAAAATTGATCCTTAACTACAGAAAGAAGTTCAAGATTATTTCCAATTATTTATTTTTATTTTTCCATTTTTTAACTAGTCATTTCCCAAGGGTTTTAAACTGGAACTTTGCTGAACTATCATCCAGAGATATACAACTAGCTACACAATTCGACCTTTTTTGATTCTGAGTGGCTGATTCAAATGATCATAGCTGTGGAATAAATTCCATCAAAACTAAAAACACTGTTGATTACTTAGGTAGATACTAAACACAAGTTTATAGTTATTAATTATCTCTTCCACTGGAAAAAGAGATTTTTGTGTGTGTGTGTGTGTTTATTTTTTTTATGGTGGTAGCATTAAAGTATTTAAAGTTCAAAGTATTTGATCTGGGTTAAGAAGTAATACATGCCAAATTTATTTGAATAAACAGTATTCTGTCCATAATATCTTTGCCATATTTTCCTAAGAATGAAGATACCACTCTGTGTGCCTCCCACATTAAGCAGATTCATTTACATATGACTTACACTTTCACTTCAGATGCACTGAACAGAAGGTATATAACTTATTTTGGAAGTTATACTACATATGATACAAAAAGACAAATGAAGCCAATCCTGTTCATATACTGTTAGTGTTAGTGGAGACGTGCCATATGCAAATACTTCCTCTATACATTTCAGAGGTCAGTGCTATCTGTTCTTAGATATTACATCTGGCACCAAGACAATGTAACACCATTATACAGATTTTAATGGACAACCTGAGCAGAAAATTAGAGTACTGCTGTCAATGAACTGCCAGATTTATGAGTTACTGTATACCTTAGACAAAGCAGAATACAACATGGAGTAGGCTGGCATCTTGTGATGGGCAGGCATTTGACAAGACCATAAAAGAAAGAGGCTGAATTAAACAACATGATATTCATTTTTTTCACCCAACGAAGCACCCTCTTTCTTGATTTGGGTTGTTTTCCAGTTTTCTCGGCAATTTTGCAGGCTTCTAAGAACAAGCGTTCTTCCCTTCATGTTTGTTCAGTTGGCAGAATGATTTGTGGACATTTTTGAGACATAAATAAAACACTTTTCTGACTTCTGAGCAGCACAGAACAGTTCTAAAATGTTTCAATGTACATGGAAGATTTACCTATACCCATGTCAGTTCCTCAGCACTCTATTTTTCATGTACCATGCCTACACTGTTGTGTATAATCAATCCACCTGGCAATTTAACTGACACCTTCCAAGCCCCAAAACATTCTTTTTTCTGCCTCTCCAGTCTAATCTTCTTTTCGTTTCCTGCACTTGTGCAACAGATTAAGCAATATCAACAGTCACTCCTAGATGTACCTCACTGAAAAATACACTCCATCTTATCACCAACCCAAACATATTGATTTCTGAATTAAAGACATGAAATATAGACAGATATTAACATACACTGCTACCAGGATTTATTGTGTTACTGTGTGAAGACACAGACCTACAGTGGTTGAATATGAGTATCAGCAGGGGATACTTCTTTCTATTTTTCCTATTTTACATGGATTTTTTTTTTTATTTTTTCTGGAGAGAAAATATTAGAAAAAATATAATCTTAGAATAAATCAGGTTGGAAGAAGTCCTGAGATATCATCTATTCAGACTCCTTCCTTAAGCCAGGATACAAAATCAGTTTGGACTAAGTTGCAGAAGAACAATAGGCCTGAAAAAAAACATAGAAGAAACTATTTGGATGCTGTTACTGGCTACAGAAACAGGGAATAAGTAGTACATCAAAATATATTTTGGCTGATACTTTGTTAAAAGTTTGTTAAACAATTAAAATGTTGAAAACAGAGAATATTTTCTTTAAAAACAAACCAATCTTTTTTTTAATTTTTTTTTCTGTCTGTGCCAATAAAAGCTCCATCAGCTTATACTAGTGGTGTAACAATTTTAGAGTTTCTGTTGTTAGCTAAGCTGTAGCTGAAAAATGTGAAGGTTAGTGACAACCACATGGTTTTTGTACTTCTCAAGATAAGTTTATACTCTGCTTTAAGAAAAGTTTAAAAAATACATTCATTAATATCAGCCAGTTAAAAGACCAAATATATTTACTTTTAATGATCATTAAAAGACAAAGTAAATGATTACAGATATTTTGACACAGTTTTCTTGGTCCCATTTTCTATGCTGCTTTTGGCAGCATAGAAAAGCTGTTCTGAATCTAAAGTGATGTAACATATGAATTTCAGTTTGTATGCTAAATTAATATTTTTGAAAATATTTTCTTAAATTCACTTTTATGCCTTAGCTTTCAATGAAAGTTTTCCTTCAAAGTTCTCTAAATTAGAGGGAAGAGTAGAATATACTTTTAGTCAAGCAGTCAAGCAAGAGAGAGAGACATAAAAAGTCTCAGAAAATGTTCCTCTAAAACTGAAAGGCCATGAGTCTCTTTTGTACTAAAATATCTTCCAAGGGACCAAAATGTTATTTCTTAAATGTTTTTACTGTTCTTTTATAAAGATTCTTTTTATTTATTCATGTGTGTTCTTGTGGAACCATCTGCTTACCCTTCAGCCCAAAAGTGAATAAACATGCAAAGCAACTTATTATTTGGCTGTTCTAGCATTCTTCATTATTGATTAATCAGACTTATTTCAAAGTGAAACTCTTTCATAATATTGTTTTCTTTGTTTACAAAATGACTTGGATAAACTCACAAGTGCCTCTAAAGTCACAATTTTCATCCCATTTGTCTTGTTTTGACATGAATTTTCTTAATTTATGCAGAAAGTAGCTCAAAAATGCTGGCTGACTTTGAAGATAGAAAGTGAATATCAATATATATATATTTAATACTAAAGTATTTTGATTTGGGGGGAAGAATGACTCATTAATATGAGGAGGCTTTAATATAGACTAGAAGGCTTAATTGTGCGTAATGCATAATAAGGATTGAAAAGACTATTTGTGTTAGGTTTCTCAAAGACGATCTGAACTGGTACTCTATGCCCAACACAGCAGTCTGTATATTCAGAAGCAGAGTTTGTGAGCCTAGGCTTCTAGCCCAAATCTCTTGAAAATGTCACCCTACCATTCTGATTAGACTGAACAAAGAATCAACCAGATTGTAACCAATGGTGCATCAGGTTATTTTTAGCTATCTCTACCTTATAGATCAGTCATGTTATCTATTTAAATGCTAAAGGGAAGTTAGATAGCCAAAGGTCAGTATCATTAGTAAAAATCTAGATTATCTGAATAGCTCTGTACCCTAGCTGAATGGGTTATACCAATGAACATCAGTATGCTTAGATATGCATACATTTGTCTTTTACAGCTGGCACAGTGACCTATATTCACCTATAACATGTTAGATATTTTCACTCTTCTGAAAAAAGTATCATGAATATTTCTCCAAACAATGTAGTTACTCATAAAAATAGACATATATATAACCGTCTATTTACAACTGAAAATGCATGACGTGCATTCAAAATCAAGCAGTAGTGAAGGACATGCATGTATGCTAATAGAAACAAACAAACAAACAAACAAATCACTCAAACACATTCAACCTGGAGTAAGCAATTACCTCATACTATCCCCTCATTTTGCAGGAAGAGAAATACATAAACTGTGAAACAACTAATCCACTGTGGTGTGGATGATTATTTTTGAGTCATTTGGTTCCTCCACTGAATGATCCAAGGAATCTGCAGTTAAATCAACTGAAAAAAAAATAAATCAGTAGTGCAGGGAAACTTTTGATTACACTTATAATTTCACAAGCTAACCTACAAATCACTTTAAAATTGCTGGTAACACTATACTACTATTAACCATCTACACATTTTTATTGAAAGACTGTACGTACAATCCCTTAGTTAATGACTATGGTGTGCTTGCCAGAACACATTCACACTCACAACAACTAATAAGTGTCTGAGTTTCAAGACAACAACCAAAAAAAACACCACTCAAATTGTATTGGCTTCTCTACTGAAAATAAAATGTATTCTGTATGCATTCTCTCTGTTACATTAACAGTCTTTCTTAATATTGAAATGTGCTTGCATATTTTAAGTACATTTTAAATTGCAACAACTTATAAGTTTTGACTAATAAGTTGCTTTAAATTCAGTAATTGACAACTCTTTAAAATACAAAGATGTATTGATATTTAGTAAAAGCTAAGCATTAAAACTGGTCAATTATTCTATCACAGTCTAATGCCAGTCATATATTTGTACATAAGCATAAACGAAGGATATCTAATGTGGCAAACATGCACATCAGGAGATTTTTTCATTTTTTTTACTTAATAAATACATAATGATTATACAGTTAATATAGTCTTCATATTTTTCAGTCATTTTAGATGAATGAATCATTTATAACTATAGTTTTTACTTAATATAAATATATGATTTCAGTAGCTGTCTGTGGAGAATAGTCAGACTTGTTAGCATCACTGATAAGCACTGGCTTTCGGCAAAGGGAAGTTAAGCAGCTTGTTCTTGTTTCTCTCTTACACAAACTTTGTGGATGGAGGTCCACAAGCTTGGTATGAGAGGTTGCTGAAGGAGGAAGTGTTGTGTTGGCAGAATGGCCCTGTTTTGATGGCAGAACAGAATCTTCAAGGCGAGGGTGCCTAAGTGAAACTTTTTGCTTCACTATGTTTAAAATGAATATTAAGATTCACATGCCTGAATATGGTAATAAACTTAATGAAGTACAAGCTAAACATATATAATTGTAATACTCAACTCTCCACACAAATCATGCTAAACATCACCCCAGGGAGGGAACAGATAAGGTTAAGATATAAAAGTGTGTTAGGAGTTAGTGGGGAAAAAAACAAAATAATAAAGTAAAGTAAAGCAAAGCAAAGTAAAGTAAAGTAAAAGAGAAAAAAGGAGGAAGGGAAGGGAAGGGGAAGGGGAAGGGGAAGGACCAAAAAACACAAAGTAAGAAAGAAGTTAGTGTTAGGAACAAAAGTTAGAGTGAAGTAAAAAGAGTTGGGGGGGGGGGGGGTAAGAAAGAAGTAATTTGAAACCTAGTAGAGGCTGTTGACAGTCTGTGCCCTTTCTCCTCCACCAAGACAGGGATGCCTTCTTGGAAACTCTACGCCTTCACACTTTGGTGAGGAATACCCAGGATAGCATTTTGCTATCACTATTATCATATATTAGCACTACTGCAGTGAGTTTATTTATCAGTGGCAATTCCAAATCTGCTGTACCTGTTGCATTATTAAAAACATTCAGCTTTGTGAAACTGTCCCTGTGAAAGCCCTTGGCAGGGCTTTGAAACAAGCAAATGTCACACTCTGATAAGTCCTCTTCAATGTGACACTGTCTCCCTGACATTTTTCCATAAATGTAGCTATGTGCTGAATTTTGTCAGTACTATTCAGTAAGGATAAAGAAAAAGAAAAAAAAAAAAAAAAAGTTCTTCTACCTGTCTCAATGCAAAACACTTTATTTAGATCTTTAGATTTTGAAGACAATGCAGATCTAATCTAAATTAATTTGGTATATAAGCAGGATAGGATCCTTTTCCAAAATGGTAGGCACATAGAATTCATTTTAAGTTGAAAAATACTTTTTTTATTATTATTATTTTTTTTTTCAGGGTGAACAATTTTAAAACTGCTATATATATGATGGGAATATTTAAGCATAATATTTATGCATATCTTGATGATAGTTCAGTAATGGAAATTTCTTTAAAATGAGTTGACCCATAGAGAAAGAAAGATTTGTTCTTAAACAGTATGTTTCCATTGACTTTCAGAAGTCTATTTCTGACATGAATCCCCTAGTCATCTCCATTTGACACACTTCATTTTGTATTGAAGAATCCTTTTGGAGCACAAAAATGGAATTGCTTTTGGAGGAAATGAAACCAGAATTATACTGTAGAAAGTAACAGGCATTTAGACGAAAGTAACCCCCTCAAATGTATACACATTACACATCATGTCTTTAGCACCATCTGCTTCACATTCAGACCTGTCCCTACTGTGCTTTGTGCTAAATTATGTTAAATGCTAAAGTAGCCATACTCACACTGATCTAGGTAAAGTAAAGTAACGTATAGGAGTACAGAAGAAAATAATGTTTCTACTTTCTCCCAAAGATGAGCAGTTGTTGCTAAACAAGGAATGAATAACTTTTTCTTGTTTTTTCTTGTTTTTTTTTGTTTGTTTTTGTTTTTGTTTTTTTTTAGTGGTGATGTTGCATGCTTTTATATTTGAAAAATGTTTTTGTTTGTTTGTTTGTTTGTTTCACTTTCTGTTTAATTGATGCAAATGTGAAGGAAAAGATTTCAGGTCAGGCTTTGGTAAAGAAGATTTTGTACATATTTCTCTTTCCTTGCCAAAGGTGAATATGCTCTAAGTTTGGAAGTTTGATATAGTCACATCTGGATGACTTCTATCTGGAAGGTATGCCTTCTGCTTGGCACCAAAGAACAAACAAATATAGCATTCTGTACATGCTGAACACAGCAAACATTCCATGATTATTTTCATTCTCCCTACTTATTTCTTTTAACAGGTATTTACCTGGATCAGTATGAAAGGCTATAAAGCTTTAGACTAGTAAAAGATTCAACTGTGATTCCTACTTCTAGGATGTTTATTTATTTATGGTTTGGACTGCAAATATAGTTCCTTATTTGTTTTCAATCTACTTCATACATATCTCCTCCGCCTTCTTTTGTTTAAGACAAGCAGATCAAGTTTATGCACAGAAACATAAAACATTCTTTCAGAAATCAAATACTTGAAAGAAAAGAAAATATTTGTTGTCTGTATAACAGATAACACTCAGATCTTATTCTAGGAGCCTCTCTTCATATGCATGGATTTCTCGTTAGAGTTAAAGAAGCAAACAGAAAATCTGACAAAAGACAAAGACATAAAATAAGCACAGTAAACAAAATTAACTCCCAGCCTCTGGACCAGACTAGGTCAAATCTCTACGCACTGATATATGAGGGAATTTCTTAAGATGAGACACTTTTTCTATGAAAGATTTCCCTCTTGGAAAGCAAAAGCTTATCAAACTATTTCCCTGAGGAAGGGATTCAATGTCCTGTGACTGGATTCCTTGAATTGGAGGAAGCAGAACTGGTCAAAGAAAAAGACTTTCTTAGAAATCTTTTTTTAGAACAATGCTACAAAATATAGGATATTTTATGTTAATCATACCCACCCTCCACCCCCCCACCCAAAGAAAAAAAAAAAAAAGAAAGGTATGAAAAATGATATATATATTCAATTAGTATTGTAAAAAATGAAGCAGGAAATCAGCAATTGCCCTTTTGCTTTGAAAAATGTGCAGGTAAGAAAGACTTAAATCTCCCAAAAGATAAGATTATTCCCTTAGCAACAAGAACAGACAGATTCAACTCATGAAGGGTTGGAGTTGTTTGGAATCAACTAAATTTCAGTATCTGAACTTCTCCTATACACAACAGCAATCTAGTGAGGATAGTCTTGAAAACTGTGCCTCACATTAAATTAAACACTTTTGGTAATTGGTGTCTAGACTCAATTACTATACTGACTAGGTCTCTGATGGGAGCTCACATTATCTAACTCATATCTGGATGTGTTATAGAGATATAGAAAGGTTACATATATAACACCTATATTCCTATAAGTAGTAACCTAAATGTATTAACTCCTTTTGGAATGAATCTTAGCCTAAAGTTCACTTCTCCTGCTTTACCGTTAACATGCAATGCAGGTCCAGAAATATCCCGGGGTACCTCAGATATTTGCATGTGGATGTCAAACATGAAAGAAGGCAGTGCAGCTAAAAAAAGGTAGGGCACCTCAGGGTATTTCAAGTACCACTGGATGCCTGGTATAACAAATGATTTGGGCCATATATATCTACATTCTGGAGCTAAATTCCATCCCAAATGTCTACATGTGATCTTGACATTTGAGCTCCTATTACACTCAGTAGAAATATGGTAAATGGACTCGAAAGAGAAATTTATCCAACCTGTACTTTAGGATGAAATGAAAGCTGTAGCACTCAACAAATTAAAAAGGGAGCTTATATATTTAGCATAAAGTTTTAGATCTCCATATGTAATCATCCAAATTTAGGAGCTTATAATATGGATCTGAGTTCCATTTTTAATGTTTCAAACTAATACACCACACATCTTCTTTAGTTAGTATAGTCATCTTTCATAATCAATGGTATGATATGGGCACTTCTCTATGAAATTTACTTGACCAATTTCAGACATCTACATTAGGAGCTAAAGTGGTTTCCATACATAGTTTCTTCTACTGCTCACACAAATTACTGGGCTAGACAGATCATTGGTCTTACTCATTTATTATATACTTAGAATTCATTTACCTTACAGAATAAATATTTTTTTCTTTATTTCACAGAATCACAGAATTGAAGGGGTTGGAAGGGACCTCGAAAGATCATTGGGTCCAACCCCCCTGCCAAAGCAGGCTCCTTAGAGCAGGCTGTCCGGGTAGGCATCCAGATGGGCATTGAATATCTCCAGAGAGGGAGACTCCACAACCTCCCTGGGCAACCTGTTCCAGTGCTCTGTCATCCTCACCGTGAAGAAGTTCTTTTGCATGTTGGTGCAGAACTTCCTGTGCTCTATCTTGTGGCCATTGCCCCTTGTCCTATCCCCGCAAACCACTAAGAAGAGGTTGGCCAAATCCCTCTGTCTCCCAAACCTCAGGTATTTATACACATTGATGAGATCCCCTCTCAGTCTTCTCTTCTCCAGGCTGAACAGACCCAGGTCTCGCAGCCTTTCCTCATAGGGAAGATGCTCCAGGCCCCGTATCATCTTTGTGGCTCTCTGCTGGACTCTTTCCAGGAGATCCCTGTCTTTTTTGTACTGGGGAGCCCAGAACTGGACACAGTACTCCAGGTGAGGCCTGACCAGGGCAGAGTAGAGGGGGAGGATCACCTCCCTTGACCTGCTGGCCACGCTCCTTTTTATGCACACCAGGATCCCATTGGCCCTCTTGGCCACCAGGGCACATAGTCAACCTGTTGTCCACCAGGACCCCCAGGTCCTTCTCCTCAGAGCTCCTCTCCAGCAGGTGGTCCCCCAGCCTGTACTGATACATCCGGTTGTTCCTTCCCAGGTGCAGGACTCTACACTTGCTCTTATTAAACCTCATTTGGTTTCTTCCTGCCCATCTCTCCAGCCGGTCCAGGTCTCGCTGAGTGGCGGCACAACCTTCTGGCATGTCAGCCACTCCTCCCAGCTTCATGTCATTGGTGTACTTACTGAGGGCAGACACTATTCCCTCATCAAGGTCGTCGATGAAGATGTTGAACAGGACCAGAGCCAGCACCAACCCCTGGGGAATGCCACTAGTCACAGGTCTCCAGCCAGACTATGCACCACCGATCACCACCCTCTGAGATCGGCCAGTCAGCCAGTTCTCAACCCACCTTACTGTCCACTCCTCTATCCCACACTTTCTCAGCTTTGCTATCAGGATGTCATGGGAGACAGTATCAAAAGCCTTGCTAAAGTCAAGGTAGATGACATCCACTGATCTGCCCCCATCTACCCAGCTGGTGATGTCATCATAGAAGGCAACGAGGTTGGTCGAGCACGACTTCCCCTTGGTAAATCCATGCTGACTACTACTCATAACATTCGTCTCTTCCAGTTGCTTGGAGATGGCATCCAGAACAAGCTGTTCCAACACCTTTCCAGGGACAGAGGGGAGACTGACTGGCCTGGAGTTTCCTGGATCCTCCTTCTTGCCCTTCTTGAAGGCTGGAGTGACACTGGCTATCCTCCAGTCTTCAGGCACCTCTCCTGTTCTCCAGGACCTTTCAAAGATGATAGAGAGTGGTTTGGCGATCACCTCTGCAACTCCTTTAGCACACGTGGATGCATCCCATCGGGGCCCATGGATTTGTGTGTGTTGAGCCCACCCAGGTGCTCCCCAACTACCCTTGGGTCAACCACGGGGGAGCCCTCCATTTCCCAGCCTCTTTCTCCCCACACCAGGGTCGAGGAGTCCCAGGGGGTAGTCCTTGAAGCAAAGACTGAAGCAAAGAAAGCATTCAGTATCTCCGCCTTCTCGGCATCTCCCGTTACCAGGACATCCCCCTCGTTCAGTAAGGGACCCAAATTATCCCTAGTCTTCCTTTTACTGTTTACATACTTAAAAAAAACCCTTCTTATTATCTTTTATCTCTTTTGGAAGCCTCATCTCTAGGTGGGCTTTAGCCTTCCTCGTCGCGTCCCTGCAGGCCCTGACAACACTTCTATAGTCCTCCGAAGACCCAAGAGGACAGGCCCTTTTTCCACATTTCGTAGACCTTCCTCTTCCTTTTGATCTTGTCAATGAGCTCCTTGCTCATCCACGCAGGTTTCCTGCCCCCCTTCCCCAATTTCCTACTCTTAGGGATGCACCGATCCTGAGCTTGGAAGAAGTGCTGTTTAAATGTAGCCCAGCTCTCACAAGCACTCTTGCCTTCTAGTAACCTAGCCCATGAGATACTCCCAAGCAGGTCCCGTAAGAGGTCAAAGTTGGCTCTCCGAAAGTCCAGCGTAGCAATCTTGCTACTAGCCCTACTTCTTCCACCAAGTTCCATCTTGAACTCCACCATCTCATGGTCGCTGCATCCCAAGCTGCCCCCAACCTTCACATCCCTAACAAGCCCATCCCTGTTGGTAAGGACAAGGTCCAGAAGCATCCCCCGCCTCGTCGGCTCCTCTACCACCTGCGTTAGAAAATTGTCTTCAATGCATTGTAGGAACCGTTTGGACTGCTTGTGCCTGGCCGAGTTGCTTACCCAGCAGATGTCTGGATAATTGAAGTCCCCCATGAGAACCAGCACCCGTGATCGTGAGGCTACTATCAGCTGTTTGCAGAAGGCCTCATCGACCACGTCCTCCTTATCTGGTGACCTGTAGTACACCCCCACAACAGTGTCTCCCATACCAGCCCACCCCTTAATTCTCACCCACAAGCTCTCCACTTGTCCTTCACCCTCCCCCAGGTGGAGCTGGGTACACTCTAATTGCTCCCTCACATAAAGGGCAACCCCACCCCCTCGCTTCCCCAGCCTGTCTTTCCTGAAAAGGACATAGCCCTCCATGACAGCGTTCCAGTCATGTGAGCTGTCCCACCACGTCTCTGTGACCGCAACGAGATCGTGGCCCTGCGACCTAATGCAGATCTCAAGCTCATCCTGTTTATTTCCCATGCTCCGCACATTGGTGTACAGGCACTTTAGGGAAGCAGCAGGCGTAGTTACCTCTGGAGGGATGCAAGAAGAAGATTCCGGATGGGGTATCGGGATCATTACCATCTCTGAGGAGCCCTCAGACAATCCTATGGGACAACTCAGAGGTGCTTCCCTTCTGCCTTCAACTGTGACAGCAGTGACAACTTCCCCCAGCCCTTCTCTGTCACTTGTAGCTCCCCTCCCTTCCCCCGTCAAACCTAGTTTAAAGCCCTGGTAACCAGTCCAGAGAGCTTGCTCCCCAACACACTTGTGCCCCACTTGCTGAGTTGGAGGCGGTCATCAGCCCACATACCCGGCTTCTCAAAGGACTGACCAAGATCAAAATACCCAAATCCCTGGTCCGGACACCACCCCCTCAACCAGTCGTTCACCTGTCCCGTTCTCCTCCTTCTTTCTGGGTCCCAGTCACCCAGCGGGAGGGCAGAGGAGAACACTACCTGCACCCCCAATTCCTTCAACATCCTTCCCAGGGATGCAAAGTCCTTTTTAATATACCTCATTTTTCTAGTTGCAGCTTCCCTGGATCCAATCTGAATGACAACAAGAGGATAGTAGTCCTCCGGTTTAATGAGTTGTGGCAGAGCCTTCCTAACATCTCTGACACGTGCCCCAGGAAGACAGCACACCTCTCTGGATAGATTGTCTGGTCGACAAATGGGAGCCTCAGTGTCCCTGAGCAAGGAGTCTCGTATCACTAAGACTCTCCGTTCTTTTTTTTGTGGCAGTGGTTGTGATGCAGCGCACCATCCGGTCCGGATCCCTATGCTCAGTACTTCCCCCAATGTTGACACGCTTCTCAGGGTTGCTTCCTGGATTCGGACTACTGTCCAGACCCTCAACGTCTTCCTTTTCCTGCCTAAGAGCCTCAAATCTATTTCCCAAGGACACCATGGGGGTTGATGGCATCGTGGGTGTTGGGGGCAAACGTCTCTTTCTGCTGCAAGCTGTGACGAGGGGTCCAGCCCCTTTTCTCTTGTGGGCGGTCAAGCCCTCTGTCCTGCATGTGATCAGCTGGGTCAGCTTCTACCACTGGCAGGGACATAGGAGGGGGCTGCAGGGTATCAGCAGGGGCAAGCTGACACCTCCTGTCTGTTACCCTCAGAGACTCCCAGGAGCCCCTCAGGCTGCCGATTCCTCGCTGCAGCCCAGCCACCTGCTCAAGGAGTTCCTTAAGCAGGGCACATCTGCACCCATGACAGCCCTTTCCTCCCTCAGGACCCAGGTGGGTCTCCAGATTCCAGAGCTCCCCACAGGCACCTGTCTGGACTGCCACTTCCCCCCTCAGGGGATCCACCTGAGTGCCCACATGAGTCCAGAGAGGCAGCATCTCCTCCGTTTGGGTTGCCGCCTCGGACCGGCTGCTGCGATGGGTGCCCACCATGGTGAGGTCTAGGTGCAACGAGGAAGCGTTGCCCGAGGAGAAGAGGGGAAGAGAAAGGGAGGTGGGAAAGGATCCTCCTCGTCTTCCTCCCTGCCCTGCTTGAACTGCGCCGCGCAAACTGCCTGCGCTAACTGCCAAGCCGGTCCTGCTACCGCGTCCTGTTGGCGGCGCTCCTGAATCGCGGCGCTCCCTGGGGACTGCTCTCATAGCGCCAGGGGGTGGGTGGGCTGCCGTCACCCCTGGCTCCGCCCGCAGCACGTCAACGACCGCGGCGGCACAAGCACAGCTCCTGCCTGCTCGGGGGGAGGGGGCCAGTGCTGCGGCTCTGAGCAAGCGGTTCTGCGCCGCGTTATTGGGGGGGGATTAGGGATTGGATCCGTTCGTATCCCTGCCAGGAGCCCTCGCTGCAGCCGATCCGCACGACGTCCTTGCTGAAAAATTTCCTTCTTCACATCTATATTTTACAGTTTATATAAGACAAATTCAGAGAATTGCAAAATCACAGAACATTTGAGGTTGGAAAGGACCTATGTAGATTGTTTTGACCAATCTCCCAGGAGCAGCTGGAGCCATGTTGAATAGGATTTTCAAAATGTCCAAATGTGGAGACTTTACAACCTCTTTGGATAACTTGGTGCAGAGTTCTATCACCCTGGCCTTAAGAAAGTGGTGTTTGTTGCTTGCTTGTTTGTTTCTTATGCTTAAACAGAATTTCTTTGTATGTAGTTTGTGACTGTTGCCCCTTCTCCTTTCATTTGGCGTACCACTGAGAAGAGTCTGAACCCATCTCTACTCCTCCCCTTCCCCACCAGGTATCTATATATATTTTCTTTTTGTAGTGGGAAGTCTGTACTGAATTCAGCACCTAGATGTGTCTCACCTGTGCTGAGCAGAGGGGAAGGATCATCTTCCCTCAGCGCTGCCTAACGCAGTCCAGTAAGTTTTTGGCTTTCTTTTCTTCAAAGACACACTGCTGGCTCATGGTCAGCTTGCTGTCCACCAGGACCCCAAGCTTTGCTACTGCAAAGCTGCTTTCTAGTTGGTCAGACCCTAGCCTGTACTGGTGCAATGGATTTATTCTTGCTGCATGGGGTTACTCCTCACATCAGAGCCATCAGTAATTCTAATTCCACTTATAATTTGTAACCACTTGAAATTAGCAATTCCATGCTAAACTCAACACCTTTACTCTCGCATCTATAATCTTTCTTTTAAACAAGTGTTTGCCATTGGGAATAGGAGTTGCACTGCTAAGACTCCATTAGAACCAGAATGTGAAATATCAGAAAATGAATCTCAATATCAATGTAACAAAAAGTCATAGCTGGTAGTGACAGCTTTCACTGAATTTCAGAAAAGCAACCTCAAAATTCTCAAACACTATTACATTTTTTTAAAGTACATTGTCTTGAGTATAGTTATCTGATGGAACATCTAGAATGCTAATAAAGCTCTTCTAATTTTCTTAACCACGATTAAAGATATATCTATTCAGTTTTGCTTTTTACTTTTATTTCTTAGGGAAAGTCTTTAAAAGATAGAAAAATGAATTGCTGTATTACTGCTGAAAAGCACTGTTCAATAGCATGCTCATGAGGTATGGAAGAATACCCACTCAGGTCAAAGCAAGGAATTACATAGACACAAACTGATATAAAAAATAATAATAATAAAAAATTGTCTCTGTTTTAGAAGAGTTATGTGTTTCGTTTATTTGCTTGTATGTTTGTTTGTTGGTGAATTGAACTTGAAACTGTTGTTTATGTTGTTTATCTGTAAACCTGTTAGAAAGGACTGAATGATTCACTATTCTTTTATGTTCTGGACAGATATGGGACCAATACATTATTTTTCAAGTGCTGAAGAACAAAAAATTGCAAAATTTTGCAAAATGCTAGAAAAAAAAACTAACCAATTTATTACAGATCCAAGATGACATGAGCACCATGTTGTTATCCATAGGTTTGTGCTCAGTGCACCCCGCCAATAAGCACACAGAATCGGTATCCACACAAAGGTCTTTTAATTAAATAATTAATTCTATACCTCCGCAGAGTCAGGTGCCTAGTGATCTTCCACAAACCAAACACACCTCTGGCTTGAATCACCATTATTTATACAAAGCAAACTTGTGAAACTCTCTCTCTCTACTGAGTTTGCGCATTATAGAGGACTTGGGGGGGGGGGGGGCACCAAATCCTATATTAGCATACATTAACATTTTGATGGGTGTGATTTTTAATTTGTTAATGACCCTCAATGAGCAAAAAGTTACCATAGGTCAGTCTGGAATCTTCTTGCAGCTGTTTGTGTCTTTGTTTTTTACCTTTCATCCCTTATCTCCCTTGCTTCTCCTAGATCAAAGCTACTGGTCTCCCTATTTTCTTTAAGGTTTCCTTATTTTCTCAGCTTAAGACTACACAAGGCTACCAGCCTCCCTATTTTATTCAAGGTTTCCTTGTTTTCCCCAGCTTAAGGCTACAGTGTCTTAACTATGGACAGCAAGCATCTTGTTTATCAAATGAAAAGTTAAAAGGTAATTCAATCAAAGTCAGTAAACATCTGAATAGTTTCTTATGTCAATGGAAATCATTAAATCAACAAATCATTCTGAAACATAAGCTATAGATGTAACCTGAAGATACAGACTTTTGTAGAAGTTACCGGGTAGGATTTTTGACTTGTATTATGCAGGAAGCTGTACTAGTCAAAGTAGTCCCCTGGGTCTCAGAAATCTATGCACTGTGGAAGTGAAAGACTTCCATTGACAAAGGGCTCTACAGTCTCAAAGACAAGAGCTAGACAGTGAAGCTAAATGTATTCAGACATTATGTATACAGTATCCAGTTTTATCACCAAGGGAAATGAGCCACTGGACTATTTTAAAATACAGGCTTGATTTAAGAAATTTTGTGTGAAATCATATGCACTGTGCTATGTCAGAGGTTTGACTAGGTAATGATAATGCTTTAAAACTTCAAAAACCTATGCAGCAGATTTACTGTGATAAGAAGAAAAGCCTTGTGAGAAGATAACTCTTACCGATGTGAAAAAATAACTCTGCACAATTCCTTAAATCATCTTTTGTTTTAGCCTGTACCACTGGCAAAAGTATCTGTGGGTCTAAACAGGAGTGGGTGTCAGCAGCAATGGTAATCATGGGCACCAGCTTTCACCTAGTATGCAACCTTCCCATTCTTTTAATCCTCAGAGCTTTCAAACTTTTTCTTGCAAGTCTGAACAGTCCCCATGCCCCATCTAGCCTTTTGAACTCACTGCTAAAGACCTGAACTTTCTTGTCTTGGATGGCCGCAGAAGCTAGCAAGTTCAGACACATTAGGTGTTCATCTCAGAGCAGCAATAGGACCAGTTGCCCTCTCACTGCCCATGCAATGGCTCTACCATCTTGATTTACTCTCCAATTAGCTTTGGTGCATGGGGAAAAGAGAGGAGAACAGGTTAGATGTCATGAAGTGGCTTTTCTAAACCAAGATAGTTTTAAAATCCTCAGTGTAAGGAGGTACCAAAGAGATGTAAAGAGACAGCAATCTCCTGTATACCTCTCAGCTGCTATTTAACTTTTTAAAGAAATAAATGCATGGACTAATACTGAATTTAGACTTCAGACTATTTTATAGCTCTTCAGTAGGCTAATTCACCAACTTGACTCCAGTTTTTCTTACTCCTACTTGCCTGTAGCTAAATGTGACAGTGTAAGATTCTGTGTGAGGTATGAACTTGTGTTTAATGAAATGGAGGAAATGACTCAAAGGCAAATGTTCCTATTTTAGTTCACACAGAGTCTCGTATTATGAAAACACAAGGATAGCGATGGACAGTGATTTATCTAGAGCGAAAACATTAATAGAAGCACTTCTTCCTACATTTAGGATGTTCAGCTATGGATTCCAATATTGCCAAGTATGACAAGCAACTTTTGAGACAGCAAAATGAAAGGCAGGATTAAGCAGAGGGTATGCCTGCAAAGTTAAACGATCATCACCTACTGGGTGTAATGATAGTGACACTATAAAACCAAAGCTCTTTGCTTGAAAGGCTTAGCTTCTCCGCATGGGATCCTATCATATGACCAAGTGTAATACGAGACCATCTTGCCATTACTCTGAACTTTAATCATAATTAAACCACTGCCACAGAGCTATTTCTACTTATTACTGGAATTATAGTATGATTTAATACCCCTGACATCATTTGGCTAAACCACTCTAGTATTAGGTTTATTAAAATGTGAGAACTCAGGTATTTATCAGGCAGACTTACCCATATAGTATTAATATACTCAAAAAAAAAAAAATATCCTCAAGCATTATTGGTTGTAGACAGCATTATGCCATTACTTCAAGAATATAAAGTTCCTTTGGAATTTTAAAGTAATACCTTAGTACATAATAGAATATTGTACTTAATTTGAAGGTCAGCCTTTTTACTTCATTGAAAAGTAAAAAACTTACTTTACCAAAGTAAAAGGGATGACTTTCAAAACACAGTGATTGTGTTATGGTTTTTTTCTACATCTCATTGTTTTCATAAAGTTATTACTTTGTGTTATGTAAAACATATTGATACTATTTATTAATGAGGTGTAAAAACTAGACAAGCATTTACTTAGCTTCCTAAGCATACATCAGACAACATAAATATTATATTTCTGTCTGATTTTAAACCATTGGAGTTATTGCATAGATTCATCCATAGTGTATTTCAGACTTTCTCCCCAGAGCAGTTCTACCACTCCACTAAATATATGCTATTCCTTTTTATCTTTCTGAAGAAAAATGAATCACATCCACAGCTTGCAGCTATCAAAATATGATTTATCAAGCATTTCCATAAAAGTGCATATTTCCCTTTCTTTACACTAGGAGGCACATTTTTCCTTCATACAGTTCTAACTCACAGCTCTGCTGCATAAAACCCTTAGATACATTAACAATTCCAATCTAAATTTGAGTCCCTGACAACCTTTACTAAAACACAGTGAAAAGGGAATTCTTCACTAACAAGGTTTTTTATTGATGCTGATGAAAACCACACATACAGTAGTGAAAAATAACATTCTGTGCCTGACTGCTGACAAACAAAAACATAGCTTTAGACTGACTACCGAAGAAATAATTCTCATCAAAATACATCAGACACCTGTACATTTTTAACATAACTGATGATAAAAGATGTTTGTGTCAACAGTGCATTTCATGATATACACATTGAAAACCATTAAAAAAAAAAAATATTTCGTAATGAAAGATGCCATAAAGTCATAGCATTAAGTACATTTTACAGCATTAAGTGATTTTATTTCTGTTTTTTTTTTTTTTTTTGAGGTCCTACGGAAAGTTCACGTTTTCTAAATTCTTATCTGCTATGCTAAAAGGTAAAGAACTTTCACCAGGTGATTGACCATTGGAATATCTTCTTTCAATGTATATAGGAAGTGTAATATATACACCCTCCAAGTGCAAAAGGCAGTGTTTATATGGAGAACATGTGAGATGTGAGGTCAGCATTTCACACACCAAGTACAGCTCTCCAAATATGCATATGTAAATATATACTTAACCATATATATACACATATGCATTAGTTCAGATTATTCAAAAATGTTAGTTTCCAAGAAACTACAGATTCTCCTGTTTTGGTATGTGCTTTTGCTTGATGTACAGTCTTTCTCTTTTGTTTGTCATCATGGTGACAAAAAATGTTGGCAGGTAATATCATGCTGCTTGCCATTTTTCTTGGCCCATACTTCTTGAAAAGTCACAGTCGGCAAGGCAAGCCTAAGGTTCTTAATCACTGCATTAAAACAGTTCAGTACTATTACAGTTCAGTAAAACATTGTAACATACACAAGGCTTGCCTTACAAATCAATATTATATGCAAAATTAAATCATTGCAACCATGACTCTTGAATAATGAGACTTCCTGTAGTAAATTTGAATTACTTGTTATTATCACTTAATAATGCATAACAAAACCACAGTGCTGGTGTCACTCTGTAGCGATATGTTGTTTTTAAACAAGATAAATTGTGCAAATGAAATAAAGGTGGAATTAACTAAATTGCAACCGAGAGGTTATCATAGTTCTTTGACAATTGGTTAACATTGATCAGGCAAATGCTGAAATGATAAAATACCGTAGTGAACTTAAAAAGACTCAGGGAAAAAAAGAAAAAAAAAAAGATTTAAGTCCAAACTTGGATTTTACAAATCACTATTAAAGTTCTTATAAGTTTCATTTTTTACTTCATATTTCTAACAATGTTGTTTCCTCATAACCACAGTGACAGTGTGTGGCTGACAGTGCTACCAGTGCTACTGTTTCCAGTCTCTCTCCATTTCAGTTTCCCCCAGTGAGAGAGATTGCTGTTTTAAGATTAGTCAGATGAACATATTCTCACTGTGTATGTTTTTTTTTTCTTTAAATTTCTAATCGTAGCTCTTGTGTCTCTGTACAAGTTACTTATAGCAAGAAATTATGACAATAAGGTTTCTTATACCTTTGTGTAATAATTTATTAAGACTTTTAAACACCATCCGCCCCCTCCCCCCATTCCCTTCAGATTTTGGTCACTGTTCAAAATATAATTAAAATAGCAACATACTAATATCGAGAAACAATGGCTGCATTTTTATTTACACAATTTTACAGCATACAATAACAAACCACATAACTCACTGAGTATTAAAACCATTAACCAAAATTGCTCTCACCATGAGGCAACAACTTTACTATCAAGATTAACATATTCCCATGAATTGTAACAAACCTTTACTGAATAATCTTTCATAAAAGTATTGTGGGACAAGCCTGTATTTTTTTGTGCTGATTTTATTCTTGGAGGTATTAGAAAACACTCCCATAAGTACTTCTCTTTCTTTTCAGTTGAAACAGATAAAATAAGATACCCTTTATCAACATTTGTCACCTAAAGCAGGCAGCAATACATGTAGATAGGGATATTTTTACTCTCCACTAAGATATTTTTCCATCATTTTATCGCATCTCTTTTACCTCAGAATACCCCAAGAATTTTCATAAACAGCAATCCCTTAAATGGCCACCAAAATGTTTAATACAACTACTGTTTAACATTTCACTGCAATAGGACTAGAAATTCATATTAAAAGTGTCAAGGAATACAATGTCAAGATGATAATGCACCAGGTATTTTAACCATGAACATATCTAAATATCCACAAAGTAATTTTGCCCAATCACCAGCTAACATTTTCCTCTTCTGAAAATTGCCACAGTGTCTTCAATAACCATAAACTGCTTTAAACTCCCATTTCATATCTCATCCAAAAACTTGTGCCTCCAGTACCAGAATAACTTCTGACACAATGCCTAGACAATAACTTTATACTGAATAAGTCAAATCCATCTAATGGGCAGCATCACTCCTTTCCTGCCTAGGGTTTTCCTAGGATGATTTCTGTCATATTAATGACTATATCATTCATTCCTTTGGTAGTCTGTGAGATTTGGTGAGATATAGAATGTACTGTTTCAGTGTCCATTTCTATCGTGTTTAAATGGCAAATTTTTGGTAGCAGAGGGGTACAGGGTGGTCTCTGTGAGAAGAGCCCAGAAGCTGCCCCATGTTAGATAAAGGACAGTTCTGGATGTCTCCAAAAGTGACCCGCTGCTGGCCAGAGCCGAGCCAGTGACCAACATTAGTGGGGGCTCTGTGACAGCAGATTTAAGAAATGGGAAAAAAAAAAAAAAAAAAAAAAAGCTTTGTGCAACAGCAGCTGGGAGAGTGAGGAGTGAGAAAGAACCCTGAAGACACCAAGGTCACTGCAGAAGGAGGGCAGGAGGTGCTCAAGGCACGCAGCAGCAGTTCCCCTGCGCCCTGTGCAGAGGCCCCTGGTGGAGCAGGCTGTCCCCCTGCAGCCCATGGGTCCCACATGAAGCAGATCTCCACGCTGCAGCCCGTGGAGGAGCCCCTGGTGGAGCAGGTGGATGGGGCCTGGAGGAGGCTGCAGCCCACGGAGAGCCCCCGCAGGAGCAGGCCCCGGGCCGGAGCTGCAGCCAGTGGAGAGGAGCCCACCCAGCAGTAGGGGGCCTGAGGGAAGCTGCAGCCTGTGGGAGACCCGTGCTGGAGCAGTTTGCTCCTGGGGGATGGATGCTGTGGTACAGACCCATACTGGAGCAGTTCTTGAAGAGCTGCTGCCTGTGGGAAGCCCACACAGGATCAGTTCTGGAAGGACAGTGCCCCATGGGAGGGAGACCATGATGGTGCAGGGGCAGAGAGTGACCATGAAGGAGTAGCAAGTGACAAAATGTTACGGACTGATCGCAACCCCCATTCCCCATTCCCCTGCACTGCTCTGGGGAGGAGGTATAAGAGGGTGGATGAGGGGGAATGCATTTTTGATTTGCTTTTAGTTTCTCACTGCTGTAGTCTGTTGATAATCAACAGTCAGTTATATTAATCTCCCTTATGCGAAGTCTTTTTTGCCCATAACGGTAATTGGTGAGGGAATCTTCCTGGCCTTACCCTTGAGCCCTTTTCCATCATATGTTCTCCCCCTCTTCCTTTTGAGGCAGGGAAGTGAGAGAGTTGGGTGGAATGTAGCTGTCCATCAGGGTGAAACCACGACACCGCTCTAATTCAGTTTGATAAAAGGCAAAAGGCCTATACCTCAATACTTCACCAAACATCAGTACAGATTAATTGTTGGTTAGATTTTCATAAATTTGACATGAATTTAACATCCCCAAGACTAAAACAGGGGTAACTACAGACTATATTAAAATGTTTCGTGTAGCCTTTAACACTCATTCACTCTGATTTTCTATTGCTGACTGTATTAGGAATGAATATATTACTGGTAATTAAAATACTACATTTGCACAACATTCTTGACAGAAAATTTGTAAAAATCACGCTTTTAGTAGCTTGATACAAAGTTTACTGAGCACGTTTTTCTGAACTCTTCTGGAGATCTATATGTCACATTCTGAAGAGTTGTGCAATTCAGAGACTGTGAAGCCAATGCAGCAGTGCCAACATGCAATGACGCCTTACAACTCCTCTCTGATCTTGTTAAATCTTTCACACATCTCATACGTGGTCAGAGAATTAACACGATAATACTACTTAAGGCCCTCACTTGCTTAAACAAATGTACCTTCTTGTTCCAAAGTCATTCATAGTTGCTAGCCTATTATAGTTCTTTGCATTTCTACATATTTAGGGTTTAAGATCATAGCCCCACCAACATTTCTGTTTTTGTGGGGGAAAAAAAGGAAAAAAATATTCAGGGAAAAAAAAAAAAAAAGGGGGGGGGGGTGGGAGAAGGGGAAAAGGAAACTAGAACAAAACTTTGAGAAAGGATTTTCAATTATTTTATTTTTTTTCGTAGAGTTTTACCCAACATACCCTCTCTGACTTCCCATTAAAGATATAAGAAAAATGCTACTAAAGCCAATATTCCACAGTTTACATTCTCATCAACCATGATTTAAATGTCGTAATTCAGATCCAGCTCTGCCCAAATGAGAACATGGACCTGAATTTCGTGCAGCAGATCCCAGGGCCACCTTCTTTCCTGGTTGTACAGGTCCAGTGAAAGTTTACTCATCTATACAAAAGGGAGAAATGTCAGAAAGAAACTAATTCTTATTTTTGTACGCCTGAGATGCAGGAGAATGAAAGTTCAATTACCTTCCGAGAGCACAGATAAAACTTTTAACTTTTACCTTTTAATCTTTGACTCCACATTCCAGACAGAAAACAGAAAGCTTAAGGGCAGTGTTATTGCCCTCTCCCAGTTTTCAGTATGTATAAGTCTCCATCTTCCAATGCAAAAATACTAGTCATAGTATTGCTTAAGACTGCACTTTTTTTTTTTTTTTGTACTGACTGTCACAATCACTTCAATCATGCACATTTATTATACAGAAGGAAAGGAAGAATTTCCAAAAGTAGGCACATACATTAAAATACACATCCAACAGTTCCAAAAAAGCATAACATCATGCCATTCCAACCCAACAAAGAAACTCTATGTTTCTTTCTGTTAGAAGGGGGAATAATAGGTGTGTTATATAAATTTGGAATTGCATTTTTCAGTGCTTCACTGATTTACTAGGTTAGTCTAACAGGTCACTCAACCACCATGTCCTTCCTCTTTTAATGTGTATTTAGAATGGCTGTCCTGAAACAAAAGACCAATGCTAAATGACAGCAGCACTGCAAACAATTACCAAGAAAAGCTCACTACCTTCTAGTATTTTCAGCTGTTCTCACTGTGCAACTGTCTGGAGATGTGTTTCTTTCTCACTGGGCATGTTTTTTTCTATAAATTACAATATGAGGCACTTCAGGCAAATTACACTATTTTCTACCAACTGTTATGAACTAAAATCATATCCCACATGCACTTAAAAACATCTCTACTATTACAAAGCTCAAAGGGATGGAAAAGAATTACCAAAGCAACTCAGAGAAGCCAGAGCAGTGAGGGTGACTCACCCGAGTTGGGGTCAGAGTTGCCATCAGCTTCAGTCCTCTTGTCCGGTGAGGCCTGGTCATAGAATTCGTCCTGCGGCTGAACCAGAGGGAGAGGGTGTGAGATCAGGGTTCCACCACCCACTGGCTCGTGGTCTCCCAGACCACTGTCACTGCAGCTTTCCTGGGAGCCATCGGGGAGGTGAAATGTAACACGGCGCTGGGACTACAAAGAAGAGCACAGGACACACTGATTAGTGCTCTTCTTTTGTGTTCTCCTGACATTTATTTATTTTTTTAAACTTTTGAAATACAAATACTGGCAATGTTTATAAGGCTTTGTTACTATCAGGTTTACTTTGTTTTTGTTTGTTTGTTGTTTTTGTTTTGTTTTAATTTATTTTTTTTCCTTTTTGATTGCTTTTGGAGAAACCCAGGGAAGATGGCAGGCAGGAGAGAAAAATGTTAAAGGTCTGCACATGAGCTGTGCAGTAATCTTTTCATAAGAAAGTGATCAGTAGACCTTTAGGTATGTTTTTTATCATTTTAAAACTATTTCTGAGAAGCAGAAGCTTTTGCAAAGTACTTTATGAAAGGCAAACAGTATCAGAAAATGTAATAAGCCTATATTTCTGAGGTAAAAAACCTGTATTATCACAGTTCATACTGGAAAAGAAAAGAATGAATAAAAATAAAAGAAATGAGAATTGAGAAAAGGGAAGGGAAGGGAAGGGAAGGGAAGGGAAGGGAAGGGAAGGGAAGGGAAGGGAAGGGAAGGGAAGGGAAGGGAAGGGAAGGGAAGGGAAGGGAAGGGAAGGGAAGGGAAGGGAAGGGAAGGGAAGGGGAAGGGGAAGGGGAAGGGGAAGGGGAAGGGGAAGGGGAAGGGGAAGGGGAAGGGGAAGGGGAAGGGGAAGGGGAAGGGGAAGGGGAAGGGGAAGGGGAAGGGGAAGGGGAAGGGGAAAGGGAAAGGGAAAGGGAAAGGGAAAGGGAAAGGGAAAGGGAAAGAAGAGAAAAGCTCACCAAGAAAGCCCACCAAGTTAAACAGAAAAAACCGCGTTGTTTTCTTTGTCATTTTTCAAGAACTGAAGGATGTACACTTACACTTAGCTGATATCAACTATATAACTAATATGGATATTTAGCATTGATAATGTAACTGTGAAACCACAGTGGTCAGCATAGAATCATAGAATGCAATGAAGGAATATGAAATTATCACTTCCATAAGACAAATAATAAATAAATGACATTTTTGCTCAAAGCAACACCGTGAATGACAGCCAGAATTACAACTCTTCCTGAACTTCTTAGGAAAAAAAAAATAAAAATAAAAAATAAAATCCACATTGTACATTTGGTTTAGTTAGCCATTATTGATTTTGAACCTCTTTTATCTGGAGAAGTAACCTGACTTTGTGAGTTGTAGCCACAGAATGGTACAGTGATTACCCAAGAGCTCCAGAGCGGATAGCACTAGTGTGAACTGTTTAGCAAGAGCAACTGTGGGATTCATGAAAGGAATATTACAGGTCTTCATAGATCAGAATGCTGCATTTT
The DNA here is from genome assembly GCF_964034855.1 of Anser brachyrhynchus. Taxonomy (NCBI): domain Eukaryota; kingdom Metazoa; phylum Chordata; class Aves; order Anseriformes; family Anatidae; genus Anser; species Anser brachyrhynchus. The sequence continues at coordinate 172,781,987 of NC_137694.1, read as the reverse complement.
TGAAGCATCAGAAACAACTAGTTCAAGATCATCTCAAGAGGGTGGTTAAATTAAGTTAAGCACATCTTCCCTCAAAAATTAGTTTCAGCATCAGGGAGCCAAAGTGATCTGGTTAGCTAGAAAGCTTTAAAATAAAGAGGTGATTCAAAAAGTTTACATTAATCTTAACTGATTTATTTATTTATTTACTAAATGAGAAAAACCTCAAGTTAATAGTATTAACTGTGTATTTGCTTATTAAAACTATTTGTTAATGGTAATTGCTACCATTTTACATGATGATCAATGTTTTCTATAAGGCTTCTTTTTAGTCACCTCCCTTGGGTGGACATACATAGTTGATTAAGTCAATTTTAGATTACTGTGTAAATCAGTATAGAAATTAATGTAATACTATTTGCTCGTGGCTGTTATTTTATAATTAGTATTTTACTTTTAAGTTCCTTTCCTAGCTCTAGGATTAGAATGCTGTAGTAGGAAAAAAAAAAAAAAAAAAGTGAACAGATCCTCTGAGTCATTGAGCTGTATTAGTTTATATCAACAGAGGACCTAGTGATATTCTATCACTAAGTGATCTTTTGCTTCACACTTTGCTATTTTTTCTTATATTTTCCCCCTGGAATTGCCGTGCTGAAGAATTTTTTGAATTATTAGCAGACTCTTTGCTTTGAGTATGAGCAAAATAGTAATATTCTTAACCACACAGCTTAAAATCTTCTCTTCCCACAATTATTTTCAGTAACACAAATTTAGAGATCTGTTTTTCTAAAGTAAGAATTTATGTCACTAGTAAAATCAGTAAGCAGCAGAAGAAAAGGAGATTACATTACTTTTAAAAAATAAACTAAAAGATTGTATGGGAAAATATGAATGACGAAGAAAATAAATCCTTAAAGTAACGAGGAAGATGAAAATTTCAATTTAAGATTTTGCAAAATAATTAGCGTCCTGCAGTTAATTACTACCCAAATATAGGGGAAAAAAAAAAAAAAAAAAAAAAAAAAACAGAAAACAAACAAACAAACATTGTATAAATGGCCAGTTTTGTGGGTTATGTAGCAAAAAATATTGATCTTGGTTAACAGAAAGCTCCTTATACTAGCCAAAATCTGCTCTGATTCTAAATTGACAGTCATCCAGTAAAATGGCAGAGGTCAAACACTAATTCTGGCAAACCCTTAGCTGACAGTTCTTTTAAGTCCATACTTTGAATTATAAAAAAAAATATATAGTCTTGGCTGTATGGTTTTCTGAGACTCTCACTAAGGACCCTACAAACCATAAAGAATTACAAAAGATCTGAAGGTCATGTAAGCAGTGATCCAGTTCCAGAGGTGATGAAAGGACAATATGCAGTCAGTGAGGAAAGTTTAAGACTAAGCACTGCCACCACCACGAGGGGAAAAACCTTCCACAAAGAGAGATTCAAAGCCAATGCTTAAGGTTAGGCATATCGTGTCACTTGCAGGGGAAGACTGTCACTCAATTTACTGGAAGCATATGAGTATGCTAAGGGATGTAAGGTGGCCGCCTGCTTTGGCAGCCCCAGCCCAGCATTGTTCTTGAAGTCCTGTCCCCACCCCTCAGGCTGGCACAGACAGCAGCTCCCTCGTGCAGACACACACACACCTCCAGCCTCACCAGCATATACACACTCACACTCACAGGTGATCCAAGCACCAGCACAGCCCCTCTGCCCACCTAGCACCCCTGTTCACATCCTGTCCCCTTTCACCTGCCGCACGGGTCCCCTACTCACTGGCTCCTCCAGCATGGGGTTTGCCAGTGAATGCACATGCACACCCCACACACAGCCGGTTTGGGGCAGACACAGATGCTGCCCCCAGCAGCTGGCACTGGGCACACGGGCTGTGACCTGTGGCCCTGCTCCAGCTGCCAGCACAGAGCTCCTGACTCCCCTCACTCATCCCCGTCCCCCAGAAGGAGGACTGGGGACACACACCGCTCCCACCCTGCTATCTGGAGGCTGAAGACCCTCAGTTGCTCCAGGAGGTGATGCTGAGACCCCACTGGCTGCAGCAGCTGCCACCACAGGACAGGGCACCCAGACACCAGCCTGACACCAGGAGTTGGCACCAAATTTCACTCAGACACAAAGGTCTCACCAGGAGCTGGCACTGAGCCCTTGAGGTGCTGACACATAGGGGACAGAGGTGAGATTAGTCAGAGAGAGAGAGTCAGGAGAAGATTAAATGACAACACAGGCCAGACTGCAGTAATCAGGCACAGAGCTCAGCCAAAGCATACTGACTAGCCCCATTTAATATCCCTTTCTGTTTTTCCTTTGTTCCTCCCTGATCTTTTTCCCCTAAAACTTCATTTATAAACTTTGCACAGTTGTTGCACTTTGCAACATTATCAAGTTATTCTAAGGAATGATAACAAGTACTTACAATTTTAATTATGCTACATATGCAGGAGTACATACAGCATGAGGTGGGGTTATTATTGAGGTCCACACCACATGTCCAAAATTCAAATCTAAAATCTGTGACATGGTTAATCATAAACCATCATTTTTAGGGGAAAAATATAATATATGGGTTTTCTTTAGATCCTGGATATTTATCCACTCTTTATTTTTAATCAGGAAATACCACATCTTTGTTATGTGAAACTCACACTAAAAGGAACATTCAGTTCCAAATATAATTTATGTCAGTTGAAAAAATATCTTGTATCAAAGCAATTTCAATATATAATTTAGGACATTTTGGCTCAATATGGTTTTGAACCTGAGCTGAGTTTACAAATCAGAAAAAGAACTGGTAGTAGATACACCGAGTCATTGTTCTATTAGTCACCTACTGTGGCAGATTCCATAAAGCTTGTCCAGGTGAAGCATGACTTCACACCCACAAGAGATACAGAGAAAAATTAATTCTGTGTCTCTTAGATGGTGACAAAGGATAGAAAACTCCGGTGTTGATAAAGGACAGTTCAAGCATAATAGGAGCACTTTTTTTTTTTTTTTCAGACCAAGTAGTCAGCCAGCCAATACTTCTTTTAATCACAGTAAAACCAAAAGTATCTAAAATTAACCACACATGAAACTGGTCTAGCTGCTCCTTTCCTGCTACAAAATAAATAAATAAATAAATAACCTTAAAATATGTCTAGTACTTCTAAAAATTGTAATTTGCAAAATTACTGGCTATATGTAATAGCTGTGGTACTTGAAAATGCAAATAAAAATATCAAGAAAATATCTTGGAGGACAGGGAGGAATGGAAGGGAGATGATGGGGGTATTCCTGTTCTTGTTGGCACAGGCACAGAAAAGTAGAACCTGTGCTTGGCATAGCATATCACATTTTACTTCATTAAAATATTTTATTTTAAGATACTGAAAACATTTTAAAAATACATCTTAGTTGCAGCTTATCTTTTTTTTTCTTATATTTTTCTGTCATATTTTTCTCACTTCTGTTGTCTTGATGTGAAGAATTCTAATTGAAAATAAAAAATAAAAATAAAAAGCTAGAAATATCTGGAGCATTTTCATAGTTTTCCAGTGCTGTATACACGTACTTGTACCAAAGTACTTTATTTCTGACAATCCTAGCTTTATAAAATGTATTCTGATACCACAGTTTGTAATTTTACTCCATTAAAAAAAAAAATGTTTTGGAAAGTACTATCATGCATTAAAGACACAATCCTGAAATCATGTATCATAGATACTCATAGAAGAGCTTGGGTTGGAAGATACCTTACAGATCATCTAATTCCAACCCCCCTGCCATGGGCAGGGACACCTCCCACCAGACCAACTTGCTCAAAACATCATCTGGCCTTGAACACCTCCAGGGATGGGGCATCCACAGCTTCTCTGGGCAACCTGTTCCAGTGCCTCAGTACCCTTGCAGTAAAGAATTTACTCCTAAAATCTTATCTAAATATACCCGCTTTTAGTTTAAAACCATTCTCCCTTGTTCTATAATTATCTGCCCAAGTAAAAAGTTGCTCTCCATCTTTTTTTTTAAAGTATTTTAAGTATTTATATATATATTATATATTTATATACATATATTATATATATATAATATATATAATATATATATTGTATATTATTATAATATTATATTATTTTATATATATATATAATATATATATTATATACCCTTTAAGTATTGAAAGGTTGCAATGAGGTCTCCATGGAGCCTTCTTTTCTTCAGGCTGAACATCCCCATCTCTCTCAGCCTTTCTTAGAGTAGAAGGTAGAGGTGCTCCAGCCCCTTTATCATCTCTGTGGCCCTCCTCTGGACCTGCTCTAACAGATCCACATCCTTCTTGTGCTGGGGCCCCAGATCTGGACACAGTACTCCAAGTGGGGCCTCACAAGAGCAAAGCAGAGGGGCACAATCATCTCCATTGATCTGCTGGCCTCTCTGTTGATGCAGCCCAGGATGCAGATCCTTAAGTAAGCAAAAGAATTAGTAGCTGCTGTACTTCAGAATGGATATTTAGAATAGGTGAGCCAATATTTTGGCATTCCTTGTGAGACTAAGTTTTTCCCACTGTCTTATTTTCCCAGAAACTGTCAAACACTGGCAGAAAGTCAGCTGTAAATAGTTTAAGTTATTTAGTTGACCTGAATGCTGAAAATCTGAAGTAGAGGAAAGACCATGCCATGTGATATTGACTGCTTGAAATGTCCTATAGCAGATGAGTTACAAGCTGTGTTGTAAACAGAACTTTAACATAAGAAATATAAGCACAAGTTTTAAAAAATTTTCAGTACTTTCCATTTTATTCTAAAATACAATAGAAAGTAGCTCCTAAAATGCATTTTTCTTCCAATTATGTACATGAATCAAAAAGAAAGTTATAGAAATCAGCATTAAGAGAAGCTTTTCCATGGTAATATTGCTTTATTCTGAAAATCAGATTTTCTAGCTTTGTACAACTATTGTATTGTTTTTGCTAATCAGGGATCCAAGAAATAATTACACTATTGTTTCTGTCATTGAGTGTCTCACAGTGACAGATTTGGCACAAGATACTATCCATTATTATAAAACAAGATGCAATTTAAAAAACGTTTATACACTATATTGTCGCAAATAGAACCTGCTGAATTTAAACCAACTAAGCTAGCTCCTGAGGTTACAAAGCAGGTACTTAAAATGCCCATTTCTTCACTCTATATAGTTGTAAGTTAAGACTCTCAATATCTGGCTTTCCAGACAAGCAGAAATCATCAAAACATCTGATTCACAGATTCACACCAAGTCAAATTAAGCTGTACAGAATGGGCCATATGTTTGCATATCAGAATATTTATTCAAGCATGACACATCTTCAATTTTATGTGAGATCTTTATTTCAGATGAGGAGAACATTTGCATCAACAAAAACTCTTTCCCTTTCCTTTCCGAACTATTATGCCATTCTTTGTGTTAAGACAACAAAGAACATTATAAAAGAAAGAGAAAAAAAAACAGTCTGGGAATATTTTCCTTATGGCAAAAATATTCACACTATGGAGGCTCAGAAGAGAAAATTGAAAAAGCGAGTTCTTTTCCTTTATGGAAAAGAAACAGAAGAATCTATACAATACATACTTTACTGAAACTTAAACTCCATTATTGGATAAAGAAGTCAGAGAAGAAACATTTGAAAATAAAATCAATAGAAAACTGTTAAAATCCTACAAAATGGTGATGAAGGAAGTGAAATTGTTTGTGCACAACTTTAAGAAAATGCTGCGAGAATGCAAGAAATAACTATGCTTATTTGGAAGTCCTCTGTGGAAAATGTGAGTTTGTTCCTCTCAGGATCAAAAAAAAGACTCCTGGTTTATGTACTAAAACATGGATATATATATATGTATATATATATATATATTATTTTTTTATGATATCAAGCCTGTAGAAATAAAGTCACCAAAACCAAGCTAATAACAATTTCAGAGTGGAGGAAAAAAGATGTGCTTTGTATCACCACATTTTAAAATATAGTGTTTTAAAAAGGAAAAAAAAAAAACTCTATAGTTTAAATCCTCCTTTTCTAAAGTTTCTCTTCTCTTGAGTGCCTAGGCTGGAAGAAGATACAGTGCACCTTTTTAATGTAGAAAGAAAGTGATCTGGGATAAGGAGGCTATTTTTTTTTTTTTTAACTAAAATACAGCAACAAACCTGCACACACATATATATGTTTGTATTTGCTCCAGAAAGAATTGGCAAGGTCTCTGAATTAACATATGGTTGCTGTTTGTTTTATAAATAAGCAGTGCTTTTGTTTGTTGGTTTGATTTTTATTATTTTCAGTTCTGACTGACTTTATAAAAGCCTCCTAAAATCTATAGTCTACCTTCACATTTCCAAATCTGAAAGATGAATCTCAAATTATTTCTGATCTGTGGCCTTCTCTGAAAGTGTATAGTGTATCATGCAGGAAGGCCACAAAATTCTGTGATTCTGTGATTCTGGGAAAGGCCCTCAAATAAGGTTTTGTGTAATTCAGCCTAGTGATCACTTGAACATACCTTCTTCCTTCACGTTTCTCTCAACTTTATGAAAGAATATGACTCTTAGGTAAAATCATTCTACTTTCTTACTAAAAAGCCCCCCTTGCTTCTCCCAAATAGTTTTTGGCTTAATTTTGCATTGTGTGCAAATCGTGCAGCATATCCCTGCAATTTGCTAGGAGAGACTGCATTCTTTTTTTCTTGACTACATCTAAACTAAGCTTGCTAGTAAAGACTCTAAAGCAGTTGTTATTGAGGGAACCAATTTGAATCATGGGATAGCCCATTCTCTATTGATATCTCTTCCAGAGCATCAAGGTGACAGAGGTTTCCGTCAATATCTCAGGCTAAGAAAAGGACAGAAAAAGAAAAGACAATTTATTCTGCGTCTCCATGCTACATCTTCATACTGTGTTGCATATATAAGTAGCTTCAGTGGTGTGGTATTCACTCGTTTTTTCTTCCTATGGTGATAATGTTGGTATTGATTCCAGAAGGTATGTTGTTTTTGTGTCAGATAGTCATTTGATTTCTTCTACTCAGTATCACAGAAATCAGTAAATTATGCTGTAATATATTAAAAGGAAGCATATAATCACCTTTTCTACCTCTGTTACTACTTAGGCTGCAGATAACTGTGCACCCTTTCTTCAGTGTGAAAAAGAGGAGTCAGAGACAGGCTGTCTCAATTGCAGTCTGCCCATTGACCGAGGAGGAAATGAGTGCTTGATGGCACACATTTAAACATGGGGAACAAAGAGCCCCGTTGTTTGGGCAGTTATTTTATTTTTACAGTGATAGCAAATGAAGAAAGGTCTGCAATCAAATCCTCTGGTTTCAGTCATCTTTTGTGGTACTATCACTGTCCCCCTTTTTTAAGTAGTGACGTTACTTCATTTTATTTCATGAAACTACAGTCTTTGTGCTATAAATTCTTCCTGATTTTTGGTTTGGTTTGGTTTGGTGTTTTTGTTGTTGTTTGGTTGGTTGGTTGGTTTGGTATTTTTGTTGTTGTTTGTTTCTGGATTTTGTAGTGTTTTTTGTTTGTTTGTTTGTTTTATTGGACACACTAAACCCAAGGCCACCATCTGTTTTATTTTAAGTTTTACGTTCCTAATTAGAAAGCAAATGCTCCTTTTCCTAATAAGCAGTTATCTATCTAAAATCAGCTTGTCTGCAAGGTAAATTTGAACTAACATGAAAGCTGAGTAGTACAATTTAATCTAGGCTAAATCAGAGTATTACATTGTTCAACTTGGGAGTCTGCTAAAATACTAATAAATCGTCAACATTTTCTTCTTAGTCCCTCTCCCTGAATTAATTGTCTGAGACTCAGAAAATCACTTCTAAGCCCACGATTATGCAAACTAATATCTCAGATGCACAGAAAGGCAAGTGGGGGGGAAGAAGAGAAACTGCTGTATGCAATAAAACTTTAAAGAAAATAGCTAGGTGTGCTACTGGTAGACAAATAAGCTAAATTATTAAAAATGTTCAGAAATATATTTTACCCAAATGGCTACAGCAAATTACAGTTTGGTGTATTTTTAAAGTATTTCTTACCAGAAACTCCCAGGAAAATAACCCTGAGAAAGGATTAATTAGAAAAATAACTTTGAAGTAACTTTGTAGATACCTATTAAAAATTAGCTTTGTGACTTGGGTAGTATTCTAAACACGTGTAGTTAGTTAAGGGAGAAAGAGAGAGAGGTAGCTTTAGTGACATTCATGGCATCCTAAAAAAAGAATTGTAAAATAACAGTAAAATGCCTTTTTGAGCTGTTTGTACTCAGTCATTGACTACAGATGACTAGGTAAATATAGGACATTTAACTACTAGAAGACTTAGGACAGACTAATCCTTTTGTCAACTCTATTGTTATACTCCATGACTGTAGAGCAACATGAAATCCAGAGTTTTCAAATTTAAACACCCAATGTTAAACTGCCAGTAAGTACTGGTAGATCTTGCACTATATTCATACTGATTTAGGGACATGACTTTAGATATTCAATACTTGAAATTTTAGCTGCCATTAATGAAGAAATGGATCTCATAGACAAAAGATACTGCACTGACTATGATTTGCCTTATTTGTTGCTCTGGCACGTTTTATAAGAACTTGTTTGCATTACAGCATGCAAAGAAAATCACAGGTAAACAATTTAGTTGTAATAGAATTATATTACATGTAATCTTTAGTAATTTAAAGACTTCAGTGATCTTCAATGTATTTGTTTAATTTGATTTTGCTGATGAGATCCTCCTAGAAAGACAGATAAAGCACATTACAAGTGCACTCAATTGAAGAAGTATTGCAGAAGCACTGTAGCAATTATAACGATAACCAGCATAACTTCTCTACACTCTCAGAAGTTTTACATTAATAAAAGTATTGATCAATAATGTATATGAACTATTAAAATGTAAAAACAGTTGTTGCTGAAATTCTACCAGTTTAATTATAATAATGAATTTGTCCTGATTTACATTCTGTAAAACCCATCTGGCTTCAGTAATGTTAACAGGGTTAAAAAAAAAAAAAAAAAAAGTGAGAACTTTCTTTTAACTATAAATTACAGTTCCAAATTTGAGGGAAAAAAAAAATTGAGCATATATCCCATCTCTGGAATATATAAGAAATACTGTTATCGTCTTACCTGAATGACAAAGTAGTAAAAATACTGACTGGTATAAATTGTATTTATAGCTATTTAATGAGTTACAGAAGTACTCCATCAATTATGGCTTATTTATTGTATTGACTAAGTTGATACATGTGGTATCACATCAGTAATCATTCTTGATATTGCATCTTCTTGATAAAAGCTGATAATGACTGTTACAATAGTGCTATGTATTTATGCTTTTATCACTTTCAGTCACAACAACAGATGTGGATTTATGCAGTACCAGGAAGCAGGATACTTCCAAGTGATCTTTAAGAAAAAAAATGATGTGATAAAAACTTGCTTAGTATTCTCTCCAATTAGCACTCTTTAATATAGCATGTGACCTCGGAAATCAAGTAGTCCATGGCTCTTGTGTAAAGGTAGCAATCATTTTTTCTGAGGTGATTCTACGTTATAATTAGCCTCCTCCAGATTCAACCACTTTGTTTTTAACTGTGTATGAAGGAGGAAGAAAAACATGCTTCAAAACCACCAATTTAACAGCAAATAGCCAACTGTCCAATAGGAGGTTTTGTGCCAGAGGACTTTAAAGGTAGTCATATTAACACTGTTTTAAATGAGAGAGAGAGAGAGAGAGAGAATGTATGTTTGAAGGTCTTTAAACAACAAAACTCTAAAACAATTGGTGCAATCAGTGCAACAATCAGACAACCTGTTATTGATCTATCTTGTATTTATCTGAGCTTGAAAAAATACAATTAAAAAGATCATTTTTCTCCTGGATGTGCAGAAAGAACTTGAATTCTCATAGATTCCTGTATTAGCATGGAGGCTGGAAGAGCAAAAGGAAGGATGTTCCCTCTCAATCCTCCATCCCTCTCAATTTAGGGATGTTGTAGGGGGAATAGTACATTATAACATTGCCTTATGAACTAGTACAAGTGTGTGTAACAGGTATCTGTCACTGACAGCTCACTGGGTTACAATTAATTCTTAGTCATCAGTCATGTCTTCTCCTGCAAGCACAGAAAGCAGAAATAGAAGCAGCATTGCCCTTTGAGGGTAAGACCTTTTACATGCTATGATTCTAGAGAGCAGCTGTACATCCATTAACACAATGGACAGTATAGCTGTCAAATTAGATAAATGGATCCACATTGGAAAAGCTGAAAGTGGGCATGATTGTCAAGGATAATACAGTTACACTGTTACATCCTGAGAAAGATGCAATTTGTACAATATTTTAATTTTGAAACTAATATTATTATCCCAATTGATTGCACACACTATAAGTTAATTAAAACTCCACAGTTAAAACATATCTACATCTCTACTAGGAAAGAAGCCGGACTATAATGTATTTGCACCATGAAAACCTTCTTTTTTTTTTTTTCACTTATGACAGGATAACTATAAGAACTTTCTTAAGAACAGATTTCTAAATTATTTATTTTGTTTTGGTTTGGTTTTTTTTTTGGTTTTATTTTATTTTATTTTATTTTATTTTATTTTATTTTATTTTATTTTATTTTATTTTATTTTATTTTATTTTATTCCAAACTGAAAACTCAGAGCTTCGGAGTTTTCATTTTACATATGTAAACACATGTTGCAGAAAATGAAAATTAAATTATTCAGAAACTCTTCACAGAACAATACACATTGCAACAAATACTTGCTACAAATTCTTTCTCCACCACATATAACACATATGTACATCTGATTGTTAATAGCTTGTGATGTCAAAGGTTGAAAATCTTAATCCACAGAGAAGATTAGGTCTTTCAGTGGTTGAATGGGCCTTTTCGGTTTGATAATGGGTATTTCATTCCTGTGCCATGCTGACTATTGAGTGTAAAAGGCAAATCTTTGGTATGTGAAATTATAGCGCCAAATAAGATATGAAAGAGTAATCATATTAAGGTGTTTTCACACAGCAGTTTCTAGAAAATTCTAAAATACACTTCAGCAGTGTAAGAAAGATAAAACTTTAGTAACAAAGAAAATGAAAGAAGAAAGGTGGAAAAATAAGGTCTGTTTATGTGGAAATCATCTACACAAAAAAGACAGCAGTACTACTGTGTTACCAAAAGAGCAGGTACTCTCACTGGCATCTTATTGTATCAGTAAGACAATAAGTACAAGAAATGTATTTTCCGCTGGCCCCAAGTAGAAAAAAAATGAGTTGACAAGAATCATTATTAGACTTCATCCAATTTTCAATATTTTCCACAAATTACCTACGGCATGATCTTGACATATTAAAATTTATGGGGAAAACAAGAACTCTGACTATCTGAACAGTTTTAGAAAATGCTGCTAACACCACAGATCCCCTTAGAATAGGCTGAAAGATGACTTTGATAGTTTGTATTCATGTTCTGGTGTTGATGATCTCAACTAATTTGTGCCAGCTGAGCTTAAAGTTAGTAACTCACACTAGTCAATTTCTTTCTTCTAGTGACCTAAAGGAATAACTTCGCCAAAATTTTTGAAGTTACTTTAGCTGATGTTTATAACTAATTCCTTCTGCTTAGTTTTTACTGGAAATATTTGCTAAGTCACTTATGCAAAAGTACAGACCTTCATATGATCTTGGCCTAACAATGAGTTCTCTGATGTTACATACCCACAAAATTGGAGAAAAGAGGATGTGGAACATTTAGTTTAGGTATAAAACATGCAGTGATTTGTGCATATTTTTTTCTTTCTAGTTTACGTAGTAGCAAGTTTCTCATTTCACAGAATTTGTTGGATGTCATCACCTTTGATCCCATCAAGTTTAAACTGATGGACTTATTTGTATACTTTCCACCTAGAGCACATGACCATGTCTATTAATACAGATAGACAAAGACTACTGACTTTTGAGCCCAACATTTACTAACATTTCAAGGATAATTTACATGTATTTTGCAAATGCTAGCTTTTCATCAGGCAAAATGACAAGCACAAACCTTCTGTTTTACATTTAATTATATGCAGCAATATTATTTTAAATAAAAGCATGAAAAACACAGAGGCAAATAGGAATAAAATTGCACTTCACATGAGTACTATAGAAGCACAAGTATACATGTCTTTGTTTTCCAGAGAAAGAAAATAATAATAATAATAATAATAAAGCCCAAAAAGTTTGTATCTAAATCTAAGCCAATGGTTTAAGAATATTGCTGTTACCTCATTATATGGTCTATTACTAGCTACCTACAGATAGAACACATTTCTGAGTGAGAATTCATTAGAACAAATATTAAATAAAATGTATCTAATTATGGGCAAATTGAACTGAGCTGCGTTACTATTTTGATATCAGTTTCTCACTTAGTAGATCAGTTCCTGTTCTGATATGTACTACTAAGGCAGATGAAAGAAAATGCATCGTGGTACTTTGGGATTTTAGTTATCAGAGCACAGAATACATCACAGAGCTCAGTGCCTTTGGAAGCCACCTTATCTCAATCAGGTTGACAAGATACATAAAGAATGCACCCAAATCCCACGATTTACCCTTTGCTGTTGACAGATCACAGATATGAAAGTCTGAGAGATTTCACAGGAACTGCTGGTAGGGTGATAACTGGTCAAAAATGGCCACACCTACTTGAGAGAAAATCTGAAACTGGAACCTTTTTATTTAGTCTAAGAATGGGCAGAGGAAGAGAATGCTATTATTACTTTACTGCTACTAGAAAAATGAACATGCAGTGAAAAGAGCAGTTGAAACAAATTGGAGACTGAGAAAATTCTCTTCAATGGAGACAAAATTTGCTGACATAGTTTCAATTTTAAGTTTTTAAAAGTAATAAACACAAGCCTAACCTAGTAAAGCCACTGGAAAATGTTCCTCTGATTTCAATGGGATTAGGGATTTCAATGGGATTAGGGATTTCAATGGGATTAGGGATTAGGGTATCAACATCTTCACTCTCACTAAAGCCAATAAAATTCCAAGCTTTTATTGTCAGCTATCAGTAAACCTTCTGAATGTTTCTGACTTTACTATTTTTTTGACTGGAATTGTGTTACTCACACATATCATCTTTTGTACTGAAGGCACTCAACAAACATACTCAGCTTTTTTGCCTTGCTGTGTTGGATTTTTAATTATTTTTTTTCCAGTGTGTGCTACTAAGTTGTTCTTTGGATATAAAAATTTAAATCTGATTATAGCTTCTTAAACAAGCTTTAACTGTATAAATAATCACTCATATTAGACATTAAATGTCTGTGTGCAGAATTCTGTGTTTGAACTTCTTAGCAACAGTTAAACATGTATTCTATTAGTAGCCTACAACTCTATTTTCTAAGTGGTGATCAAATAGTTATGGATAATTAATGAACTATATAAAAAAACATGCCCTCAAATTTTGAATTATACAATGGCAAAAAAAAAAAAAAAAAAAAGAGAGAAATCAAAAATTTAGCAGGTAGGGCATGTAGATTGGTGGATTGGTGATTTTTTTGTATCAGGCTTTTTTTTTTTTTTTTTTTTTAAGATTTCCTAATTGAAACTAGGGAAAAAATGCTGCTAAAACTACATTTGTGTAAGTTCTTACCACAAATTTTCCTTTTCCATAGAAATAGTCATAGATAATATTTACTGCAACTGGCTTTATTGAAATGAATAAAATCTAAATGATTAAAGAATTAATTCTGCATCTAATGATCTAATGCAATCATGAGCCTAAAACATGTACATACAACAAATTAAAGAAACGCCTCACATACACTTTGCAAAATACCAGTAGGTATGGGTTTTGCTCTGAGATATGCAAAGTTAGTAACTGTTATTTCTTAGGAATGTAAACAGTTAAAAATGTCTAGAATTGAAACTAGAAAGCCTGGACAATATATTTTGAATAGCAGTCAATAACAGAAGTAAAGTTAACAAAAGTAACTCAACATCAAACTGTACATAGTTAAATTAATAATGAGGAAGCCAAATGTTTCCCACAATATAAAAAATAAATAAATAAAATGATATGGTACATGCCCTGGTTTGACAGATGGAAGGAAAAGAAAGACAGATGTGCTCTAATTTCTTGAGTCATCTTTTTTTTTTTTTTTTTTTTTTTCATTTCATAAGAAGAAACTGCTAACTCAATAACACTGGCTTCAGATATTCACCACAACAATAATTCCAAATATCCCTTAGGACTTCGCCTATTGGTATCATCTTGAATTATATTCAGTAACAAGAAAAATGACTAACAGCTGGCACTTTTCTTAGAAATGGCTAAACATCAACCAGGTCCAGTTTGTCAGCCCTTGTAAAGAGGACCATCTGGAATGCTAGCCTGAATCTTAACAATTAAAATCAGGGGCCAGGTCATACTAGTAACATTTTAAAGAATTTATGATACTGAGTTTTTAAACTAAACAGAAAATGACAGATAAGCCAATGTGTGAGAGGATATAAGCAGCCATTCCAAACTAGGGTATGGAGGACAATCATGTGGATAAAGTACAGGACATGGAGTTAGAAGATGGACTTTGTGACAGATTTCATGAGTTATTACTTACGGTGTGAGTCACTGTAATCAATGGAAAGTTTCTTATTAGATTCAGAATCATATAGCTGGAGTCTCTTTTCCAGGTGCTGAGTACCAGGGGCCAGCTGCCCTCAGATACCAGTGACGTGAAGCACTCAATATTTTTGCTTAATAATGAGTGGGAAATATTGTCTTTTTTTTTTTCATCTAGGCACGATTCCTAAAAAAAGCTAACGTGATATTTGCAAATTAATTTAAGAGGTCTCATAGCAAATGCTATCCAAAGAATAAATATTTTATTATTGTATAATTTGAGGTAGAAGAAATGTGTTTATAATTTCTATCTACTTAATTGTGAAAGGCTTTACACAGAGCAGGGGAAGGGTAGGGGAGAAAATAGAAGAGAGGCACTGTGAGAAGTAATACTCAAACAACACAGAAAACTATGCTGTTCGCCCACAAAATTTACAATCTGATTGAAGACTGGATGAAGTAAAGACGAGAGCCATGGGGAAATAAAGGTAGCAGTAACAGCTCCATATGACTACTGTGTGTAACAGCTCCATATGATTACTACGTGTACTGCTGTGTGTACTGCTTGATGGATCTAAATCATTATGCTTTATGGTTGTATCTGGGGATATTTTCCTTCTCAAAAACAAAACAAACAAACAAACAAAAACAACATAAAATAAAAAACACAACAGATATTTCTCTGAATTTTTTTCACAACCTATTACATTTTAATTTGATCTCCTAATTCCACTTATATGACAAATTTTACTTTAAGGTATTCCTCTTTGTACTTTGATTTTTAAAACAATAATAAACAGTGATTACATATATTCCTTCACCTCTAGATATTTATACACACTCCATGATATATAAATTATTTGATATCTATATTAATAGGCATTATCTATGATAATATTTATATAATAATAGAAATATTGCTCACAGAAATAATAGTTATAATATATAATTTGTAATTTGTAATATACGTATTACTATTTTTAACATTTTGTTTATTAATAATGGTGTGGGTCTCCTCTGAACAAGCAACAGAAAATCTTCTTTATTCAATCCTGTTTTCTGTCTAAACTCAAACATGAAAAACATGTGTTGTGCCAGTTTCCAGAATAAATGTTTCAAATGGTACCAATGCCAATTTAATTGGCATCTAGCACAAAGACCCTCTATGTTTATATGTGAATGTGTTTAATTTCATATTGAGACAATTAATCAGAGCAAATGTCTTTATTTTCTGCTGTTTTAACTTCAAGAAATGATCTCTTCTGTTTTTATCCTATTATAAAGATCGTTACAAAAATGGGAAACAATTAACACTGGGTTTAATGCGTGAATGCCATAGAGCTGAAGTAATTGCACTCAAGGTCTGCTAACTTTTTAATCAGGCATTTGGTTGCAAGCTGCTCACGATTGATTCTGAGAGAAGAACTAACAGAATCTAGGCTGCAAAAGCAGGTGTGCCAAAAAAGCAGACATATTGGCAAAACCAGTGAAAGAGTCTAGAGGGTAAAAGAAGCAAAAACTAATAGAAAATTTTTTCTTAAAAGACTTTTGCTTGGTGTCCAATCATAATTGAGTGAAATTAATTGCAGCAAATGAGCACAGAGAGAGTTTTTTTGACCAAAATAATTAAGAAATATGAACAGCAAAACCACAAATGCTCAGTTTAGAGAAGACTTGCCAGTCAGAATCTTAGTGAGCAGAATTAATGAGATTGGGGAGTTGAAATTTTCATATGCATTTTGCTAAATAAATAAATAAATAAATAATGCCATGAGATGTTTCTGGAATTACAGTTAGAACATTTGCTATTCTCAACATTTATGCTTTATTTTGGAGGTGTCCTGGTTCCAGTTAGGACAGAGTTAAGTAGCTCATAGTAGCTGGTAGGGTGCTATGTTTTGGATTAGGACGAGAAGAGCGCTGATAACAGGCTGATGTTTTAATTGTTGCAGAGCAGTGTTTACACCAGGCCAAGGACTTTTCGGCTTCTCGCTCTGTCCTGCCAGCGAGCAGGCTGGGGGTGCAGCAGGAGCTGGGAGGGGACAGACCCAGGACAGCTGACCCAAACTGGCCAAAGGGGTATTCCATACCATCTGACGTCATGCTAAACAATATATAGGGGCGGCTGGCCGGGGTGGGGGGGCCGGCTGCTCGGGAATAGGCTGGGCATCGGTCAGCGGGTGGTGAGCAATTGCATTGTGCATCACTTGTTTTCTTACACGTTATTATTGTTAATACTATTATCATTATCACTATTATTATTATTATTGTTATTATTATATTCCTGTCTTAATAAACTGTCTTTATCTCAACTCACCGGCTTCACTTTCCCGTTTCTCTCCCCCATCCCAGAGAGGGAGGGGGGAGGGTGAGCGAACGGCTGTGTGGTGTTTAGCTGCCAGCCGGGTTAAACCACAACAGGAGGAAAAAGATATATATATCTTTTTTTTTTCTATCCAGTAAAAATAAGTATTTTTTTCCTTTCCCTAATATCTATTATATCTATTCTCCATGCTTAAAAGTGTCCTGAATTCAAAAGTGCTTGTGCAGCAAATCATTTGGTGCACTTATAAATTCCATGTGTTGATGAACACATGGCTACACACATATATCTATAGGATCACAATTATATCAAAGAAGAAACTGTATCCACTTGCAAGGATATTATATAAGTGAAAATTGCAAGCTCAGATCAAAGAGTGAACTATTCATGTGAGCACTCCCATCTGAAAAATGCACTTCCTTGGTTCATACTATAGAATTAAAATAGGTTCATTTCAGAATTGCCTTTAAATAAAATGTGACTTTTACGTAAGGCATATATGTTTGCCTTCAAGCTTTTACATTTATTTGTTTGTTTCTTTGTTTGCTTGATCCATTTTCTTTAATTGAATCATCTATGTACCTAATTCTAACAATTTTGTCATACAATTAAAATTCTATACAAAGGAATAGTTTATATAACCTTATATAACAGTTCTATATCAGGATCTTGACCAAAGTCCCCAAAACATCTAGATTAGTAATAGAAAATATTATTATCAAACTACATTGATAATAAGCTTCTGACAATTATTAATGCAAATCAGGAAAAATTTCACTTATGATCCAGTAAACACCATCTTGGGGGAAGAAAAAAAAAAAAACGCACAAAAACCAAAACAACAACAGCTAGGTAATAGGTATCACAAGGGGTTTAAGAAGGTTTACCTCATAGATATCTCTGAAAACACTGCACAAAGAACACTTTTTAAAAGAAATGGTAAAAATCTGACTGATATGCCACCTTCCATTCTTTGCTATTTCTGGGACAAAACAGTAAAAGCTGCCTTAGAATCTGACTAATATGCTCTGTTGAATATAAAGATATCTAAACATTGTTCTAAACTTTTGCTATTCCTTTTTTTTGTTTTTCCCTTTTCCCAAACAACTGAATTCTACCAAGTACAAAATGTATTAATAAATTAACTTTGATCAAGTGTTGCAGTATACAGATGCCCACATCTAAACAAAGGGACCCAAAAGCATAATTTCAAATGCTTTTAGAGCTGACTGAGTACAGGAGGAGGTAGGGTATCAGAAGATTTAATCATTGTCCTATTTGCTTTAATCAATAGCATCATCTACTCTCTAGTAGAGTATGGATGCTTGATCTCCAAATGCTTGAAAATAGAAAGTTGCAGCAGTTTGGACACCAGCAGAGCTAAATAGAGAGGATGGATTCTAACAGATGACCTGAGATGCCTAAGAGTTTTCCTGTTTTCAAACAAGGTGTCTAAATGACAGAAATTATGTGAAACAATACCCAGTTCAATGGCCACTATCTCACCTTGGGACAAGTCTGGAAGAATAGTCACATATTTGTGAATCTGCCAACACTCTGATTTTTTTTTTTCCTGTCTTTCACCTTCCTTCTAACAGCTATCACTCAGTCACTCTACTGTCTGTCATCTGCAGGTGAAGGGTTTGACAGAAATGAAAGTAGTCAGTGGTCTGGCACAGGGTCACCCACACAATCTTACAGAGTCCCTTAATCATAAGGGACTTTCACATCTCTCTGATCTGGGAACAATTCAGCATAGATGCCAGAAGGAAGAAGAACAAAGAAAATGGCATTTGAAAATTCCTGTAGTGGCTTAATAATACTACTGAGATGGCTTTTGCCAGATTAAAAAGATATGCTCCTTTGGACTCTAAATATTGCTCTGAAATCAATTCCCAAACCATTGTCCAGAGTTTAACAGGGGTTGGGATACCAACAATCAAACTTTGAAGTGTTTCTTCAAATTCTGGTGGAGTTGGCAATGGAGACAGCTAGAATACTCAGGTCTTTCCAGGCCAAGGAGAGAGAGGGCAATTTGGTTTCTTTGTAATTGTTGTCCCTAAAGGACTTGGACAAAGCAATTACAACAAAACAACTTATTTCAAAAATGCTTAAAAGTAAAGACTGGGGGGGGGGAATAGTGAACTAGCTGATATTTTTGAATGGTGCCTATATTCAGCACTGCATTCTGACACTTTGGGAGAACACAACAGAAGCTGCAATATATTAGTGAAACTTGACAGGATAAGGATCTTCCTTCACTTGCCATTTTGTTTTGAAGTGACAAGAAAGCTACAGGCAATAGAGGACTTCAAGATAAGGATTCTATCTGATACATGAAACATCACTGAATGCAGTCCTTTAAGTGATGTCAACACAACCCATAAGTATATATAGGCAGAAAAAGTCTTTTAAAAATCTTAGAAGAATCATATTTTGAAAGTAAGTTATACTTTAGTTTCCTACATGCCAATACTCACCTACATAATTCCTCTGAGACACACTCAAATATTAAGAGAGACCATTTGCCTATCTACGTTCATTCAGTTGAGTACTCAGCTGGATCACTTTCTTGTGATGTTTCTAGTACTTGGGTTAATTTCATTACACTCTCTGAGATATTCATCGTAAAGAAATATCAGGATATCAAAATGCAACGTAATACTTAATTCCAGTCCACTTATATGGGTGAATCAAATTACTGTCAATCTGGAAATTTGCTCTGAGTTATTAGTGAATATAATCATTCCTTCCAGGTCCTTATCAGCTTCTGCAGAATCTAAGCTTTTAGAAAATTCTGTAAAGAAGGTCTCAAAACTATAAACTGAATAAAACCAATGCAGAGTTTGCTTTCTAAATCAGCAGACAGACAGCTGGAGTGCCACTGCTGTAACCCAAAGATTTGACAGGCTACAGCAGAGTTAAAACTGACAAGAGTCTTTTGTCATATTTTCCTGCTGCTATTCAAACCACTCTGAGCAGTAGGAGACTGACGAGAAGGAGGTTAATGTTGTTCTGCAGCCGTTTAGACTGTGCAAGACTGAAGAAAGTAAACACTATAGGAATGTTTCATTTCTGTAAATTGCAGCACATGTGATTTGGTGGAGATATATTAGCAAGCTAGCTACTCATTTCAGCCAGACTTCATAATGCCTTTAGAAGTTATTGTTGTGGTTGTTGTTTTGTTTGTTTGTGCTTTTTTTGTTTGTTTGTTTATTTCATTCCTTGATTACTCTCCATTTAACAATAAAAATCCAGGAAAAAAAAGCCTGAATGTCTGCTTTAGTGCATTACATTGTTCCAGAATACTGTCATCCATAGAGCAGTATCACTTTCTTTTCCCATTTGGAGCAAGATGGAAGAAGCAATAATTAGACTGCCATCAGAACATAATCCATAATCTAGATTTCTGCAGAGGATGCAAGGGATGTATACTGTGGCCAGGTAACTGGCAATGAAGTTGAATGTAGATATAAATTTTTAAAAATAAATAAATAAATAAAGGAGAGAGGCCTGAAACTGGACAGAAAGAAGATGACCGTGGCCAGGGAAACAATCTGAAATTTGTAGGTAGGAAAGAATGAAATGAAAGGCAACACAAAGATAGTGGATAAGATCAAGACAGTATGACAAGCCAAGGACAAATAAAAACAGATATTCATTCCTATTTACCAATGGAAGAAGAGGAAGGTGATTAAAGAAAGGAGATTTTAAAAGAAACTGAGAGAAAAGCTTCTAGCAGGCCTGCACAGATATAGGACTAATAACGGGGTAGAGAAGACAATTGAGAAAAAGAAAAATTTGAAGAGAAAATGACCCCTGATTGTCTAATTTGTGATTGGACAAACCTCTTCTGGGAATGAACCAAGACCGAGTAGTTAATGGTACCGTTGTGAGCAGAAATGGATCACTTGTTTCAAATTTAGGTATTAAGAGATATAGGGATAGACAAGTGATACAAAATAGTCCTCTGGCAAAGAGTGATGAATGAATCCTACTCTGAATTAGATTTTGTCTCTGCCTTCACCATACAAAATGTTTATATGATACTAGAAAAGTTGATAAACTTTGTACAAATGACCAGTTAGCATGACAAGAACAGGTTACTTCTCAAGTCAGTGGAGAGAAATGGGCATTTGCCAAAGATGTTCTTTGTAAGATATCATCTTTATGATAGCCTGAATCACATCCTGTCACTGCCATTTGCTTTCCATTGACTAAAAACAATGTCTACGTGACTTCCTCTAAAGTAACATGAAATAATACTGAAGTTAGGTAATTTCACCTTTAGTTTCTATTCTTTATTTCCTGAATGGTTTATTTATGGCCCAAAAGTTGAGATTGAGTATATAACAGTGGCTTATGCCCTATTTCTCCAAAGCTGCAGAGGATGCTAATATCCTTTTGATTCTGGACTGAAGAATAAATGTATTAATATTTGTGAAGCATTCAGATACAGTAGTGATAAATGTCATAGCAAATTCTATTAGAAAACTAATAGTTCTGTCTTCAGAACAGGATATGAACACTGCAGCAAATAACATCAACTTATAGTGAACAAGGAGAAGAACAAATATTGAGGTTAGCTCATTAACTTGGACTGACTATTTTGTGCACTGAATACAATCATGATTCTCTGGAAACAATGATCAATATATGATTAGGTAATTAAAAACTGTATTGTAATTCCTACACATAGTGGGGCTGAATTGAGTTTCCAGTAATAGCATGAATACTGGCTTCTAGATGCTGGATTCTGCAACATTAAAATGATGATGAAGCATTCTTTGTTCTTAGTGGATATACCACTGCAACTTGGAAACAGGTAGGGAAAGAGGATGTCTTGCCAAGACATTCACACTAGAAGTATGAGATATAGTTCTGCCAAGGGAAGAATATCAAATTAATTGGAAACAAAATCTATGCTTTACATACAACTTAAAAAAAAAAAAAAAAAACTTTTTCATCTTTGCCAAATCTTTAAATCTTTCAGAAATGTGGTTCAGTTTTCTCCTGTTTGTTTTATTTATATCCTCTTTATCCTAGCCCAGGACAAAATGACATTACTAAATATATTCAAGTTTTTGTTTTTTACTCTGTCTGCTAAAGCCATCACCGGAAAACATTATTTTTGACAATACTTCCATTAAATCAAATGCATATTTATTTGACATTCCCTCACATTTTTCAACACTCACAGTTTAGTTTTTATTTATAAGCGTCACGGATTGCAGACTGAAATGTTTCCACAAAGGCATACTTGGCTCAATTTGTATGCTAGTCTAACTGGCAAGAAACAACAGTGTTCAGGACTAACTCTCTCCTCTCTTTGGAAAGAAAGACACTGTGAAAAGTGGACCTATGCACACAGTCATTGAGAAATCTGAAAGTGCTGTGATTGGAAGTGACAATATGGCTTGCTTAGTGAGGATTGTTTTGAATGTGCAGCTTCAGAATTATTTACTAATTAAAAATGTTTCACCATGGAGGAACCTGTTGAGATTTGCCTCTTGTTTCCTAGGGTTCAGGAGCGTGAAATCATGGATGAATGAGCTATAGCACCATAATTTGCTTCTGTCAGTTTAAATGAAAAGGTCTGAAATGAACTGGCGAAATTAGTTCACAACATTTTACCCACCAGTAAATGCAATCTAATTTAATGGTAAACTGTAAAAGTATACTCACCTTTCATGAACTTCTAATTTTACACCAGACAGCAGAGTTCTTTCCCCTATATGCTACTCCATGCCATCTTCAGGCTGAGGACTAAGGTATAACCAATTGACATTGAATTCCTGACATCCAGCACTGAGAAGAGAATGTTTCTTGCACATGATTAAGGCTGAAAAATTCACCTATGTACTTCAGTTCTCCCCTCTGTTTCCTCCCCTACATGTAGTTAACTTAGGCTGTTTTATTCTGGTATTTACTGTGCTGAAATAAACAGCTAGAAAGAAAGACTTTTAACTATTGGGGTGGAAGAAAGAAAGGATACTTCCTGGCAGTAACAGATACAGATGTGACTATAGAGGACTAGTATCACTCTTACTGATAGAATAAAGTCACTTATCTGTGAAATTACTCATAATTAGGATGACCTCATTCAAAATCCAGTTAAAGTAAGATAGTAGGTAAGCAAATCAAAATCATTTGTTCTTCAAAGACCGATAGTATACAGTAGCCATCTGTTAAGAATAACTACCTGTTTTATCAACTCACTATATTGTCTCAAGTATTAAGCAGGAAAGACCCATGTGCAGGAGGACCTTCTTGGAGGGTGAGCAATTGTTCTCTGCTACCTGGTGTCTCACCCTAGCAAGGAAACAACAGGACAACTCCAGAACTTCATTTATCCCCTGTCAGACTCCATCTCCACGTCTTGATTAACAATATAGGAGGCAGAAAACAAATATAACACAGTCTATAGAAAACATGGTTTGTCTCTTGTTATCAACACAGGGTCGTTAGTTTCTGTATCATGCCCAGAAGTAAATCTAATGAAGAATCATTGTGTTCCTCGAAGCTAAGGTTACATTTTACGTGCCCAAGCTCACCATCATTTCAAAGTGCTCAGTTACCAGCATGTGTGAGTTCAGCCAAAAGCTTATAATAGATTACATCCATAGCAAGTGGATGGCAATATATGCATGTTTATACAAAATACAAATTTCAGTGTATAAAAAGTTATACTCTATGATTCACACTCTACCCCTATAGCTGGAAACAAGTGTCTTCTTCATATTGATTAACTATTTATTTGCAGTCAGCAGTCATCAGAAGGAGCCCTAGTATCTAGGCAGACAATGGCAACAGGCTATTAGTAAAGGTATAATTATTTTTAAGGGGAACAAAGAGATAACTCTTCAGGAAAATTCTGATTTACACTTATAGAATGACTCAGTGATGTTTAAATCTTATAAACATAATGTGGGATTGGATATAAAAGTCACATACAACCCCAGATCTGTTCAGTGTAGAGACACTTAAATGACCTAAAGCTGGTATAAAAAGTGAATCCCAACCACATAGCTGAGAAGAGATTTTTTAGCCTGATGCCTGTTTAATACAAAGAGTGAGAAAAACCTCTCATCATCAAAATCACTGACAGGAAAGTCGCTTTTCCTGGAATCTAAAAGGTAGTGTGCCAGGTTGAATAAGTTCTGCAAATTCATGGTAAAACTGACTTACTGCATTGATGGTGTTAGGGAGGGACATAGCATGCATGACATTGCCAGGGTAATCCTAAAATGTACTAGGCCATGCTTAATATTCAATAGAGCTAAAATGCAAAAATGTGTCCTTCAACAATATTCATTCTCTTTAGCTGGAGAAGGATAAACTTTCTGTATCTGCACTCTGATGCACTTATATAAATAGAAACCAGCATTATGTGTAGGTAAAAATGTGTTGATCTTTTTTTTTTTTCCTATTCAATTTTTATGTGAAATTTTATTTAAGATAGTGACAAATATGGATGATGTTGTATTGCATGGAGGGGTGTGGGGAATCTTTCACAGCAATGTCTTTTTTTTTTTTTTAATCAAACATTTGTAATAGTCCCACATGATTATACAGTGAGCATTTTTATACCATAGAAGTCAATTTCATTGTACTGTTTCAAATATAGCCAGAAGGTGCATTAGCACCTCCAGCCAAATTTCAAGACTTGCACAGTAACAATGACATCACAAATGATACAGATCATCTGCACCACAACTGAAAAGGAGGAGGCTGTAGGATATTGAATCAGGACTTATAGAAATTCCTTTGTGTAACAAAGTATGTGTGTATTCTCCAACTTTTGCCACTCACAGCCTAAATATGGGTGTTCAAGGAAAGTTTTGCATTCTTGAAAGATATACACCTGTGTTTCATAACATAAATTTGTCTTGGATTTCCTTCCTTGACTTTATTTTGGCTAGGACAACATTCTTTTTTAATCTTTAGTTCTTAAGAACTAAATTATAATCTCCACCGGAAGAATTTTGTGGATGTAGAATTTGGATTTACATGTTTGAACTTATTTTTTGGGGAAGAAGGGGATGTTAAGAAATGAACTTGCCAGTTGCTTGTTGTTTTGCATCTTTCTGTTGTTGTTTTCTTTATTTTAATTGTGTCAATTACAATAATGATATTTAAGTAATGTTTTTTCTTTAGATTCCTCTATCTATGTCCTTATATCCAGATCCTGCCTAAACCTTAAGAACTCTTTCTTTATGACATTTAAAAAGACATTTGTCAGCTAGGCTTGCATAAGTAAAAGCCACATATTTTAACCTCATACTTTGCTTATAACAACACCTCTTCCTTACATTTTATATTTATATATAAAAAAGTCTTGTTTTATTTATTTCCATTCAGAATCATGTCACAAAGATCAGCCAACTATTCCTACCTATGTTTTAATGATAGTATATAAAGATTTTATTTAAAAAGAGAAGGAAAATAATGCTTATCCACAAAATTCTTCTCCCCTAAATGCACACTTGTTGATCTTCAAAAGGCATTAGGCCCTTCTTACTGCATAAGGGCAGGAAAGCTAGCAGTACAGCATCCTACATCATAAGACCTACCTGCTGAGCAAACCTTCAAAGCAATAGCAGAAGCAGTCATACTGCTCAGTGACGTAGAAGGCATGGAGAAAAGTATGACAACAGCTGGAGTGAAATGCAGCCTCTGTACATATCTCAGGAGCTAGATCTGGTTTTCATTTATCTTCATCTTGCCTCTATACATCTGAGAGTGGTATTTGGAATATGTATACAGAAAGCAGACATTTCCATGCAATCAAAATTATTCCACCTCTGAAGCATTTTCTAATTAGCTTCTATTCCTCAGTAGTTTTCCAGAAAATTTCAATGGACCCTCCACTTCCAGACTACTGTGAATAAAACATACTGCTCAACCTCTCATCAAGGAGATTCAACCCTTTTCTCAAGCAGCATTTTTTACTGGTACATATAGAGCACAGGGTAATATGAAAAGAGGTTCAGATTCTTTTTTAGAAACTCACTTATATTCTGGTTTACAGGATTTCCTCAACTCAGTGGCCATAAAGGACATAGTCCTTTGAGACTTGAGACACAGTAATAACCTTTTTAAGAGAAAAAAAGAACATAACCTGTTCACAGTGTTCATAGCTAAACCAAAAGACTTTGAAAGAGAAACAATGTACTCAATATATAACAGATCTCATTGCTGAGAAGAAAAAATTTGAGATTTTCATGTAGGCCCACCACACCCTCAAATGTACTGTTTAGCATACTTCTTTCAAGTATGAGTTTACATTTACTGTTTAGCATACTTCTTTCAAGTATGAGTTTACATTTTGACTTTTTTCTTTTTTTTTTTTTTTTTTTTTTCATAAAATATGCTGTCCATTATATTAAGTGCAGCTATTTCAGGTTCCTTAGCTGGAGAAGGATAAACTTTCTGTATCTGCACTCTGGTGCATTTATAAAGACAGAAATCAGTGGCAGGCTGAGTCCCTTCACAGCACTGGGATGCTCATAGTCTTGTTCTCAGACTGCAGCAAAGCAGAAGGTTTAGCTCAGAATTTGTCACTGTGATCTGTGATACTGGTATTAGCTTTATCATATTCCAGGAGCCTACATAGTTTCATATGGTTTAAGGTGAGAGGGGGCTATCAGATCATCTGCTCTGACCTCCCATATATCATAAACCATTAAGCTTCACCCACAAGTTCCTAAATTAAGCCCAAAGACTTTAGTTAGCAGTTCAGTTCTCACAAAACTATGCTTTTTGCCAAAGGCAGACAGAAAATGAGAAAAACAGATGCTACCAATCCGAACTCCTCTGCAATGGCAAGCAATTGATTAAATGAGATAAGTGATTTATATACACCTTGCCTGGTGTTAAGAAGGCATTTGCTGTGGTGGCTAAGAGTTGAGAAACATTAATTTTATACTCCGCTTTGCCAGTGACCTGTCTGTTGACTTCAAACAAGCCTCTTCCCATTTGTATGCCCCAGATTGTCATTTTCTAGAATAATTGTACTTAAAATTTCCTCCCTAAAAGCTTATTATTATTTTACTCCGTTTGTGAGAGAGACTTAATAAGTACAGCCATGTACATTTTGTCGTTCCCAAAGTTACGCTTAGTTAGGAAAATTCTGTGTCACAGTCCACTAGCATGACAGTTTACTATCACATTTCTTAATTCAAACCCTAGTTATGCCAGTAAAGCTTTGCGTGGAAGAAGGGGCAGTATGTTCACAGCCTTCGGGTTCTGCACCCTGCATTTTTCTGTCTGCTACTGTCACAATTCACCAATAACTGCTACCATGAATAAGATGGTCCATTCATTCAATCAGAATTAAAACCCCATAGTAAGGGAAAGAAACACACAGCCAGAGGATTGCTATAGGATTACTGAGATAAAATAAGAGCCATTCAACTTTAGCAGCAGTTTCATATTCTAGTAATTAATGCTGATGAAAAAAGCCCACACAAACTGAAAGTGTTACTCTATACACATAATGCTTACAAAATTACAGTGTAATTACTTGTACAAACTATTTTTTAAAGCTGTATTAAATATGTAGAGTATTTTGAAGAAAAGAAAATGTTGGAAGCATTTTCTACTGTAACAGCGAAACAGTTCACAGACTGTGAAAATTTTGCTGAAATTTTGTTTCAAGGAAGCAAAAAGCTGATGTGGACTGTCTTTAATCCTTTCTTCTGAAATTACCATTCATAGAATTGAAAGAGATCTACTAGGGTAGCAAATCCAAAACCATGCTGTCACAGGCAGCCATTACAGGTCATCCTGTTCTATTTTCTAGTTATCTTACTCTGTGTATTACATTGCAAAATAGAATTTAAATAATATTAATCTGAAATTATTATTATTGTTAAAACTTTTCATATGAATTTTCAGATTTAGTCGCAATTCACTAGGAAGACATTTCAAAAGCTTGAGATCTTTCTTGAAAAAAATAAAATAAATAAAATGCCTTCAAAGAGCTCTAATAATAAACACTTCCTATAAATGGCAGCCTTCTTATAACATTATTTTTCCACTGCTCCAAAATTTCTTTCAAATAAATCTGACAAGGCAGCAAACATGAGAAAGAATTGGTAGCAAATAGTAAGTGCAGATCCCACTGTTCATCTGAGAAGAGAAACCAGCAGAGAAACACTATGTAAGTCTGGTATGAGCACTGCAATAAAAGCACAAAAGTCAACTCAGCAGGGTATGCTACCATCTCAATTCATGCCTAGGTTGGTTTCATGCAGAAATCCCTGCACACTGAAGTTAGAACATACTCCATTCTCTATAACCATACTGTGCATCTGACAGTTTCTGCTAGCCACACATTTAAGACTACAAGCTGCTCTTTTACACTAAACTGCAACTCCACCATACAGACAAGTGTTAAAAAAAAAAAAAAAAAAACTCAGTGATTTTTTTTATAAACCAAACTTCCTTTTAAGCCACAGTGAATGCTTAATGGATGCCTAAGCTTCTAAGATGTGGAGCTCACATCTGGAGGAAATATGAAGTGTTGTTCCTTATTTTGTTATTCTGTCCTAATTTTATACTTCCTTTTTACATTCACAGTTGAAAAAAATATATATATATATTGCAAAAATAATAAGTCACAAATGAAGGAGAAAGTCTGATCAGGTGCAAAATTTATTTTGTTTGTTGATGCATAACAATGTTTTGTATAAATAAAATGCCTTTTTCCTTGAAAAAAAAAAACACCTCAGAATTCTAGCATTTAGAATTGTAATTCTTGGTAAATAAATAAATAAATAAATAAACAAACAAACTGCAATTACAGAGTCAAAGTCACATGACTTTTACCGGTCTTAAATTCTGAGGTTGTGTGATATCAAAGATATGAATTATACATCATGAGACATTTTAATGTCAGTGTTAAACTAACACACCCCAATCTATTTTGCTTCCTAAAGTACTTTGCAATAAGTAACTTTGTCTTCAATTATATATTCAGATGGGAATCTCATTTTACATTTTATTCATAAACTAAAGAGATAGAAGCAGTTAGAAAATACTTGATAGCAGAGTTTTATTGCAATAGTAAATCATACCTCTGCTATAAAAGTTGAGGGAAGCATTATGTGAGGTTGTGTTATACTCCAGGATTTTATAGCTCTGAAAAAAAAAAAAAATCAGCAATAAATTTGAATAAGGCTAAAGAGGAAAACAGCTGGAGATGCAAAAGACAAGTGACACCTTTATAATGTACATCTACTCCCTGTTTTTCTGTCATTTTTACTTCCACATCCTAAAATTAGAAATCTCTCTCTTTTTTTTTTTCATAGATAAAATGTCAGTGACAACTTCTTATTTCAGCATCTTAGGCTGTTGATGACACTTTCTTTTAGTAACTTTCAAATAATGTCTAAGCCTTCTGATTCTTACCTGAAAGAGAAGGAAGATGGAAGTTAAAAGCATTTTTAGCTGAAATCCTCTATCCATGTTTCTTTCCCCCACCCCCACCCCCCCTCAGGTAATTAAAACTAGTGCAGATTAAAAGAATAACAAAAAGCTCGGAATTGTTTCTTACAAATAACTCAGATAAACATGGGTTACCCAAAATAAAATTTGTATGCCTAAAAATAGAATCAATAGTTGTATATATACATATTTTAGTTAGAGCAAATTCCCCTAGAAATAAAGATACTAAAATCTGAGGATAATACCAAGTCTGATATTAACTACTTGTTTTGTTTTTGGGGGGTTGCAAAACCCATAAGATAATGCTAGTAAATCACTTCAAAATCTAATCCTAAGCCAAACTATTGTCATAATCCTTTTCTCAATAGTTTCAGAGCCCATAATGCCAACAGTGAATGTAATAAAAGACGTAGATACCTTTGTAGCTAAGGGTCAGTAAGTGTTTCTTTTCTAAATTCCTAATTTCACAGGTTTATAATTTACAAATCCTCTGAGCTAAAGATATCCTTGCAGATGTATTTTTATTATTATTATTTATTTATTTAGAGTACTAGAAAATTCATGGTATAACACAAAGTCTTGACACTGTCATGAGTTACTTTTGAAACTAAAATTCAACAAATTATTGCAACAAATTTAATTGATATCTATTTTTAAACACTTAAAGCAAACTGAACTTGAAGATCCATTGTGAATATTATTGGAGACAGTTTTTTTTTTTTTTTTTATCCCTTTTGGGGAAAAAAAGTCCCAGTTGTTATCCACAGAAAAATCCCAATCTTACAAATATTTTCTACAAGCATCTTTATTGTACATCTGGGACTTCTACATATAAGAATATTCTGTTATTGTTTCTCCTGTAACAATGGTGATGTATAAAAAAAAAAGTGAAAAGGCCATTCTCTGTGGATAGTCTTTTGTGTAATTTTTGTCAGCTTAATGTTCAGAACGTTTCATGGGCTACCATTAGACACAATTTTACCTCCAATTTTAAAAATAATAAGGTCATATTTTAGGGTGTTGGTTAGGAAAAGAAATTAGAGACAGTCCAAACTGCAAGTGGAGCAAAGAAAAATGTCTTTTGCTCCTTATGAATTTGAAAATATTGAATACTTGTTTGTATATGACTTATGCCTGGCAATTTTAAACTTGCATTAATAGCAACTGCTGTGTACATGAAAGGAAAACATTTCCTGTGTTCTACCAGTCCCCATTCTGCACCTGTTATCCTAACAGGTTTAACAGGTGTAGCATTAATGTAACTGTGACAATGACATCACCCATAATTCACATAAGTTGCTCATGGATAATACATGCTCCTCATAAGCAAGTGAACAAAAGCAAGAATATCCTACAAATCCTTTAAAACCATAAACAGTATAACTAGAATTTATTTAAGGTTTATGTTTTCATATATATTTCCAAAAAGAAAATATTTTTCTAATTCTAGTTAGCTTTCCTTTACAACTTCAGTCAAAAATCTGGCCTAAAATACACTTGACAAAATACTTCACGTTCAGAGAAAATATATCTGTGTCTGCACAGCAGGTCTGTGTATATATATATATATATATATACATACATATGTATATATCTGAAAGCATTTGGATAGGTAGGTGCACAGATAGATAGAACACATTCTACAAATGAGCAAAAGATTTTATATTATACAAAATCCTGGAGATCTATATTTGCATCTGATTATCCAGAAAAAAAAAAAAAAAAAAAAAACTACTTTAGTGACAGTTTTGGTTTCTGTAAAATGAAGGAAAAAGGATCAGTCAGTATTACTTTAACACTCAGCTAGCCAAATGTTTTTTGTTGGACATCTTTTTAACAACTTTTCTTTTGATTAGGAAAATAAACACTGTTTATCTTGGCCCAGCATCTCACAAAACAAGGGATTCAGTAAACTTGAAATGACAAACACAAAAATCTATTTGTGATGGAAAGTAGCATAACATGGTATTCAATTAGAGTAAAAATCTACTCCGTCCTCTGTTTCTGCACTGTATCATTTCCTACTATAAAAGAGAAATTTCATCAATTTGGGGGGTAATTAATGAACTTATATGGTGTAGCTGGATATTGAAATTACCTGTGATGAACTTTAGAGGTATTATCAGGTTATTAAAATGAAAGAAAATCTGTGTTTTGTTTTGCTTTGTTTTCTTCCTGCCATATAGTGGTGGTTTGAGTCTGGTCAGAGGAAATCTTTCAGAGTCATCACCATCAGTCAGGAATCCATTGAGAATTTCAGATTTTATGTTGCATTTCAGTATAGAGATTGATGAATATTTTGTGGAACTAATTAAATGCTACAACCAAATGTCACTGACCCTAGGATTAATTACACTGTGGAGAACTTGCTTTCCATTCTTGTACTTTGAACGAGTGACAATATTTTCTATGAGCTCCTACTAGAAGTTAAACAATGTAAAACTTTTGGGACACCATGAATTTCAGCTAACATTCATTATTTAATATTAAGTGGCCGTTTTCAGCTAAACCTAGTTCAAGGTAGCTGATATACATTGTTAAAAATAATTATCCAAAAATAAACTATGTTTATGATATGTTTGTATTTAAATACAG
Organism: Anser brachyrhynchus; assembly: GCF_964034855.1. Taxonomy (NCBI): domain Eukaryota; kingdom Metazoa; phylum Chordata; class Aves; order Anseriformes; family Anatidae; genus Anser; species Anser brachyrhynchus. The sequence continues at coordinate 172,749,965 of NC_137694.1, read as the reverse complement.
ATATATCTCAAATGGGTGAGATTAAGTGGCTTGTGGAGGTGTCTATGCATTTCCGTTTCATCAGACAATTGTAAGGTGTGCAATTTTTTAGGCAGTTGAATCTATTAAAGGATAACCCTCTGCCAACGTGTTCTAAGTGTGCATCCACATGATGTAATTTTATTGATAACTGGATTGTTTTTCTAATGTTTTCTTAAAATCAAATTTACTAATACAGAATAAAAAGTGCAAATAGCCATTTTGTGTTAAAATTTACATTTTCAATTTTGACATCACAGTGAATCACTGTTTCAAAAGACTGTGAAATGTCAAGAATAAGAATTTTTTTTTAATCTTGTGAAAAAAAGTTTGCAAGCTGTCAGTCTTCTGTTTGCTTGCTTTTTTACAGCAAATCACGGATTTTCTAAACGAATTTATTCATTCTGTGACCATGTGTCTACTGATTTTGTCAAAACTAATACAAGTTCATTGAGTTCTCAGAAATCTTTGCTCTGACACTGTAAAGGTTTAACTCTTTCAGACAAGCAAGCTAGGAACACGTGTACTTTCTCTAATGAGCTGACCTCTTAATAAAATAAATGGGAAAAAAAAATCTTAAAGAAGGAAAGGAGAGAGAGGGTGACATGGTTTTCTAGCCTTCTTTCAGTGAACTTGGGGGGGGGGGGGTCTGCTATAGAACTGTAATCTAATCATGTAATCCACTGAAGTTAAATTTTCCTTCAGCTGAGCTCTTTGACAGTACTCATATACAACCATTAAATTTTAGAGAATGGTGGTCAATGTATTCCAGTCTTGAAAACTAATGTCAGATGTTGAAGTTGAAATTGGACATCCCAGAAAACTTACCTTTAGCTTATTATTTATAGGAAAAAAAAAAAAAAAAAAAAGAAAGAAAGAAAGAAAAAGCTAGACAGCAATAAATATAAGATCATAAGATCAGTGGTGTTGTTTTTTTTATTTGTTTGTTGTTGTTGTTGTTGTTGTTTTACCTACTATGACCACAGAGGGTACGACCTATCTCTACGAACACTATCTCTATGGTGTAGAACTTGGATGTTCAAATTAAGGATGTATCTTTTTTTTTTTTTTTTTCCCCTGAGGAAAAACTACTTTTCTCTTCTTTCCAAACCATTTATTGGTTGGATAAGCAGTGGTGACAGCAGTGAAAAACATTTCTGCTTCTTTAGATTAAAAAATCACTTAACTCATATATGTATAGTTCTTTATTATGTTAAAATTAATTTGAGTTCAAATATGTTCTTAATGTCTGGTTTTGAATGTGCTGTTTATGAAAATGGAGATATAAAATTGCATGCAAAACTATGATGTATATACAGTACAGTGAGCTAAGAGAATAACTTTTATGACATTTATTTAAAAACAGATAATACATACTTTTCTCAAGAAAATATTTGAGGATTGATGTTTTTAAACCTCCCAGAGAAGGTTCTATTTATCCTATGAAAAAAATCCTTTGCTGGTATTCAGCATTTCTGAATTTATAGGACTTTAACTGACATCCATTATGATCAACAAAAGGAGAACACATCAAGGTAGTTAGTTGACTATGGTAATTTCTGTTGTTGGGTTTTGTTTGGTTTTTTTTTTTGTTTTGTTTTGTTTTTTAATACTGTCCCATGTACAATGGGTTAAGATTCAAGGGCAAAAAAAAAAAAAATCAATTATTTTAATCAGCTGATGTAAAGCAGACATTACTTACTGGTAAATCTTCAGCAGTTTTGACATTCTAGGTAAAATCCAGTTCTAGTGAGTTTTTTACTGGAGGTACTTTACAATTTTATTAATTCTACCCTGCGACTTGGATCACACAAGTCAAATCTAAGCTAGTAGTCTATTTAATCTACACTATCAACTTGGGTGCTTGAATTAACTGCCAGAAATAAAGGCATGGACCTTCAATTTGTGTTAACGACAATCCAGATCTTATTGTATGACAATATTCATGGAACATATTATCCATATAAGATCAAGCATGCAAGTACCTCGGATTTTGGTTCTTAGAGATTTTTCTGAGTCTCTGTGAATAGTGTAGAAATATTATTCCAAAATTTACAACATTGACTTTCAATATCTTCTATGGAAAAAAAAAATAAAAAAGAAAAAAGACAAAAACCATAGTATAAAAGGGATGTGGCTTTGGATTCTTTGGATTATATACATTATCTATACAGCTATATACTTTTTTTTCAGTAGCCTTAGAGAACCAGTTATAAACATCTTTAGTAAAAATTAGGCTCACTATGTACGCCTACATACACTCTTTATACATATGGATGATAAATTGATACCACACTATTAATTATAACTTCCTGTCCATTTTAATGGCATTTGAAAATCTTTTGTAGCTCACTAAATGAGCTGCTTGGGCTCCTTTTCTGCCTGGTTAGTGACTACCAGGAAGAAACAGTGTACAGCAGGGATGGTCTAATTACTGCCAGAACCAAAGGTCACCTAATTTCAGGCAATGCAAATAGACTAATTATGTCATTTCTTAAGCAGTCTTTCAGATGTGTGTCAATCAGCAAAAATAGCAAATAGCAGAATAAGAAATCCTATACTAGCATAAATTCCACATATTTCCATTTAGAATAATGCAATAAAATGATACCATATTAAATTGGTTAATATGAAATTTAATTAGTGTGCTTTATAAAAAGGAAACCACAGGATATTTAAAAAATTTGAAACCCTTTCTGTGACCTTTAAGTAATTAGCATTTCCTAATTATTTACATGCACTATGTGGTTATTTAAAGTTTGAGGGGGAAGATCACACATTAGTTATTTTCATTTTCATTCTAAATGAGGAAATAACTTTTTGTACCAATATTTCTCTTTGTTAATTTGGAAGGAAAGAAAACAGCAAAGCTCCCACATAAATTAAATTTTGCAGAATTCTGACTTTTATGATTACTTGAATTCTACATGTAGATACATTTTTTTTCAATTTGTATTTAATATCTCTTGACAAATTGCTCCAAGTGACTATCAGAATGTTTCAGTGTGTTCACCACAACATTACAAATAAAACCTCCCACTAGAACAACAGTTTTAGTTTAAAGCTACCACCATTCCCAATTTGAAAATCATCTCCAAAAAAATCTGTCCCCAGCAATATAAAGAATTCAGTGCCAGCAGACCATACTAACACTATAATATTCCACCATATAGGTAACATGGTCATTAACAGCTAAAATTTAAAATTATAATGCAGGACCATGTTGAACAAGCAGTCAAGCCTGTGAATGTTGTACATTATGTGAGATCCAGCTACTGTCTATCACACTAACTAAGAGTATCCTGCTTCCACATATATGCCTGAGTAACAAACCACCCACTGGCTCCTGTGAATGATAATGAAAATTAGAGTCAGCTCTGTGCTACTTTCTAAATCCTCCAACATGAATTATATCTGAAAGAGTACTGCAATTTCCTAATATACTACATGTGTTTTAATTCTACCTTTCAAAGTTACTTAGCAATGCCATCTTTACTTAGGCATGAGGGTTACAAAGGCTTTGAAGCTGCTGATAGGTAGTATGCAAGGGTTCACAGTAGCAGCAAAACCTGTTTCAGAGTGTTGGAAACGTTAAATCCTGAAACACTGAGACAGAATCACAGAACATATGAGGTTGCAGTCATCCTGTCTCAAGGATTGACAAGTGGAAGCTTAAAAGAAAAGAAAATTAAACTAAATTAATCTAAGCTGAAACATCCAGTTCACAACTCCTGGTCTTCTCTAATTTGTTAGTGTGTAGACTATTTAGAAACAATATGATAGAAAAACATGAGCAAAACCCATACAAAACCCATGTGAGAACTGCTGATTTAGTTCAATCTGCATTGGCTATTGTCATTTAAACGTGGTGTTAGGACATATTAGGGTACAGGAGAGGGATGTCTGCAAATTCACCATCAAGAAAGCTTTAATTTTAATGGCAAGCCTGTAAGACATTTGCAACTTGTACTTTTTTGGCCCAGTGGGCAGTCACAAGCTATAGGAGTAGCACCAGTTTAACAAGGACACACTGCCAATTTACACAGTTTAATCAGCAAATCAGGCTTCGCACCATTCACTGTTCACAAAGTTACAAAATACCCCATCTGACAGAAGGACAGGTAGGGAAAAAAAAAAAAAAGAAAAAAAAATCTGCAGCCACATATTCAGTATTGCCTTCCCTCATTCTCAGGGTAGCCCACTTAAAAAATACACACAGTATGATGTCACATCCTATAAACTGTCATCACAAAGTAATATAATCCCTGTGCCATTAGTTTGCATTACCTGAGTTCATTGCTTATCTTATTGTGCTGAGTGTCAGATTCATGTATTCACATTCTAATATTGATTTCATTGATACGTATTTGTATGTGTGTAAGTAATTGTATAGGTTCAAAGTAGTGAAATATGTATTTGTGTTTATACATGAGTTTTCCATTCCACTTAGCTAAAATTTCAGAAGGAGCAGGAGCAAGCTTTCACGTGGTAAACTGTCTACTACAATGTTTAAATGAATTATTTACTATCCAAATTGACTGCAGCAATCATCTAAATTTAGAGAGATCAGACTTTCAGCAGATGGTACACTATAGACCAGTAACTTTTGGTCAAAAATGCTTCTGGAATATGCAATTTGCTATGGTAAACCAGTCCATCAAATCAATCTGGCATTCTGCCTCTGGGGAAGGGTAATACTTAATCCTCTGTAGAAAGATGAACTTCTCCCATAATACACTTGGTCAATTGTGCAAAGCCATGCATTCTTGAGAGGAAGAAAAAAAATGGTATGCTTTCAGGTAAGTAGAATTCGTTATGGTATGAACTGGAAGATAGCCAATATCCAAATAAATTACATTATATATTAAGGGTATGAGTCCATATCCACTAATCTTATTAACTTTAAAGGAAACTCTCTACACACAGTATTTTCAGGAGAAGACAACAAATTAACACACAGTTTAATAGATAGGATACAGAAAGTAAATTAAAAGAAACAGAAAGTGTGCACAGTTTCTATTTTAGGTTAATGCACTTCTAAGGACAGGAAATACTATTGTGGTTATTAGACTTCCTGTATGTTATAGATACTACACTTTAATTATTTTGCTTCAAAGTCAATATTTAAGGTTGATTTAAACCCTATCTTTAAAAGAAGAGAATGAATAAAGGTCACATTTTTATTTCCAGTGACAGAAAAACCATCAATTGCATCAGAAAGTAGTTTCCAAGATTAGTTAAAATATCCATCTTATTTTTAGTTTGATTTGGTCTATGTTCTGCTTTTAACAATTACACTTTGATATATTCTTGACTTAATAGACCTGTATCATCAATTTTTGTTATTTGTGTAGGTATTTATAGCTTCTAATCAAATCTCAGCTAAGTCTTTTTTTTTTTTTTAGACTAAGTTCAGCTTTTATACAACACGTGTTTCAGTCCTTTCAATCATTTCTTTGTTTTCTTTGACATTCAGTGTTTTATTTATCTAACTGATGGCACCAGAATAAAACTCAGTGTTCATAAAGTAGTCACACTAATGCCAAGAGCAAGGACTATATAATCTGTTGAGTCTTAGTATTTGCATAGTTACCTTTTTCACTTTAGTGTGCTCACATTCCACTGATTGTCTACTCTTTCTTTCTCTCTGCAAAGTTTTCTGAGTAACTGCTCTCCTGAATAGTTTTCTCTCTAGGTATGGTCCATCTTCCCAGGATTTTACAGTGATCACAGTGGAATTCAAATCACTTTACCAAGTTTGATAAAAATTAGCCATTTGTTTCTTTATTACTAACCCCTTACCAATTTATGTGTCATATTTCAAAGTTAGCTCACTTTATTTGTATAATCAAATACAGAACAGCTTGGTCATGTTATTCACACTTGATGCTGAGAAACTTGCTATATATTCAGCTAAATTAATACAAGAAATTAAATAACTGATACCACGAAGTATCTTTTTACCTTCACTTCTTCAAGGACACATTGTAATGCACTAATGTTACAAAGAGCTCAAGATCATACAGAATGGTTGGTTCACAGGATATTAAGCACTGCTTGATGCACAGCAAAAATATTATAATGACATAAGCTCTGATGATCCTTAATCAGGTGATTAGTGGGGTTCCAAGTTCCCTATAAACATTACATATGCAACATCACATATGCATTCACCATTAAATCAGAACAAAATAGTGTGCAAACATGAACTACATTGTCTCCAAATTTCCTTTAGCTGCTATAATAGCACAAATTTGTTATACATTTTTAACTTCTTTTCTGTACAGTTTAGTAATTATGTATCCCACTTCATTCAGATTTACAGAATTTTGCTAAGAAGAAAAAATTAAAAAGTAAAAAAAAGGGATAGTGCTACCTCTTATTTTATGCTTTCAACTCCGTAAGACTTTTTTTTCCACGTGCCCCAATTATCTATTGTTTTCCTCTCTTGTAATCAATACATTGCAACAATAACCCTACCAGCACTGTACTTTGACAACTTAAAACGCTAGTAAAAGCTTTGCTATTCTTCTCTAATTTGAAACAAAATCCATTTAATTATAATTCACATTAATATATATTTGTGTGTCTATATATAATTAATAAGCTGCCTGAGTAAAAGACACCAAAAATATTGCAGTCTGGATGCTGCATTCTTTACTTCCTATTTCATAATGTCATGTAATGTTGATACACATTGCTATCAACATATTGGCTGCCACGCTTTTATCCATAGTTATCTGCATTTCATTATGATGTAAAATATCCTCACAATACTATGAGCATGGGTTGAATGAGTTCATAAAACATACTAGGACCTCTTATGAAAGGTGCTATGAAAATGGTCCATGGTTCATATGTCCTGAGCTAACTAAGCAAATAATGTTGCAATTTCCAAAACTACATGGATGCATAAAATTAAATGCAATCTATTACAACAATAAAGTGATAGGAGTGGATAAAAAATGCATCTAAAATGAAGGGTTGATCCAACCAGCAGAATCTGAATATATTCACTTATACTGTTCATATATCATGTCATGAAAAAGTCTTAAAACTTGTTTGAAATTGAAGAGTTTTTTTGTTGTTGTCATTGTTTTAGTTCTATATCTCTGAAAACAAGGGGAATTGTTTCCAGAAAACAGAACAAAATAAAACAAACCAAAACAGCTCTGCTTATATTACACACTTACAACTTACAACACTGTAAAGACTGTAAAGTTGTTAAGATCAAAAAAACATGTAGGAATGATTTTTTTTGCTTCTGACTTCCTCCAACATTATTCAAGATCTCCAGAGAATCATATAGCAATTTCAAAAAGGCAATGGCAAAGACAATGCCAAGTAAACATGGTTTTGGATGGAAGTAACTTCTTTCTAGGTGAAACTGAAGTATACTGAGCAGTATTGCACCCCTCTGAGTGCAATCTTACTTGACCTTGTAACACCCAAATTGGTGAGGATAATTTTCTCCTTTTAATACATTTTCTTCTTATATTTAATACAATTTTCTCCTTATATTTATGTGTTACGGATATGTCATCAAATTCTAGCATTTGCAAATATGTTTTTATCAAGTAGCTGATCTGGCTACTTACACGAGCTCTACATTGAGTTGCACCTGAAATCATCCTAGAAATAAACTGGTATAGGAAGGTGGCATTCTGCTTGATATGCTTTGTATCCCCTTATGAGCATTTGATATCTGCTCTCCAAATCTGCGCTAGCTGCTTGTTGTTTTTCAAGTGGAGTTTGAAGTGCTGTTTTTGACCTATAAAGCCCAAAATGACTTGAAGCTTGCTTTTTTGAGAGACTGACTCACTCCCCATGTGTTAAGATTACTGACAGCACTGTCAGTACTTTACTTTAGAGTAAAAGATAGGGAACTAATGACAAGGTATATGAGTTCTCTTTCACTGCAGAATTTACTTCCACACCTATCTGAAGTGATCTAAATTTGTTAATCTTTAGAATATACCAAAACCCCATCCATCTCTACAGACAGGTGGGTAGGATTGCTGTCACGATCAGTGAGAATAGGAAGGGAAGGTTTTGTGTGTGCTGTTTTTTGAGGCCAGGGAATGACTGTTGCCTACTGACTAATGTTCCTGTCCATTGTGAGTGGCATTTGAACTTCTCCAGGGCACCAAGAGGTCAAAAAAGATATCTGAAGGTGTTCTGAAGACACCATACAGAGTTTTAACAGTATATACAGAGACTATACCATTAGAACTGGCTCAATGGATGAAAGTGAACCAGTAAAATAAATAAATAAATAAATAAATAAATAAATAAAACATGCTATTAATTAAAGTGTGAAATAAAGTAAAGAAGAGATGACTTATTCTGTCTGATCCTATAAAATAATGGCAATTACTACATTATTAAAGGTCAGGGCATTCAAAGATACAGATCATCATAACTGCACTCATAACTAAACTCATTGCATTCTGCTAATTTAAAGACATTTCAAACTAGTGCTTGAAGGTAGTTTAGGATGTACATTTACACCTCCTGCCTTGCACTAGCACTTCCATTAGCACCACCACTTTTCCCCGGGAGGGGGGAGGGGGAAAGGGAGGGAGGAGAGAACTCTGTCACTTGTAGGTGTCTAGAAAAGTCTTCTACAGCCCTCTAGTGTTGCCAAAATACAGACCCTGGCTGAAAATAGACCAAAACCATGCTAACTTCTTTTTCACACCCTGAAGACAACCCTGCTGACTTTGCCACTGCTGGACTTACAAGTTATTCAAACAACTAAAATCACAGCTCTGCCAGAATGAGTTACTCTGCTCGCACTCTCAGATCACAAGGGAGATGGTACCAAGTGTCCAACAGCTTAGAATCGGCCTTTGTAAATAAAGGCATACTCACAGAAATCATTTCTCTCATAGAAAAAAAAAAAAAAATCAGTTAATTTGCTGTGTATGTATTTAAACAGCTGACTGGAGAGTTTATTATGCCTGATTGCAGGCCTTCAGCAGCAATGATCGCTCGTTTCTCCTTTCTCTCCCTCCCTGCTTCTTTCACAGTGCATTTCCGTTGACAGAGCCTACGGCTATACTTTCAGAAATCATATAAAACCTGCCAGTGCCAAAATTCCAACCGCAAAAAGGTGTTTTAAGGTGTTGCCTTTCAAATCTAATTTTAACAGACAACTGTGTTCAGCAAGCACATCCCAGGATGGCAGTGTGCAGCTCTCGGCTGCCCATGGGCTGCAGATGGAGCTGTTGACAAAACAGTTCAACTCACTGGAGATGAGCTGGGCTGGCACTGACTGCTGCAGAGCCTCACAGCAACAATGACCCTTTATTATTATTGCTATTATTACTAATATTGTCATTCTTCTTCTTACTGTTGTTGTTATCTTTAAGTGTCTCTGCACAACTTAAGAGTATCACGTGTTTCAAACCTCCTAACCTTAGAAAACCCTAGCAAGGCTCCCTGGCCAACCTTCCGGATATCTTACAGTAAAAATATAAAAGCACACTGACAAATCTAGACAGATGAATAAAAGTTCAAATCAGAAACCATGTAAGGAAGACAGAGAAATACACAACTTCAGTGATTCTGTTACAAGCATTAACTCCTATTTGGAAAGAAGTTTACAAAGTGTTGGTTTCTACACTAGGAAAATATGTTAAACATTCCCATAAAAGCTATAAAAAGTAAAAGTTTGTGCATCAGAACTTTGGAAATGTGCAAGCATTATTGTTAGGAGAGGTGCAACAGGATCAAATTCACACTGTGTAACTACATATTGCCACTTATTACATCTGCACACATATCACTGTGCAGACTGACTGTTGTAGCACAAAAGTTTATTTTGCATTTGAAATTTCTGATAAATATTGCCTGGAGATCTCTGCAGGGAACTAACAGAATCCCAGCTGTAATATTTACTAGCAAGGAGGTTAATTCAGCCTTCCCTTGGACAATTCAAATTAAAGCACCGGGTCATAATTATGCATCAAGCAAGAATGATGACATAGATGATACTCATGTCCTCACATGCTACTGAAAAAACTACCTTGCAATTAGTGTTGCAAGCATGATAACATGTTGCTATAGCTTTGAAACTCCCCATACTTTAATTTAAGCAACATAAATAATTGTCTAATCTGAATCAATGTTTTGAATTCAAATTCACAGGTCTGGAGATTAAGCTGGATTTTCTTATCTAATTAGTGAGATTGCTGTAAATATGCAGTCAAATTCTATTCTCACTTATGGTAAGTTTTCTTTAGTATACAAGAGAAAGTGTGGTCTGTTAACATTCCTGACTACTACTTCATTAAAAGTATATGAACCCAAATTTCCAAATCATTCTGCTGCATGATGCAAATGCCAGTGCCAATGCCTGTTTATGATCACTTTTTTAAATCACAGTCAAGTATATGATACCATTTTTCAAAAACACTGAGCATAAACATCATTTTCAAATCTTAAGTTATGTGCATTGTATGTTACACATTGTAGTGAGTCAGGGTTAAAAAAAAAAAAAAAAGTAACAAAAGACTAAGTTTATATATACCATTATACTAGAGGAACTTAACGTCTGACAGTAAACATAATCTCTTATTCCTGTCTTTTTTCCATTTATTCTAATTTGTACTCCTTTAACTTCATAGACTGCGCATTTTTACCTGTTTGCTTGTTTGTCTTTTGTTAAGTACTTTGCAAAAGTACATTAAGAGTCTCTAATATATTTGTGCAAGATTTAATTCATTTTTGCTCATAAAAAGTTTTTAATTTCTTAATGAGAGGCACATGACAAAATAGCATTTTATAATACTATGTTGTATTCTATAACCTTCATCCAGGACAAATAATAATAATAATAATAAATAAAAAGGAAATTACAAGGAGTTCTGAAACATAATAAAACAAAGCTTGAAGAGAACACTAATAATACAAAAAGTACCTTTAATTTGCCCTTTGAGTTCCTTGCAGGATTTTACAAGGAAAATTCAAAACAGGTACCATTCAGTTTTGTTTTTTTTTTAATTATGTTGTCTCTCCAAGAGAAATCTGCTGTATAGAGGGGGATAGTTTTATAAAATCTAGACAATTATTCTGAGCCATGATGAGCTTCTGGCCCTGTTTTATTTAGCTATAGTCTTAAATTCACCACTGGCCTGGAATTCCTGGACAATATTTATAGTTTACAGTGCACATGCTCAGGGTGAGAGTTAAAGACATAGCATTATCTAGATGTAGTGATGTTTACAGAACAGTACTGTATAAAGTAAAAAATAACCACATTTATAATATAATTATTATTTCTATTTCTTAAGTCTTATAACAGCACTCAAACACCTTATAAATGATCCCAGCTAAATAACTCAGTGGAGTCTGATTAGCAGTGATGAAGGATTAAGGCTCACCAATGTCCATTTAATTGTGCAAAGAGGTTGTGTTACATATCTGTGTGTATAATATCATAATTTTTCAGTAGATTGACATGGAAGTCCACCAAAAATGCATGGAGTCAATATTACTTTAGTCAAACAAGATATGAACAAGGTAGTCAAATTTTAAAATATAGGTGGGTAGGAAAATTTTGCAGTGAATGTCTCTTCTCACTTCTAAGTTCTCATATTCCTACTCATCTTCACTAATGCCTGGCTTCAATAAGTCTATACACGTATAGGAAGACTGTTCTGTGGCTAAAGTGGGCTCAAATGTGAAAATATAAACAAATTAATTTTAATTGGGAAAACATAACGTTTTTGTTTGGGTCCATCAAAAGCAATTACTGGACTGACAAAAATATACAATTCTTAATTGTGTTGGACATTGTAGTAAGACAACAGGTTATATATTTTTAATTTCACTTTTGATATTTGTCTCTGTGTTTTCCATTTATTTTATTGAAAGTAGGATAATTATATTAACACCTTATGAATAGTATTTTTGCTAGATACATTCCCCATAATATGTTAATTAGAAAATTAAATTTAAAAATCAAGGAACAAATGTCAAATCAGAAATGATTATCAAGCGTTATTTTTGTGTATTAGATATATTTGGTGTATAAGTAACAAATGTTGTAATAATTACTGATATAGGTTGCTAATAATTACACTAAATACATACACATCAAAAAAGCAGACACAACCGTCTTTGCACAGTCAGAATATGTTCTGACATAATTTGAAAGGAACATGTATCAAACTGTACATAGAAAAATAACTTGAGGTGTATGAGACACCTACTAATGTGTAATGTTAACCAGTTAAATATGGGACAGGAATTTAAAAAGTTCATAATGAGGACTCAAAGGGAATGAGGTAGCTGAGGAAGAAGCTGGTGTTCTCTGAGCCACAAACTCAAACACTCAGAAACATCATATCTTCAGGGATCCCAAGAGCCATTCAGTGTGCCATTTAGAATAGCAGCATTCCCCCACCAATCTCCCCATCCTACCTCCTTTCTTTTTTTTTTTTCCTTTTTTTTTTTTTTCTTTTAGTACTAACTTGTATAAAATTATTTTGGAAAGAATCTTACACCAGCTTTCCTCTACATTTTTTTTAACTTCAGTGTACTGAAAGTGGAAAAAAAATAATAATAATGAAAGACATACACCAAAAAAAAAAAAAGTTATTTCTCAACCAGATGAGATAACATACCAAAAAGCGAGAAACTTGTAATAGGAAGTTGATGGGAAGACAAGTGTCTGATATGAATTCTGTTGAAGTTGGTATGAATGATGATTCATAATTTTAAAGGAATGAGTGCTGACTATAAAATCTTGTCTTTCTGTTTACTTAACCAAGCCTCTGTTTACCTAGCCATTGTCAACTGCTAAAAGAATACTATCTATAAATGAATCTATTACAAACCAAAAAGATCATCACTCTACTTCTGTTCAATAATAAAGCAATTAAATAAGTCAAGTCACTAAGTACATGAGCAAAGAAGTGAGCCAGAAATGTTGAAACTGTGAGAAGAACTATTCAGAATTGTCTTAGGGGCTTGGGGGAAGGAAAAATCAGATCTGATTTTTAAATAAATTTCTACAATGACAAACTACCTATTTGTACAGTAATATTATTTCCATTTCACATCTACCTATCATGCCTGTGTTTACGAGAATAACAAAATAAATCATTAAACAAAAAGGGATGGCAGAATTCGTAGCTGTTCTAACCCTATCAATTTTAAGCTCATATAAGCTATGGTAAAATAATGTATCAGCTCCTGCCATGCAATGGCTGTTTTATACAGTTTGACTATGTGATGAAAGAAACTAGTTGACATGCACTTACCGTATTAAGCCCTGGCACCTGCATTGCAGGCACTAATCAAAGTGCTCCTTCAGAGGGGTGAAAGAATCGCCATTTGTAACACAATAATTAGGCTGGGTAGAAGGGCCTGAAAAGCAAATCAATCTCTTCTGCTCTCTAAATCTGACACCATTCTCTAGGCAGATTGTTAACATAATGAGACAGAAGCCTACAAGAAGTCCCATAAAAGACTTATGTCTCCCCTTTTTTTTTTTTTCCTCTTCTTTCTTTATACTTGCAATGTTACTAAGAGCATAATTACAGACAATCCTACCCTAAGTCACTGGCATAAAAGCAACTATTTCTAAGAAACTCATCAAAAATAAGTTGGCAGAACAGACGGGCTATATAATACAGCAGCAGGCTGACTCTATTTGTCCAACTGGGTTAAGATTATTTTAACCTATTCCCCACTAAAATTACCATGATAATGTCTTCTAGAGAAAAATAATAAGTTCTTATAACATGGCAAGAAAATAATTTTGGTGAATTAATCTGATTCTCTGCTCTTTCGGGGCAAATGAAGAACAATTTCACCAAAATCAATGTTGTTATTAAATTACCAGTTGTGTGAGAAAAAAATCATCCAGTGTGGTCATTGTGACTTCTAAAAAGGAAACTAGTAAGAGAATAGCAACTCTAATAGTAAAGATTTTAAACAGAAAATGTTTTCTTGAACAGCCTAATTTTGAGAGCATAATCTTATTAATGGTCAAAAACAGCAATTCCATTTTCCTTGGTAAGACAGTTGTATTCATAGATTATGCTTTTTATGTAATATGAGGCTTAGGAACCTTCATTATTGACAAACTCTTGTATATCCTTATGCCAGAAAATACATAAAAAAAAATAACATATGAGAAGATATAAAAATGAAAATAATCTATTCTGTACATGTGTGGTGGTTTTACCGTGCTGGGCAGCTGAACTCCACCACGACCACTCTTTGACTCCCCCTCCTTAGAAGAGGAGGGGAAGAAGTAAAGGAAAGAACAACTCACTGGTTGAGATAAGGATAATTTAATTAAAGGGAAAAATAATTATTAAGGAAAGATTATTATTAATTAAACAATTTAACTAAAGGGAAAAAAAGGGGAAAAGGGAGGGGGCAAGGGGAGGGGAAAAAAAAAAAAAAAAAAAAAACAAGCAAAGGCTCTGTGGAAGTGCAGAGGAAAGAAATTACTCTCTACTTCCCACAAATGAGTGATGCTTGACCACAGCTTTGAAGCAGGGCCTCAACACACATAGATGGTGTTTGGGAGGACAGATGTTTTCACAACAAGAGCCCTCCCCTCCCTTCTTCTTCCTTTTTCCACCTTTTATTGCTGAGTGTGACATCATATGGTATGGAATATCCCTTTGGTTGGTTTAGGTCAGCTGCCCTGGTGATATTCCTTTTTCACTTTTTGCCCACCCTCTAGGAGGGTTAGAGAGAGTCCTGATGCTGTGCCAGCACTGCTCAGCAGCAGACACAACACTGGTGTGGTACCAGTGCTGTTCTAGCTACAAGTGCAGAGCACAGCACTGTATGGGCTGCTGCAGGGAAAGTTAACATCCCAGCTAGACCCAGTACAACATGGTGGCATGTAGCATGTAGACACTTGTGTAATGCAACCAGATGAATGGGATGTCTGTCTTCTTTCACAGTCAGATATGCACTAGTCATTACTTTCCATTATTTACCACCATTTTTCTTAATCCCTTCCATGAACATGTTGTAACTATGTAACCTGGTAATGCAGTATTACCTTTACCTTAACAGGCTGTATGCTCTGTACTAAGTTTTTAAGATATCTAGACTGAGTCTTGCCACGTCTATTTGGTCAAGCTTTTGTGGATCTGCAGCTTTGTTTTACTTGGTTTAATTGTGACAGCAGTTCCTTTAGTTGGCCAGGTAGCAATGGCAAATCTGTTACTAACTTTCTTTATCTTTGTGTGGTAGGATTGTACTTTTGCATAGACAGCAGTAACAAGCAATTATTCTATGTGGAATGAGAGATTTATGACTCTAGCAAAATGAAGTAGTGTAGAGAACTACTGTCTCAAGCAATAGCAGAGGTCTTAAGAAGTAGGGACACAATATGTGGCACACAGGACTGCAAGTGTAGCACAGGGCACAGGCTGGCACTGCAAACTTCACAGCTGTGAACAGCTCACCCATGGACAGCTAGAGAAGCACAGGTTTGGAGCAGGACTGCATTTGTTTATACTAACAAGAAATTCTTGACTGACTTATAAGATGTCCTTACTCTTTGGCCATAACTAATATCTTGAGTGCAATGATGTAAAAGATATGGATACCTTTCTAAGTTCATCACTGTATAAATTGTGTGTCCTGAAATTTGATGGCATAACTTCTAAACTATACTCAGTTAAATGGCATGCTTTCTAGTGATTTTGGATTTTCAACTGTACATCATACTGGTTCTTCCAAATAGCCTTAAAATTCAGGATAATCACTGTGACCAATAAAGAACACCCAATAATTACTATATAAATATATTTTTTTCTTTTTAAACAAATTTCTCATATTTCATATATACCTACATTATCTGAAGACTTTGATATAACTCATCACACTTTACTTTAGATGTCCAGAATATGTCTCAGCATGAGCTAGTTATCTTGTCGTCTTTTTCAGTTCGTTTGACCTGTTTGGCTGATCACAGAATTAGAATGATCTTAGAATCTTAGAACTGTGGTTGGCAGGTGCAACTTTTTTGCATGGATATGGTGATTGGCTCTCAACTGGTTGTCTAAATTTGGGTAAGGAAACTTAGTAAGAAAGGAACAAAAGAAAAGTGTAAAGGTGTCAAACTTTCAGCAATCTTTTAATAAATTTACAACTTTTTTTGGAGTTTACTTGTGTAGAGGATAGATAAAACAAACATTTCAATCAAAATATCACAAAGACTATCTGCAGTGTTTAAATTCCATTGTTCAAAGTTCATTTTCAATACAATCTCTTGCCCTGCTTCTGTTTCTTTTACAGTATTAAATCTTCATATTCTACACTGTTCTTTATTCAGAAGTTCTAATTGCCCTGCAAACTGAAAATACCAAACATAGAAAGAGAGGAAACCAACTACTGCTGAAACAGTTGCACAGCACATGACAGCTATTAACAGCACACAGAAACAGTATACAATCAGTCATTATGACAGGATAAAATTGAATTGAAAACTGACTGCAGTCTGAAACCTAAATAAATAGAGTTTGGATAGGACAACACAGATTCAGTGCTGAAAGCCAAAAGAATTGACTACATTAAATCAAGATTTTAGAACTATACTTTGTGGAAGAGAAGAGTAAATTTCTCCATTCCAATACCATTATGAATGTTTGGTATTGGTTTATCTAAAAGACTAATACATACAGAATTGCTTTTATATTATTCGTAACATTTATCAAAATTCATTGTCTCAATTACAGTAAGTAACAGCAGATTTGACAGTTAGTTATCCTACTTTTTCTTTACTAGCCAAGATGTAGGTAATGTAAGTTTTTGGGTTTTTTCTTTTTTTTTTTTTTAAATTGAGTTTTGTAATGAACAACACTTAATATTCCACAGCATTAAAATTATGCTTTAAAATATTTATTATACATTTTTTAGTTTTTAACATTTTGGTCATACCTTTCTTGTTGAAAAGAATGTTCATTTTTCCCTGACAGATGATTTATTTTTTTAAAGCCTCCTTGTTGACAAAATAATTTATAATCATGTTGCCATTTTTTTATTTAAAATTATATAAAACAATTATCATAATTTTTCTAGGTGGCTATAACCTTCATTATAGCACACACCTGTGCTTCAGTAAAACAGAACCCAATTCTCAAATTGTCTATGATGAGCAGAATGAGACATTTTCTAATGCTGCTTTTCTGTAACCTTCAAAATATATACATACAATTTTGTACAAATACATATATATGCACACAGAACATTCATGATTTACTGACTACTTCAAATGAATTTAAGTTTGCAACATATGCTGAAGTTGTGTTTTCATAAAATAATACACAGAACATTTTTATGCATTTAGCAAGAACCTTAAGCTGAATTACCAAGGGAAAAAAAAAAATCTATTTTATTTCTTAAAGAAAAAATAAAATTATTTCAATGGAAATAATATGAACATAAAAAGTCTATAAGCAAAACAACAACCAAAATTCTTTGCATCCTAGAAAAGCACCTTTCTCCTTTATGGATGTCTGGCAGATAAAAATCTAAGCCTGCTAACAGGAGTCAATAGCTCTTCAGAAATCACAAAAAAAATATAATTAAGGTAAAAAACTCTTCCTTGATGCTGCTGCAAAGCTCTCATCTGCAGTGCAGATCTTTATCATACTTTTCGTGCTCCTTTCTGCATGACTGAGAGCAGGTTATGCAACATATGCAAAACACAAGAAGATCTAAAACTATTGCCATGCTTGCACATATTATCCGAGCTACACTAGCTGAACACTAGCATCTAACTAGAGCAATCTCAACAGTTCTCAGGATTTCAGCTGAAATTTGATTTTTCTTTCCCATGACAGACAAATATTTTACTCATTGTAATAAAGGGGTATGGGCAAACCTGGAAGGAAAAGCCAGGAGGAAAACAGATCTGTCTTACTGCCACCACAGAGTGAGGGTAGTGAAAACGGCTGGTAGGAGAAGCCTGACATCCATCACATACCCCCTCTGATGTGCACAACAGACTTCTTTCAGCAGCAGCTACAGCCAACCTGGTTTCCAAAGTCTTACACTGAGCAAAGTAGTACAGCTATGTTACCCTCCTTTCACACCTGCAGTTTCAGAGAGCAACAGAAGCAAGATCATGTTACAGTACTTGTTTTTTTTTTCTTTGTACCTGATTTTTTCCTTAACTGCACCTTAACTGCAGAGGAAGTTCTGAGATTTAAGAAAAGAGACCAACTGCTTATATTTTCAGGACTTAAAAGAGAATGTTGCAGATTTTTCTGACAATTCCAATTCGATATTTTCTTTTTTCCCTGATGAATTGAAAGAGGACTGATGTTACAAAGGTATACTAAAAACATTAATGAGATATGTCCATTTTAATTGCTACTCCAAAACAATTTCCCTTGTAGCTTGAAGGGCTTTAAGAGCACAAAAATAAATAAGTAAATAAAGAATAATAATAATAAAAAAATCCAGTTAGATGCCAAATTCTGTCATTTGACTGAAAACTGTTAATATAGAATAACTCTTCTGATAGCAGCCCAGCTATTCATGATTTACATTTATGTAACTAACTGCAGATAGGATGTTGACAATTTCTTTCAAAAAAAGTTGGAAAAAAAATTGCCCTAGCTAATGCTGTGCAAGGCTAAGCCCAATTAAAAAAACAGGAGTTGTTCTACACAGCAAAAGATTTGTACTACCTTTTTTAGTTGTTCATTTGAAAACATGGCCCTGCAAAAATACAGCCCCTGAAAAACATGACCCTGAATACAGATGTGTCTTATTTTGTAGTCATTATTTGAATAGTAGTTCTTGGTTATTTACAGGCCAAGGGGTTCTGTGGTTAGTTTAAGGAACTATAAATAGACTGTTTTCAGTAGCAGTTTTAGATTAAAAAGACTGATGAGAGTGCACTGGAGCCTACTACATACTGCAAGACCTCTATAACAGCTTAATGGCCTAAAAAGTAGTAGATCTATTAGTCTGAAGACTGCACTTAACTATTATATGCATATATTAGATATAATCTTCCCAAAAATTTCAAGTGACAGCCTAAGCTCCTGGCTTTGACAAAAGGACTAAGCAAGGTATGTTAGACTCTCTTTTTCCTACTAAGTCTTATTGACGTTATTAACATCTCACTTGTGATTTCTGAGACAAGAGACAGCCTAAATCAAAAAGGCGTGGCAACCTGAGAAACACCATAATCTGCTGGAAAGATTGTGTTAGCTAAAAGCTGGTAAATTGGGAGTAATCATCAGAGTCTATGAACTGCATTTACGTTTTATAACTCAGAGCTCAACTCCGAAAAATAAGACAGAAAAAAAATATATATTAAAACAAGAACTCTGTTCGCAGTTCACAAGCACATTCTTCGTGGATAAAAAGCAGACCTTCAGATACCCACCAAATACACCTGATAGCTGGCATAACAAAAGACAAACAAATAACAAAAAAATATATATACACACATTAAATACATTAAAAATAACAAAATATGGTAAAGGAGCAAGTAGAACCAAGCTATCATTTTATGTCAGCAGTCTCTCTGCTTCTACTACATTTTCTCTGGAGCAGCAGGCCATGGACCTGTACTACAGCCCTGATACATTACTTCTCTAACCAGCGTGGGCTTAGTTATCCTTGACTTTTGTTGAAACTATAAAATATCTTGAAATTTGTTACCTTAGAGATGAGTCCCTCACTTTTACTTGCTAATATGCTCCTTGAAGTTTTCTCTGTTCTCTCTTCTGGGTTTCAATAAATCCTTCTATCTGTGCTGTTTTTAATTAATAAAACAAAGAGGCCATCGAGGCAAAAACTGACCGTCAAGAAAAATTTAATCAAAAGCAAATACTAAATTTGATGACCTTCTAATTGTAAATTAACCCCTGACTCACCCACCTGATTATCAGCTTAGCTTTGAAACTACTTAATTCTTTCCACAGCTGTAAAGAAGAAATGGCCATCACTCTTCCTAACTAGCATTTGCTTCAATCTGAGAATACAATAAGAAGACTATGGGTCCAGTTACTAAACAGTGATAATAAACCCACCTTAATTTCTTCAATTAGATCATCTGCAGGGAATCATTTTACACAACCTATAAGGATTAACGGGCTCTCCAAGAAACGCTACAATTACACAAGGATGAGCAGCTACCAAGAAACAGAAGTCACTATCTCACTTTTTCTTACTTTCTCTCAGGGCAGTTTTCTCACTTACTCTCTGTGCTCACCCATGGGGAAAAAAAAAAAATGGAAAAAAAAATCATTCTTAAAGTCATCCATATATAAATACCTAGCTAAGTCTGAGGCAGATTTCTCTAAAGGCTATACGCTGGACATCTCTGAGGATCACAGAAGAAAATATAGTCTCATCAGACTGAATGTGCTGCAAGAGCAGGTATTTAGTATTTTGACACTGGCTATATTCAGCTTATATTCCTTGCCCTTTTCAAATTGCATTCTCCTTGTCTTTTTCCAGAGGTGTTTATTTGGTGTAGCAAGAGTCAAACAGTGTAAGCACAGAAAATCAAAGAGATTCAATGTTCATGGAAAGCAAATACAGTGAAAGTATTTTTTAATGAACAAATATTTAAACTATTTTAAACTTTATTTGATCAGTAATATGAACACGATATCTTTAAGTCCTTATATTAACAACGAAACTTCAGGAGACAAGAAAGAAGAGAGTAAACAGTGCTTCTTGTGTGGCAATTTATACATGTGGGTAGACACACATGAACGATATACACACATTGTATGCATCAAAGAATATATGCATACACAGGAACAGAATATCAAAAAATGTGTTAAAACTGCAAATACCCTAGGGATAGCAAACTAATTTAGCATTATGCTTTGGGCACCAAATCCAAGTGGAAAGGATGCAATCTCCTGAACACAGAAAACTCTGCCTTAAAGCTAAAACTCTGAAATCTGCCTGCTGTAGTGAAACTATGCAGGACTCCAC
This sequence comes from Anser brachyrhynchus, assembly GCF_964034855.1. NCBI lineage: Eukaryota > Metazoa > Chordata > Aves > Anseriformes > Anatidae > Anser > Anser brachyrhynchus. Next base: position 172,728,992 of record NC_137694.1, on the reverse strand, counting down.
ATGCTTGAGTGAAACTAAGCTTGTAGACTGAAACTTGCCCCCAACTAAATTTATGGTGGTTGGGTTGAGGAGTCAATTATAATTCCACAAAGCGACAAAGTAGAAGCAGTCTCATCACAACTTAAGAGGTCACAGTACATTCTGGGATGTGATCAAAAGTGAGACAGAAGATTTTAGCCATAAGAAAATCCCCAGGGGTTTTTAATTTTGCCGTAAAACTGGATGAGTTGGTTGATTATAGCATTTGACAACTTCTATGCCTTTTCAGGAAAAGAAGGCTTACTCTGAAGCAATAGATTGGTGACAAAAGCCTTCTAAGAAATTCTGGTTGCAAATGATACAACTGCTCTTTAACTGTACCTCAGTCACAAACTCTTAGCATGTAAAATAGCTTTGGGTCTTTTTCCTCCACTGTTTTTTTGCTACATGGGATCTTTACTACATGCCACTTACGTTGTAGTTCCTAGAGAAGCTGAAGTTGCAAACAAACAAAATCCCCACACTGTTTCTTTCCTTTCCTAACCAATATTAAATGAAGTAGGAAAAGTAGGAAAAATACCGCAAAATGTCTTTCTGATAATATGGCCTTTTTCCCACTGGCTGGAGCAAAAAGGCATAAGATGTTAAATAACCTGAAATTCCTACAGGAATATGGGGTTCACATTTCACAAAATTGATGATTCATGCTATTCCATAGTACAACTAAGACTACATTTAATGTCTGTTTTCGATCCTTATTCTCTGGACATGTGAGGAAGTATGAAGTGTTTTGAACCTACTCCTTTCAATAGCAATGCCTTTGTTGTGTGGCCTACATTTTGTAGCTGATTGAACATGAACATGAACATATCATGTTTCTTCATTTCATATTTTTGTTCTCTAATTTGTTTCTAATGACAAGAGCACTTGGAAAGGAACTTTTCAATACTTCAGAAGAAATATACTACAATAAATAGAACACATATATCAGACCCCAAGCAAATCATATAAAAAGGCAAGCCTAAAACATAAGGAAATATTCCATATTATTTAATGTATTTTATTAAAGGAATAAAAATCATTTTCTTGTACAGCAGCATACAGTTTTTCTCAGTACTTTTTCCCATTTAGTTTGTGTTTTTTTTTTTTTTTTAATCATTATTATTAAACAATGGTTATGCTTTGATTTAGTTTTGATTTTTTTGGGGGGGGTGGGATGCATAAGGAAATCAGATTCACTGCATTAGCTTGACTCTGAAGAATGTCTGACCTTGTTTAAACTTTTTTTTTAAAAAAAAAAAGACATCATGACAAGAATGCATTCTTTGCCATGTACAAAATTTCATTCTTGGTGTGAAATAGACACATCTCCATCTGCAAAGATGGGTGCCTTTGCCATGCCCTTCACTTTTAAAGGTTTTATAAAACTACATCCACTGCTTTTTTATATCCTCTTCAACTACCTATGAGATTAAAGTCAATAAAATTTGTATATTTAATGGGTTATATGTATTATCACAAAAGAGAAAATATTACTAAGGAAATGAAAAAAACTTTCCAAGAAAAGCGCTGAACATATAGAGGAAATGTTTAAGTAGGTTAGCTAGGGATGCTTGGAGCTAGAAGTATGACTGAATGAATTCATATTCATCAACTACAGGGGTGAGAGGTATTTTCATTCTCTTCCAAGAAAAAATCTCTAGTCTAACTTACAGAAAATATACAAAATAAGTATTTAGATTTGTTGCTAAAGAGTCTTTACAGCAAGAGTCTGAAACAGCAACTGTTCAGATTTCGTTTGTTTGTTTGGTTGGTTGGTTTGTTTTGGTTTGGTTTTGGTTTTGGGTGGGTGGGGGAACCAACATTACTTGTCAAAACTAACACTTCAGTGGTTATGTGCAGGCCTACAGCAGCATGTAGTACCTGCCACAAACTGCTTACAGCATACATACAGGATTGTGACATTTGCTGAGCATTTACACAGAGGAATAATGGAGCATAAGGTTAGGTTGCTGTCATGCTGAGACCACTGCCCATCATGCTGACCAATACTGTCTCATGGTTCCTTTGCGATCCCCCTTGGCCTGGACATATTTATTATCTCTCATCTCAGACTGTGCAGAGACATTTTAAATGAGTCACAGTAGCAGGTGGCCCTTATTAATGCCTCTTAGGATGTGAAAGCTGCTAGAATGCTTATCAAGAGAGAGGAAACCAGAAGGTGGGACAAGAAATGTCCTGTGTGGAAACACGTGAAAACAATTAAATTTGGAAGTGAAATATGCTTTGGTGTCACTAGAATAAAAAAAATACAGTCCAAGAAAAAGACAACTTTGGATGATAATAGATACACTCTCTGTCAGAAACAGGGCAGGGATTTATAACATTTTATACTGTACTTGTAAAAAGGCAACAAAAATCACAGATTACCTTATTGTATTTAAAATAAATAAATAAATAAATTACTATAAAGAAAGCTAAAAATATGGGGGACAATAGGTCTGGTTGATAACTACAGCTGGAGTGAAATAAATTTAAACACTGATCTTTAACAGAAATTAAAAAAAAAAATAGCAGTGATGTTGAAAAATGCTTTCCAACAGATGCAAACTGGCCATATGTTTTCCAAGACAAGCTTACAATCCAGTAACAAAAGCACCACGGAATAAAAAGGAAGTGCTCTCTTTTCTATTCTAGTTTACTGTGACTATAGCTCAGTAATATCCTCAATAATATCCCTTCATCATCCTTTTATTGAAAGGAAGTTCAGAGAACAGCAACAGATATGCCAGTAAGATAGAGATATATAGGTTACATAGAATTTAAAATAACTAAAACCAAAGAGCTAGAGAAATTATTACAGAAATGCAACATGCTGCAGTAAGTACAGGTAAACATTATTAAAGAAATATCATACTAAGAAATTAATCACTGGCATTAATTTGTTACTGGAACAATTTTGCAAGAATAGTGAAAGAACTTCATTGCCTGGCACAAAACATCAGAACATATTCAGTAAGTGGTAGCAGGAGGGGTGTGAGTGAGTGATACACTTCATTTTTTCCATTCGTAAATTCTTATTTCTTCTGTTGGCCATGCCACCATCCAGTATTAAACACACACACAAATATAAAACCAAAACAAGCAAACAAAAGACAAATAAACAAAACTCCACACCTTACTTGGTTGAACTGGGGCACTCTCAGGGTTTGAACGTTCTATAAAAATGTTAATAGAATCTCGACATTTTTTCCCATTGCCCTAAAAATCAGTTCATAAAGAGAAAAGATATTTACAAATATGAATATGCACATTCACACACATATACCCTTATATATCCATGTAAGTGGAATATCCCAAAAAACATCAGTGGAAAAGATGTTAGATATAATTTTCAGTGGATAGGAATTCATCATAAAACACTTTAAGTACCTCCAAATTCATGGACTGCTTCCAGTAAGCTATTTCCTTTAGGTGATCCAATTAAAAAGAACTCATTTTACTCACTGGCACGTTACTTATACCATCCAGTTTTAATAACAATGTAAGTTTTAAGGACAGTTTTAGTGTACAGAAATAATGGTTGATTAACAATTCTTGTTGCTGTGAGAGTATACATAGGTATACAAAAATTACTTTATATATTTACATATATGTGTGAAGAATTATTTCATATATATTTATATAAATGTCTGCCTTAACACAGAGAAATTCAGTAATAGAAGACAGAAACAACAATATGTAATGCATTTGGTTATACTTATTGAAAGGCCTTACTAAAAAGACTTTTGGCATGTTTGTTGTTTTTTTGTTTTATTACTTATTTATTTGTTTATTTACAAGTACATCACCTTTATACGTACAAGGCAATGCTGCTGTATAGGAGAGGATGAAGTTCAGGGCTCACAGAACACAATTACAGTTCCACAACAGCAACGAGAAAATGAAAGACAACTGAAAGTACAGATAATTTTCATCTTTGAAGGAACTCAACACCAAAACACTTGTCATACACTACAACTCTAACTCTGCTCACTCCTCAAGCTAAGTCACCAGACCTCCTCTGTACAATTTTCTATGCAGTTCTTAAAATAAAACAAACAAGTAAACAAACAAACAAAATGAAAAGTCACACTTACTCTTGAATTAGGGTTATATTGTGCACCAGTTCAGCTTATTACACATTAAAATAATGAAGCTATGTGGTATTTGAAATGCTGTTATTTTTTAGAATGCCTACTAGGAAGTAGGCATTCACATACTTTCAGCACTATATATATATATAAAAGTATATTAAAACAAGAAGTAAAAATGTAAGACTAATCTATCTGAAGTAAATAAATAAATAAAAGTCCTCAACACAACATACCTGGCAAAAGAACTTCAAGGAGACGAACCATAAAAAGACCATAAGGACTTGCAGGATTTCCCTAAAAGCTAAATATAATTTATGGGGAAATTTTCAGCTTCTTAGAGTTCTCAAGTGAAAAAGCCTCAGCTATTAATCCAAACATAGTACTGTGCTATCTAGAATTGTTATTTCAAAGAAATGTCTGAACTGTACTTTTCAAATGAAGTACAAAAGTCCCTTTCACTCTCAATAATTATGGAAACCTGGACACACACACACACAAATCAAAATTACAATTAATTTTTATCAAAAGAATACTACTTCACTTGCAATGTGTTTAAGAATCTTTAGAGTCCTCTTATGTGTGCTTCTGGTTTGAAATGTCTGAAGTTATTACAGAAAGTTGACTGCAATATTTGTTATTATTGATTATTTCACAAGTTGGAATAGGCACTTAACCTCTGCTTGTGAACAGCTAGATATGTGTGAGATTTGATCCAAACTAACAAAGCAACAGCTTTATTTTATCTTTATACCTATTTCTTAGCTCACAGTTTTCACGATCCCTTTCCAGCTCATGAAACAACTATTTTTTTCTTTATAATCTCCTTCACGGGTTACAGAACGTGAGCAATGGTAAAAACTTTCAGTCATGAATTGGAATTTTATTGTTTAAACAATTATAGTTCTGAAGTATTAAAGCAGAAATAAAACTTGAGCTGTCCTAAATGGAAATCCAGAACTAATTTTAACTTCAGACTGGTCTGCTCCTGCTTAGTTCTCAGTCTTACTCACTTTTCATTCCTATTCCATGTTCATCTTCCAAAAGTGATTGGAGTGTTTTTAGATTATTAGTAAAGTAATTCAAGAAAATCTTATGATGCTGATTAACTAGAGTAAATTCTGGCTGGTTTCAGTCTAAAAGTTAGTTTTGATCTGGGGTTCCAATCCCAATAAGAAAAAAAAAAAAATGTTGGCCTCAGCTCACCTTTAGTTTGAGTTAATATGTTTTCTCAATGTAGAGAGCATTTGCTTGGTTCTTTCTGAGGTTAATACCTCTCTTGCTTTAAATCATTGCTGGAGTAGATGCGCAACATAGTATTCACTTTGCAAGTGAGTCATGCTTTCCTACAAAACTGCGAAAATGTACTGGGAAATGTCCCTTACTCCCCTCCAAACCTACTAACCTTTCACTGGCTACTATGAGCTAACCTATGCATTTCCTGACCTTTAGTCACTTGGGTCTCATATTCTGATCTTAAGCAATGAAATCCAGGATATATTTATTTTACAATCTAAACAATAGTAATGTTGCATATATCATTGCAAGCATAAATGGAAACAAAACTCCACTTATAATATATCCAATTGAAGCATTATCCAGTTTTCCAAAGTCTGTTGTTTTTATTTTTATAAATGCAATGTGTCACATTTGGTTGTAATGTTCACTACTAGCTCTTATTCTGTCATTTAGTTTAAACTAAGAGGTTTATCAAAATGCTGTTGACTCCACATTAATAAACAGTAATCTTTAATGAAAGTGGTTTTAGAGATATAGCTCAGGCTATTCTTGATATAGCTCAAATATAAGTACTGTTACTTTTGTTATTATGTTTACAGTATCAGATGGTTAAGGGAAAAGAAAAAAAAATAGTTAATTCTATTCCTGTTATTGGTAACAGAAGCAAAAACAAACAAACGAACAAAAAACCACTGGAATAGAAAACATATATGTGCAGCCTTAAAAAATACCCAGGTTGGTCCTCCTAGGCTTCCTTGATGGTCCTTAATGACAGGTAAGTGTTTTGATAAGTCAATTCAGTCCCCAGTCACACTGACCGCTGAAACCTGAAACACCTGTGCTTGTGTCTTAACTATCTCAGTGAAATACCTCATATTAAGTGACAAGGATTTGAGCCCCAAGTGTCCTCTTTCTGTTCTGTGAGTGGACAAGTTCACAGCTTCTTAAAACTCTATGCATGTGTGTGGATTACTTAGCCATTATACTCACTCAGGAGATAACACTGTAGCTACTTGCAAGAAGAAATAAAAGCATCCCACAGAGAATTCTTCTATGCGCAATGTTATATAAGTCAGTCACTACCGCTTGTAAACCAAGGGAAATGTTTTCTCAATGTTATTAGAAGAGAACACTTTTCATTTTGTTTCATAAGATCAGGCATGATTTTAGAAAGGTTAGCTAGGAAAGGTAAAATGCCTTGATTGTATTCCAAGTCTTACTCTATTGTTTTTTCAATCCATCTGGCTGTCCATCTGAAATAACTTGCACAAACTATGAAGAAAAAAAAAATCACAAAACTAGGGGAATAATCTACATTTAAATACAACTTATCCTTTGCAAGGACTGTCTGGTCACTGCCTTAATTACATAGTTTTGCAACAGGGAGATATTTTAAGATTTAGACAAAGGCTTCTTATACCATCAATGATTAAACCCTTTCTAAGATGTTACCACCACTGATGTTAATACCAGGTCTAATCATGTTATTAACTGTATCATAATCTTGACCAAGTCAGTCTGGAAAAGACTTGTGTTTTTAAGATGTACCATTATAAATGTTAACTGCGCACATGAGTCACCTCCCTTAAAAATATATGATTTTACTAGGCTTGCTTTCACAAGCATGGATAAAGACAAGGAGATTTCTTTTGTTTTTAAGACACATGGCAGAGAGTGGCTTCTTCTTTGACTATTAGATTAATAAATATCTGTTTAACAGCACAAAGTGTAAAATAGAAAAACATTCCCCTACCTCCGCCCCCCCCCCCCCCCCCCCCGGCAATACACCAACAAAACCCCGTGCATTGTTCAAACCATTATCCTTCTGTAAAAGATAATCATTAAGAGGGTTGCAATTAGGTGTTAAATCCCAGTCAGGTTAGCAAGTGTAAATTATGTAATTTTCCCTATTTATACAGTCAGAGTACTACTGCTCCCTCTCCCTCTCTTTCTGTCTCTATCCCTCTCTTTCTCCCTCTATTTCTCAGCTGTTGTTGCGGGCACTTTTACTGTCCTTAAATGAGACTGAGGGATTCTATAACTTCCTAAATAAATGATCAGGCAGTATGAATGCCAGTTTGCGTCCTGGTTAATATATGGCTCTACAGAGCAGACACAAAACTTGGCAATTAAAAATACTCATTGACTATTACAGAAACTGCAATCACTTCAACATTTCTTTTAGCAATGGAGTGAAAAATGACTTACAGGGATCAGAGGCTTTCATTCATTGCATAGACAGAAATAACTATCTAAAACAGAAAAAAAGAAAATCTAAACTCACATCTTTCTGGTGAAATGGTGATTTGTTAGTCTGAGAATTCAACAGGACAGAATTCTAAATTCATGCTGCAAATGCATTAGAAAATGTACACTGGCTTTATTTCATCATCACTCTAAAGCCTTTGTTCATGCCACGAAAGGTCCATTTGTTACTCCAAGGAAGTCTCACAGAAAGGTTCTCTCAAAACTTTCCGAATAATTAAGGTAGTTATGCGCAGCAGGATTTTTACTGCAGACATATATTAGGTACAGGTGTCCAGATGCTGGCAGTGGGGTTCCGCAGGTCTCCTCAGTGAGGAGAGGCCAGGGCTGCCCCATGACAGACACAGCTGGTTCCGGCCAGCTCCAACGGCCCCACCACAGGGCTCACCTGGGCACAGCAGCCAAGTTGGTGGCACCTCAAGGAAAGCCTATGTAGGAAAGAGCAAAACACTGCGTGGCAGTGTGAGCATTGAGGGAAAAAAGTGCAAGAAATAGCCCTGTGTACAGAAAAGTCAGAGAAGGAGTGGAAGAGGTGCTCCATGCACTGGAGCAGTGATTCCTCTGCAGCTGGTGGAGGAGACCATGGTGGAGCAGATTTATCCTGAAGGCCTACAAGACATGGGAAGGAGTTCATGCTGGAATAAAGAAGTGAAAAGGGGAAGGAGTGGCAGAGAGGAACTGACTGCATCATCCATTCCCCATTGCTTTTGAGAGTGAGGTTTGAGGAAACAGGAGCGAAGGAGTGAAGCTGAGCAGGGAAACGGGGGAGGAAGGGTGTTGTATTAAAATTTATCATTGTTTCTCAATAACTGAATCTACTTTAATTGCCAATAATTTATTTATCTATTTATTTTCCTCAAGTCCCTGTGACAGATGCTGGTGAGGAATCTTCCAGTCTTTATCCTGAACCAGAGCTTTATCAGCTTACTTTCTTATCCTGTTGCACTGAGGAAGAGGAGTGAGTGAGTGGCTGGGCAGGAGTTTGTCCGCTAGCCAAGGCTAATCCACCACAAGAAGGAAATTAAATAAAGGTTTATGACTCATATTGTGTTATCGTAATTGTAAAATGAAACGTGGTTTACCCCTTTGGCAGAGTCTTTAATTTTCTTGTACGTCCCACTTTTGCTAAATACCATCAGTATATTTTATAATCAGTAATGCTTTTTTTGCTTTGTTTTTTTTTTTAGCAATAAAATACACCTAAACCTATGTGAATGCAGATGACTGAACAAGAAATTAATTCCAGAAGGCTTAAGTATCGTACTTTCATTGTTTTCACAAATCAGCTGCATGAGTACTGTACATAATAGAAACAAGATGAGACCTGTGTACCCAAAAGCCGTTTCTTTTTACCAGCTATAGGAGGTAGCCTAATAAACGCATAAAAAAACATAAACTTGTGTTGCTTTTAATTATTAATTAGTGTGCAACAGGATATTACCTCTATGGAGTTTGTGTCTCAATGATTTTCTTCATCATTAAACCTGTGTTTTTTCAAGTTTTCCTCAGTGAAAGCTATGAATGCTTTCTATAGTGTTAAATGTTTTTTGTCATGGCAGTATGAAAGTTCTATATGACAAAGGTAGTAGAATCCATTATTTATGCTTTCTAATAGGCAAAACTGATATGAAAGATCTGAAGAGACTTCTGTGATCAAACAAATCAGAAAACAGATATTCCCAATGTAAGAATATAATTTCCAGAAATACTAGGTATAGATACAACAGTAACAGGGAAACACAAGGAAAGAGATATCAAAATTACCTCTGAACATGGTGGAGAACTTCTTAGAGATAGATTAGAAAGGAAAGAAAAATACTTGACGTTTTCTCCATTAGACATTCTTAAATACATTCTTAAATCCTGTAACCCACCTGCAAAATAATACTGAATTCCCATACCTATTTAACTCATGATAAATGTCTTAAGTATGAGACACTATATAAACAGCAAGGGTTGTATAAATATATTGCCAAGGAAGCATCTCAGGCTTACTGATCTAATATTAGTCAAAGTCTGTTTAGAGGCATCTTTTTTATCCACTACAAAGACTTCCTCCAAGAATTCTCACTACTCTAAAACACACCTATTTTTGCAGGGTATTAATCACTTGATGTCAATTTCTTTCCACTGACCATAGGAGGAGCTACATTTCCAGTTTACAATTTGGCAACAATTAGACAACTGAGCAGATTGAGATAATTCCTTCTCAAGCTAATCAGAGGCAACCAATTTCTGGAAAAATAGTATCTTCTCTTTGCCAAAGGGAAGCTAATGCAAAGTCAGCTTTGTAAAGTATATTGTAATGTATAAAATGTAAATTTCCTTGCTTTGATTTAACTATGTCTTCTTTATCTTTAATAACTTTGATTTAAATCCCATCACAAAACTGGTTCCACAGCCCTCCAAAGGAAAAACACAGACTAAGCACCAACACAAAGTTCGGAAGGTTTACCAGGATTTTAAAAGCCAATCTTTGTAGAAAGTTGTTAGCCTACAGGCATCACTACAAACACTAAAACAAGCTGATTTGTAGGTTACCTTATTGCACTTCCACTATTTATTTATTTTTTTAGTGTTTTGGTTTTTTTTTGGCTTGCCTTTGGAGGGGATATTCTGGTTAATGGGTAGATTTTGAGACTGCAGGTTAAATTCATTCATTACTTCAAACAGTTTAACTCTAGAGGGAATGCATTTCAACCACAGAGTGGTGTAAGTGGTGAATGGATGACATCTATTCATTAATTTTGTTGCAGAGTAGAAATAAAACTATTTTTAAATGTAAACAGCATGAACACCGAACTTTTAAATCAGAACTCAGAAAAAGATCTCCCATTTAACAGACCACAGCATATTATCTCATTTCATAGCAGTAAAGAATAATTTCACAGTCCACCAAAGCAATGAGCAACTGCAGTGAAAATGTGAAAATTAGCAATAAAACACCAGGGTGTTTAGCTATAGTGTAAAACATCCTAACAAAATTTTCACCTTGCATCTTTGACCACCCAGGAAGTAGCTTTAATTAATACAAATTGAAGCCTCATGTAATGGGGGAAAAAACTGTATATTTTGGAAAAGATACTACACTGTGAAAATTTTCATCCTGTTTATATTGCAGTTTTTAATCATATGTGACTATGAGAAAAATTGTTTATACAACAGTAGCCTGGAAAAAAATAATAATAATAATTGGAAAGCATTTACAATTAGAAGAGGTGTTTTGTTTGTTTGTTTGTTTGTTTTTTACTTATTAAATTCTGACACGTATGTCGCAAAAGTCAATCTTCTTGATTCTTGAAAGTAGCCTTCTTAAGAAGTGAACTGTATGAAAGACTTGATCCTCTGCGGTCTTCTACCTTGAGTAATCATTTAGACTCTTGCAAAGGCAATGTAAATCACTGCTAAGTCAGATTATCCACTCAAATAAGACAGCAGTCAAGTAAGACAGCAACTGTTATCATAGTTCCTGTGAAGTCAATAGGACTGTGACAATTCATGTGAGTAGATCTGCTCCTGAGACTACTTCAGCCACTTTGCACAAGTGTAAACAACTTCACAGAGCAGAGAAGACTCTGATGGCAAACAGGCAGATTGTGACTGGCAGTACCAGAAATACACAGGAAGGCTGCTCAGTTAGAGCACTTCAACACATCTGACTATAGGATGATTTTGCAGAAGGGGGAATTCATATTTGTTCATTCTGTGTCAAGTGCTAATGTCAACATCTGCCCATCGTGATACACCCTATTTCTAGAATCTACAGCTTTCTGCTATCTTCATGAGAGTTACCACAAGGGTGAATGGAAAAATGGAAAAGGTTTAGTTCTGAATGATTTTTTTTTTAAATGCAAAACTGAATCTTTCCAAAGAACCAATGAATAACTTATTAGTTATTTTCATTCATATGTCTCTGGATTGTGTATAAAATATATTAAACAATCAGGTTTAATACAAAACAGGCTGAAATCTAGTTCATTAATGATACAGGCCTTTTGATAGCAGGAGATTATATTTGTCTTTTCAGAAGCAAGAAAAAAGTATGAGTCCCTTTATTTATTTGCTTTTCAAACTGATATATAAATAATGCAATGGTCATAAGACTTTGTTCCACAATACATTTGAACAACATGAAGTTTTATAAACTGTTCCTAAGTAAACTTACTGTTAACTGTGCATTATATGCATTATACTAAGGCAGGTCTTTTACATATATATATATATTTTTTTGTCATATTTTATTTGTCATGTCATATGATCTGCTCTTTTTTCTCCTTTGAGTTTTCTCTTAAGTTGACAAGTTTTTAACACTTAAATAAATAAATAAATAAATAATGGCAAAATAAACACATGTAGTAAAGACAGCTATAGATAGTGTCGGGATCAATATGAACATTATAGTTTGCTTTCACAGTCTTTTTAACTCAAAGGAAACCCTTTCCTGTCATACAGAAAATCATTGAGCTTCTACTCCACCAACATCTTCTCATTAAGAAATTGTCACACAATGTAATGAGAAGACTCTTCTCAGAACTTCAAAGGGAAATTGTACAGCATCATGCTATCATGCTGATACATCTTAAGACAAAGTTTTTCATTTTGAAAACATAATGAGGCTTTAAATATCATTATGATGAAGATGCAAGGGGAAAAATACAATGGAAGAGAAGCTTTTATACACTTCTTAATCGGGAAATTTAATAAAGTTGTGTGGGTTGGGTTTTTTTGTTTGTTTGTTGGTTGGTTTTATTTTAAATCCTCCTTAAAACACTATTTGCTATGCTATCTCAAACCACCTCCTGTCTTTTAAGCTATTTTCAGTCCAAAGTAGTGTATTTTCCTAAAAAGTGTTGTGAAAGATCTTCTCAAATATCTAGCAGTAGAGGCATCAGCATTATCCAGTTTGTCCCTGGTCTCTGGAATAAGCACATTTCTATCTGTTTTTTATGGCCTCAGTAATGAATTTCCTAACAGCTTTTAAAAAGCTACATTTCTATTTTCCATACTTCTTTGATCCTAAAAAGATGTGGAAGCCGACTACTTCGGCAAAGAAAATCATTACGTTTAAAATGGAGTACCTATTTAAATTACGTAGAATACAAGGCTTACACAATTCACTTTGATCAAATACAAAAGCTGAAAACTTTCCAGTATTCTCTAGCCATACAATAATTTTGTATGTGTGTGTTTATTTGTGTTTATTTTACCTTTTTTTTTTTTCCCCATAAGTAACAGTTCTAAACATAATTTGAATTTTTAGGATGCCACAGAGGAGCTAACAGACAAGACAACTAAACACTCAGTGAAACAACAACAACAAAAAAGCAACCACAAAATAAAATAAAACTAGATAGGTAGAGGTAGATAGCTTTTTTCATAATAGGAAATTTTGTTGGCTGGTAAAAGACAATAATAAATTACATGAAATATGTAATAGAGATTTTATTTTCCATGCTTTTGAGACATCTATGTACCAAATTCAGAAATGTAATCTATCAGGAATATAACCTGAAAATTGAAAACAGGTGTGATGAGAAGTACAGATCCCTTTTAAAAGAAGTCAACCACCTAATCCTGCTCTGTCAACAGCTGATAGGTTCATGCCAACTTCCATGCATTTCCAAGACTCAATTTTGTTTATTTTGCAATGATCTATATCAAGCAGTCAAGCTATTTTAAGATATACTTTAGGATGGAAAAGCCTCAGATCTTATAGATGGACTGTCAGCTTGAGACTGAGGACAAATACTGTATGTGGGCTCATTCTAGAAAAATAAAGAGATTAGCATTCAAAGTAAGTGAACTGAGAGAAGACATCTCTGTTACTGTGTTTTCTTCATGCTTGCAGATTTAAACTAAATATCGTAACTTATCTGGAGTGTTCATTAGGCTGTAAAGTAAAAGAAATTATGAAAGAAGAGCATTGTTAAAATTAGGACAAAGGGCTGCTATGTCAATGTTTATTATTATTATTATTACTATTACTATTACTATTACTATTACTATTACTATTACTATTACTATTACTATTACTATTACTATTACTATTACTATTACTATTATTATTATTATTATTAACAACTTCTTGTATTCTATATAAGACTACATAGTCCCTACCACAGAGCACCCTTGATGAAAGTACTTTGTTGATTAATAAGAATCTATTCCTCACTTACATCACCAAAACTGTCATCTCATCAGCTGAAAAGAATAAGATACTGTAATTGCACTAGATGGATTTGTGTCTTATAGAAGCAAAAGTTGTTTTTATTTCAGGAATCCTCTGTAGTCTGAATCATCAATGATTTTCATGTTTATATATATTCCTTTCTTTTTTTCTTTACATTCTTTAGTAGACTCATAATCCTGACAGTTTGTGTCCAAGATCACAACTGGTGTGTAGGAAAAAATCTCTAATATTTTTGATGCAGACAAGAAATTGCACTTATAATTTTCAAGTGTACTGCTGTAAAGGACAGAAATGGCTCACTAAGTATCCTTAGCCTCTAAAAACAACAACAAAAAATATCTTCCAGAGTGATATAGCAAAGGCATTGAGTTGTCTTAAAATGTTCAGAAAATAGTTTAAATTTGGTATGTGGGGTGCAGGAGAAGCTCGCTGTCATTCTCACCTTCAGTTGATTTGGGATTAAGAAAGAGTTTTGGAGGGGCTTTAATACCTGTGAGTGCATTGCCAAATACTAATGATAAACATATTACAAGTGACTGTTGGTTTCTGTAATTATGAATTTATATTCTACCTCAATCGTGGATAATATTTTATAATATTTTGATGGAGTAAAGTTACTTCTCACTTTCAGGAACAAAGTAGTGCAAGAGATTTTAATTACAGGGACAATATCCATATAAATTACAAAAAACACACCTTTGATTTTTTTCTGTATTTTTAACTTTCCGGAGGCATGATTCTGAATCTCATACATAACAAAAGCCACAATATGCTTCGTAAAGATCAGTCAGTAGAAAGGTGAACACTGCTGTGCAGTAAAGCTACTGCTAACTTTATACTGGTAAGCGTGTCATAACAATACTGTATCAAAGGCATGACTTTTATTTTGATTCACTCAGCTTTCACTAGTACACTACATTGATTAATTTTAGCTATTCATAACTCTGATTAAACTCCTCAAAATGTCTACAACAGAATAAGAATGTTCAAAGTTTGCTCCACTTACTCTTCCTGCCCTAGACAGTTCCTCCCTTGAGAGAACAATATTAAGAAATCTGTATCCGGAATATTGAACTATAAGAAATGGTACTGTGATATCATTTTTAAAAATTTCAAACTTTTTTTTTTCTTAATGTGTTTTATTTTCCCAGCAAAACTTTTAATGTTATATCATCAAGTACTCAAATTCTTCCAATGCTCAACTTCTATTTGGGCTCATGAATTTGTTTCTTTAAAAATAATGGAAGTTCCTAACATTCTTTTTTCCCATTGTTTCAAATACTTTGAGAAGTCCTCTGCCTTAGTTCCTGATCATCTGCAGAAAAGATTTTGTATCCTATTTACAAATATTTGTTTTCATATCTAGTCTCTTCTGATTCCCCATATACTACTAAATGAATTAATTTGTATTCAGTCTTTATTCCATCATATATTGAACAGACACTACCATATATGTCTTAATTAGCTCAATATTAATTTATCGGCATTTGTTTCTGTAGGCTATCAGATTTTCTTTTTCCATCAGCATGCTTTTTATATTATATATATATTATACTATATTATATATATATTTATATATATATTTTATATAAAACTTCAATAGAATTATTCAGGAATTAGACATAGACCTTTAACTTAATAATCTATTAGTCTGACTGTCAATACTAGCAAGGTAGGAATGATGTGAAATAGGATGAATGTCTTTGTGGAAGCATAATTTCCTTATTGTTTCAAAAATACTATTAGCTGAAAACAGAGGCAGATTTTATTTTATTTTTATTTTATTTTATAGAAAAAAAAAAGGCAAAGTAAATGTAAAGATTATGGATTGCAAATTGTTTAGAGAAACTTTCCTTCCTTCCTACGATAAAATCAAAGAGGATGAGGTGGGGTTCTGCAAAAAGACCACAGTGTCCAAAAAAGGTTGCTTGTCTTTCCATCCCTTTAAAAATGCCCTTCCCTTCCACCCTGCCCCCCCCCAAAAAAAAAAAAAAAAAAAGATAAAAGAAGATAAAAAGGATGCCTGTAAAAATCCAGTTCTGTGGTATAAAAAATGAATATTCAGAGTCTGCTGAGTGCAAAAATAAATCACTCAATAAGGTTAAAGAACATTGAATTCTGGGAAACTGATAGAATATAAGCTAAAGCACAGATAATCATTAGGCAATGAGAAAGATCTGGCAAGATTTCTGTAACAAAATTAATGCTGATAACTGCATCATCAGTTTAGAAGTACAAGTGGGATTCAGGATAAAAAAAGAACTATGTCCTGCTTCAGTACTGACAGAATATAATACTGTATGTTGAAAAGGACACTATTAATAGGCCAGTCGTTTCTGCAAGTTGGAGAAATAGTTTAATTTATATAAGATATACGACTATTCAATTCAGAGGATAAAATTTTGTACCCTATAAAAACATTAGAGGAATCATTCTGAAATATTTGTAAAATTAAGCCTTAAGGCTAGGGATACGGTTTCTTAAAACAACAAACTAAAACTGCATGACTTGGTCCAAATTATATTTTCTGATTATCTTTTATCTTTCCACCTACTGAGGTGTCACTCCATGCTTTCACATAATCTCATTATTTTTGTAGCGGGTTTGTTTTCTGTGATCTCTCAGCCACTTGGGACAGTTTTCCTCTGTGTCTTGAAAAGTCTCCTCTATCTGCTTTCTTGCTGTTCAGACTCTCTGAAAAAAATATCTACTACATTTAGAGTACTCGATTTTTTCCAGCCTCTGCAATTGTGCAACTTTATACCTGTGTCAATTAACTGAATGAAATAGGTACTTACATTATTTACTAATCACTTATAAACTTCCGTGCAATGATGGAGCAATTTCACATCTTGATTTAAACCCCTAGAATAGCTGTCTTAAACCAAATAAAAACAGACATGCAACACTAATATACAATAGTATTTCACTAGGAAAATGCTGACATCAGCAAAACGAGTAAAAAACATTAAACAGTGCTAAAAATCACTAAGTTATCAGTTCCAAAACCTATCAGACCACTGTCAGTCCATTGTCAAAACAGTATTTACAGTCCTTCCTCTGTTTTGAGCCCTTTAGCCTCCCTGTATCCTTCTCAGTTTCTAAGAACTCTCTCCAAGGCTCCTTGTTTATGATAATTCTTCCTGATTCAGTGGTAGCCTGGTTCTAATCCACACTACATATAAACCATAACCCTTCACACAACATTTTTGCTAGGAATCATTTTAGGAACAGGAAAGAGAAAAGCAACAATCCTTCTGCTGCTTCATGTTGCTCATCCTTAAAGTACCATATCTTTCAACTGTTTAGATCCAACTGAACTGTCCACACTTAAGTCTTTCTCTGTCCACAAGGAGCTTCCAGGGAATTCTGCTGCAAAGCATCATTAAATTTGTTCTATTTTTCCAAAATATCAAGAAAACTTCAGTCACATCTTCATTTTCATAGCTAATCACCTCAAATGTCCAAACATTATTTTCGTGTATATTTCATTATCATGTACATTTTCATGCACCCAGAGGAAAAAATAAAAATACAAGAAATCAGCTTGTAACTTATTTCCTCTAACTATAAGAAAATGCTGTGAGGAAATAATAATAGAAAGCATAGTATAGCTACCTGCTTCTGAGAATTATTTAAAAAATGAAAATTTCACTATGACAGAAAACAACAACTTAGTCTATTCACTTCCCCAAAATCATTTTAAAGAGTAATAATTCTGACCAGTCTTCCATTTGCAAATGGCATGAGGTGACAATAGACAAATATATTGATTTTTTTTTCTTTGTAAAAGCACCAAAGAAAACATTTTTCTCCCTCTTGAAAATAATAATAAAAAAAAAGTCCCTGTATCTTACACTTAATTCAGAAGACTGAAAGCAATCGTGAATAGACCCAGAGTGAGTACTCATGAAAGAAAAGGGCTATTAGAGTTCAAAAGATCACATTTTCTATCCATTTTCCACAGTACAGAAATAACTACACTTGATTCTGTCCTAGCTGATAATCAGTCTAATTTCAAAAACTTGCATCAGTGAACTTTTCAAAACTTTATTCAACACATCTAACCCAGTGCTTAGGTATCCTTACTGTTTCAAGATATTTCCTAATGTCTAATTTAAATCTTGCTTTCTGATTTAAGTCCTTATTTGTTATGACCTCAGAAGTTTTGTATTGTATAGATTATCAACCACAGTTCTTTATATCTTTCCCTACAAATTTTCTTCAGATAACAGACTTAGAATGCCAGTATGGACAGAGGCACATCAGGAGTTAAAAGCATGTTTGGCTAGAGCATTTTGTTCTTTTTTTTTTTTTTTTTTTTCCCTACCCCCACATCTGGAAGAAAACTGCAAACCCATTGTCTTGCTTAAAATACAGTGAACATAAATACCTATATTATTTTCTTATTTCTGTTTTCTGTATGTAGCTATAGATTATTTACAGCATATTTTTGGCATTCTCATTATCTCTAGTTGTATACTGTGACAGAAGGAATCCTGTTCACAGTCCCCATGTTGCCCTTCTGTTGAACCTATACATACCTCACTTAGCCTTTCAATTTAATCCTGTACTAATGTTTCCTTTCCAATTCTCATTTTAAATGAGCATGGGAAAAGTTGTTTCTGAAACAGCGATTTAGCTCATTTGCTGGGCCTAGAGGAATATAACTAACCGATTTATTGCCCAATGGATATTGTAATTGTTGCAAAACATGATGTATTCCCAGAACAGTAATAACAGAATGGCATTTTGAAAATATGCCTCCCAGCATTCCATTGAAATTAATGAAGCATCATTAAATAGTTGCAGCTCTTAAGCACGTTGTATGTTTGCACACATGTTGTATGTATGCACACAAAGTATTATTGACAAACTTCTAGATGTCAGGAGGTAATATTTGTCAAGTCAATGCTAAATAAAGTAATAGCTTCAGAAGAGGTATTTTAACAATATTTGAAGCTTCATCTCTTTAACATGCACATTAAGAATATGTAACGGAGAATGAGAAATGGCTGAGTTGACTACAAGCATGAAAGTAATTTTTAAGTCACCATACAACAATTAAAAATTATCAGGAAGAATACCCAAAGCAGTAGGACAACGTTCACAACTAAGACTACTGCTTACAAAAGACTTCCTTAATAAGAAACAAACAAAACAGAAAAATAAATACTAGCCCTTCCCTAATAACTGTATATGAGACTATTTGGGAATATATATACTCAATTAGAAACAGAATGTTCCTGCTCTAATTTGAAATTTCCCAAATAAAATTAGAAGATAGGACACTTTTCGAGATCAGGTAGCAAGCATTTTCAGTTTTCTTTAAAATTCAGACGTGGTGCTGTTGACACACTGGAAGGAAGGGATGCCATTCTGAGGGACCTTGATAAGCTTGAGAAGTGGACCTGTGCGAACCTTTTGAAGTCCAGCAGGGCAAAGTCCCAGGTCCTGCACTTGGGTCAGGGCAATCCCAAGCAAAAGTACAGGCTGTGTGGAGAACGGATTGAGAACAGCCCTGAGGAGAAGGACCTGGGGGTTGGTTAATGAGCAGCTCAACATGAGCTGGCATTGTGTGCTTGCAGCCCAGAAAGCCAACCATGTCCTGGGCTGCATTAAAAGCAGCATAGCCAGCAGGTTGAGGGAGGTGATTCTCCCCCTCCACTCTGCTCTTGTGAGACCCCCACCTGGAGTACTGTGTTCAGCTCTAGGATCCCCATAAGGACATAGAGCTATTAGAATGAGTCCAGAGGAGGGCCACAACAACAATCAAAGGACTGGAGCATGTCTCTTATGAAGACAAGCTGAGGGAGTTGGGATTGTTCAGCCTGGAGAAGAGGGAGCTCCAGGGAGACCTTATAGTGGCCTTCCAGTACCTAAAAGGTACAATAAAGCAGAAGAGGAGCTCTTTATCAGGAGTGTAGTGATAGGACAAGGAGTAATGGCTTTAAACTAAAAGAGGCTAGAATTAGATTAGATATAAGGAAGAAATTCACTCAGAGGGTGGTGAGGCACTGGAACACATTGCCAGAGAAGCTGTGGATGCCCCATCCCTGGAAGTGTTCAAGGCCAGACTGGCTGGGGCTTTGAGCAACCTGGTTTAGTGGAAGGTGTCCCTGCCCATGGCAGGGGGGTTGTAATTAGATGATGTTTAAGGTCCCCTCCAACCCAAACCATTCTCTGATTCTATGATTCTGTGATTTAGATTTTTCATTAAACAATGGGTGTTAGAGATACTGAATAGCTCCTACTGGAATATAATTTTGAAACTTAGGGCACAAGAAATACATTTTCAAAAGCTAGTAAAACTAAACCAGTTGAAAACTACACTCAGGTTTGGGATTCTAATTTTCTACCATATGTTAAATGATAATCTTGTAAAATAATGTTAGATGAGGACTCAATTCATACTTCAGCCAAAGCTCATCAGCTGTCCAAAATGCCATGTACTGTTCTATAATCTGGCTTGATTATGATCAAGTCAGCAGAGTCTTCAAGGAAAATCAGAAACAGGGAGATTCGTGTCATTGTCAACTCAGTCATGCATTATGACAATTTAGGAAACTAAGATTCAAGGTTTCCTTTAAAAGGAATATCTAGCTTCCTAATCATGAAAATGCTATCCTAGACATGTAATTTTGGTTTTGCCATCTAAATTAAGCACTTCTAAGCAGAGTTTAAAATATTCACATTACAGCACAGGTTTTATGAAACTACCTGGTTTATCTCATGTGACACACATTTGCCCTTATAACATGAAAAGCTTTCTTTAAGTGGTCCATTTTTGGTATTGGTTGCTGATGCTCTGGATTTTGCTAGTAATGCAAAAAAATAATTACTCTTTATGATCTTCATTTTCTGAAACAGTTTATTTAAGCAGTGCATGGAAGGAGCATCCTCAAGCTTTCATGTTAATAGGCCAACATTCTATTATTGTCATGTTTTTGTTTATAAGGTACTTACTAGTCTCCATCTGGCTGGTGTTCTAAGCAATAGTGAAAGTATTATTAGTCTATCTCTACTCATGCTAGACAAATGGCTTGGAATTTATTGATTAAGACTTTCTTTGTTTCATATAATGATCTGTCAATCAAAATTCAGGCAGAAAAATATATATTGGAGGCAAAACATATATACATAAAACTTTAGATACACATTGCTAAATATTTTCACTCACTTTTCTAATTGGGAATATTTATGATAGCCAGGTTTAACTTACTCTTACTCTTTTAAGAATGTCATTAAAGCAATATTTTGATTTCTATAATGCTTTCCCAATCCTACTTGTCTGCATAAACTGTTCATTGTCACTCTAACAAATGAAAAAAAAAAAATCAGCCTACATGTAACTGTTTAAGCAGGCATCATCCACCTGAAAGAGTCAAAATTTCATGGATTCTGTACTGATCAGGTCACCAATAACATGTGATTGACTCCATGAATTGAAATGTTAAATGAGAAGTATAAATATCTGGGCAAACCAAGTATGCCATTTGCTACACATTATCAAAAAAGGAAGGCAGAACCATGTGTTGCACCTAACCTGAGTATGCAAACAAATCCTGTGAGAATGCAAACAAAATCATCACCTTAGCAATATACTCTACTTAGATAAAAGCAGAGATGTCAGCTATATGATAACTTCAATTGACAGCACCTTTTTTTTCTTTCCTTTTTTTTTTTAAATAAGGAAAACAACAATAACAAACAAACAAACAAATAAATAAAGCCTTATTGCTTCTAATTATTTAGGAACCAAAGGGTTCCAAGTCTTGCTACTACACAAAATCATGTCATAATAGCAATAAAATATAACAATTTAGAGACCCATCATTTTGAGATATATATTTTTATAAATTTTCATAATAACTATTATTTTACTTTAACTCAGTGTTTCATGACAACAGAAAAAAAGCAAAATAAAACCACATAATGTCTTCATAGTTTCTTGTGCAAGGCATGCTCATTATAATGGTGGGTATGAGTCCAAAATGCCACTTGGAAATTGAGTGGTTATGAGACAAGTTGTCACACCTCGGAAATGTAAAGCTTGATGATCTTTATTTAATAAAATTCTACAAATAATACAAGATTAAGTTCTTCAGAAATATTGTCCTGAGAATATACAAAGGGAACTTAATACTGAAAACCTGTATCTTAAAAAGTTAACCCTGGGGCAGGGGGAGAGGGGGCAGGTGTCTTTCCACAAGCAATATCAACCTTTCATGAGCATGGTAAGGTTTCTAATTATCTCAAACAAGAAGAGTGCTATTGTTCAGCTACAGATTCTGCCATTTATTTCATCTAGAAGATGCTCATATACCAGTGTGGTAGACAGGAGTCTACAGTAAATACATTAGGTTAGATTTAATGTTTGCCTTGCAAATTAGAAGTCTAAGTCTTTGTGAAAAGGAAAGGAACTTGGTCCCTTAATATTCCTATCATCAAGTGGTTATTCACTGTGTGGCAGACAGCAAAAGAAAGTAACAAGCCATCATCTTCACTGGGGGCCAAAGCAAGAAAAAATAATAATAATATTCTGATAAAAACAGCAGGGAAAATGTAGTGTAATTTTGAGATGCAAGCATAATATGAAAATCCTTGATTTTTATCATACATAATATCAGTTTAGAGAGCTGTTCAGAAATGGTATAAAGGAGTTTGCACTATTTAGTTTACTCTTGAGTCTCACTAGTTTGGATACCTCCTGCCTCATTTGCAAGTTGAAAAAAATAGCACTGAACTTTGACCAGGACCAACCCATTTACCTGGTAAAATCTTAACTGACTGAAAACATAAGGGTCTTCAAGTCTAATTTGACTTTAGAATTCAGACAAGCAAGAATAACATGTGTCCAGCACCTCAGCACAATGATAGCAGTTTCCTATGTTGAATTAATAGCAGTGAAATATGCCTGATTTCAGCAACTGTTGGAAGCAGCAGGGTTGCTTCAGTCAGAATAAAGAAAGACTTCCACCTCCCCAGATAAATGCATTCAAATCAAACAGTGAATGCCAACAGTCAGCAGTACCCTGCTCTTATGTTAACAGTGATTAATCACACTGCTGATTGGTTCTCAACTATATTCACTTCTGTGCTCACAGTGGACAAGATCACTGAGCTGCACGTGAAAAGCTGCAGGAGGAAAGGACAGCAATCCCTGAAGAGTTATTAAAGACAGTATGAGGACTTTTCAGCACTTTACATAAGCTTAACTGAGGTCAGGTGTCACTGACTCACCACTGTCTCCCTGAGATCGATACTATTTTGCACCCCACTACTGACAATACTGTCCAAGTAGCAAAATTCAGTTTTATTGGTGGAACATTTGTAGGAATTATAGCATGGGGAAAAAAGAAGACAATCAACTGCATATACTTAATAAGTGGTCTTCAAGTGCAGTAATAAATGAATATGGGAAAATTGATAGGAAATGGATACATAGTTACACAGTGGCACTAACAATAATTTGTCACAGGCACATTATTATTTAACCCTTCTTCCACTGCCTGTTATTTTAGCCTTCCACAAGTTATACATCTAATCTAGTCATCCAATTCACCTCTAAAGATAAAAAAGAAAGATCCTCCAAAGAATAATTCCCACAACAAAAATTAGATGTCCTGGACAGTATGATTCACTCTCTTGGACTGATTTTTTTTCCACACTGGCCATAAAAATGACCTGGGATTATGAGTTTTGACCTAGCACCTAACTTTTAGATGGGTAACTTTTGTGAGAGAAAACAGGTTTGTCCAAAAACAAATTCTGCTTTTACTCACTAGATTCTTTCATCCTGTTAATGAATCTATTTCTATCTCTGATTCTTTGTCTACAGGCTTTGGTCAGATTGTTGAAAGTATTTGGAATACGTTTAGACATTACAACAAACTGATCACATCTCTCCAGTGTAGCACTGTCCTTAAAGAGACCTTCTAGTATCACTGGTATCTGATCTCTGCTGGATTTGTATAGAGCACTGAAAAGGACTTGTATTGATTGAAATAATTTACTATTCAGTGTTCTTACAAATCACCTTCTTCCCCTCTGTTTCTGCTCTTTGATCTGACACTTCTATTGGTAACTCTTAAATTTGGATCTATTTGAGCTCATCCACTGCTGCAAGAAAAATGGTTTTTATAAAATGAAAACTCAGACTACGTACAAAGTGCTGTGGAGGTCACCTCATTAAAGTTTTGCTGTAGGTTACTGAACAGTAGCAAAACAGACAGTTTTAAAGGCATCTGTTACTTAGCCACACATCCTTGTGGATTTTGGTATCTGTAACTCCTGACAGCTGCTTAAGTCATTACCATATCCTCATCAATGTAATCAGTACCCTAAGGCTGCCCTACCTCTCAAATTCACAATCTGCAATGCTGCTCACTTCAGTGCTTTGGGGCATATTAGCAACTCAAGCTTTTTCTGCTTTGATGTGCATGTTCTGTACCACTGACCCCAAAATATGCAGGTCTAATGAATTGGCTTTAATAGTTTTCTTACCCACTTAAATGTTTTTTGTTTTAATTGGCTATACTACCATGTGTCCTGAACTACACTGAAAAGTTCAGAGCATAGATGCTAATGGTGCCTTTCTAATTACTGCATAATAAACAAAGGTCTGTCAGAGCAATTTCAGAGGTTAGATTTCACAATTAGTAACCCCTTTAATAAAAATCAACTAAAAATTTCACACACAATGAAAGTAATCTACACCAAAAAATATTTTTAAATATCTTTTTTTTTTCTGAAGCATTTATATAAATTCTTTTAGCCACAATAAAATTATTGTTTTCTACATTCCCTTTTAATCTACCTGCCAACAGCTGCAACCTCAACTTTATCATAATGTCCCTCAAGTGTACTTAACTTTCATGGATCACCGGTGTGGCCTGAACTTGATTTCTCTTTTCATTTACTTGAAGGAGCACTGATAAGTGAGGGACAGGGTCATGCCATCTACTGGCAAGTTTTACATTCTGGCTTGAATGGATCAGAATCCAATGATTTGTCTTAGTAAACTCCAACATGTTTTCAAACTAAGTCTTTTTTTTTCTTGATATTATATTTTCTGTTACATAGTTGTCAGTAAAGGTGTTATTTCTAATGAACACAGGAAGTGGAGCAGCTGGTCCTATTTTTACCCCTGTGCCACCTGCTTTGTGCATCAATAACACTAGCTAAACACATTTCTATCATTGCATGATTATCTGTGATCATGATAACATGGTGAAAGTTAAAGATTAGGGTAGGTGAAGAGTATATCAGGTCACCCTGTGATGTCAATAAACTGCGGGTTAGGCCTGAGCAAGGTCCAATATACATTATAACTTCAGCTGTCTGCTTCCTTCATTCTTCTCATGTGTCATCAGGTTTGACAGTTCGGGAGTTTGGCAGAATATTTATCCGTCTATGTTGCATACACTAACTATAATTAAAACAACACCTGATGTTAAGATAGTAAGTATGGTAACACATTTAAATATTCGGTTGCTAGAAAATGTAAATAACTTCAAGAAAAAATATTGAGACATTTCACTGCCATTTCCACTTACACATTTAGATAACATTTCTCAGCAATGCAATGTGATATCACACTTTTCTTCCTAAAAATGTACCTACAACAACATCCAATTTTCTCCGCAGTTCCACCTGGCCTCAAACATTTTATTTTTAAATTTCAAACATTTGTTAAAAAACATTCCCTTAGTAAATAAAAGTTCACATTAGTTGCAGAGTCTGCAAAAAGACAAAAAGACCTTTTAATAGCCAGGCACAAGGTAATCCAGTATTTTTATTTTCTTTTCCTAAAAAAAGAAAGAAAAAAAAAAAAAGAGAGAAAGAGAGAGAGAGAGATTACTTCAATGCTGCACTGCACTGCTGCCACTGATTACTGTAGAAAATATATCACAGCCTCTTCTCTCTAAAATAATTATTTCCCATTCTAGGCTATATATAGGCTTTGTACTTTAGTTGTAATTCCCATTCCAGCTTATATAGCCTATGTAATTTACTCAAAATGCGTGTTTGTAGATATGAATGTAATCTATGAAAAATAACTATGTTTTTATTTTGGTTATTATTTTCATTCTTGTCTTACTGAATGACATTTACTTGACTTACTTATCTTACATCCATGAAATTTACTAATTACCCGTAAGGAACACTAAACCTGGTTTACACAGTTTGATCTTGAATTGATTATAAGGTAATTCTCAATAGTGAATTCTGAATGGACAGTTATTTAACTATCTGTAAAATTAATGCAAAAATAAGCAATTACCAACCTGGTAGAGGAAAAGAAATAGAAAAAAAGAAAAAAAAAGAAAAAAAAAAAGAAAAAGAGAAAAAAAGAAAAAAGAAAAAAAGGAGAAGGAGAAGGGGAGGGGGAGGGGGAGGGGAGGGGAGGGGAGGGAAAAGAAAAGAAAAGAAAAGAAAAGAAAAGAAAAGAAAAGAAAAGAAAAGAAAAGAAAAGAAAAGAAAAGAAAAGAAAAGAAAAGAAAAGAAAAGAAAAGAAAAGAAAAGAAAAGAAAAGAAAAGAAAAGAAAAGAAAAGAAAAGAAAAGAAAAGAAAAGAAAAGAAAAGAAAAGAAAAGAAAAGAAAAGAAAAGAAAAAAAAGAAAAGAAAAGAAAAGAAAAGAAAAGAAAAACTTACACAACATGGTGGGAACAAAACATTTAAGTCAGTGAAATTGTATGAGCATCAAATAGAGTTTTATTCGTTGTCTGGCTAAATTCAATATTTAAGAAGGCCACAGTTGATCACTTTTTTTCCTAGAAGTGAGTCACAGTTCCAGTGGGTAAACTGATTTTTGATGGAATACAGCAAGGGAATATCACTGAGACACAATAGAGGAAACAGACACAACTGTCCAATAAACTAACACAGCTTTCTATCATGTAGAGTCGAAGCACAAATGGAGGAATAATTGAAATTCCAACAATCTTTGGATAATATTTCACTTGCTGGGTGTTTTTGTGATTAATTAATAAAGCTTCTATTCCTGACTGCAGATCCCTGTTATATGAAAAGAGGATTTTTCACAGGTGAAAATGAGGAGGTAAATATGACTATACATCCAACTTTCTCATTTATGCATTCTCTTATGACATGTCTTAAATATATGTATTAATATTTTTTAATAATATGTTAATGTAGAATGTGTACAGAATTGCCTCAATTTCAATTTTTGTGAGATTAGGCCTTAACATTAAAAAAAGAATTAAAAAAAAAAAACTTTGACTAATAGCTTTAGAATAAAGCAAGTCACTCTCTCACTCAGTACATATTTATATTTACATTTAATTTCCATGCTTAAAGGACTTGCATTCTAATTTCCAAACTGAACTTTAACGCAAGATGTGGGTAAAGAACATCATCTTCATTAAGCATCAACCAGCAATCAAACAAATAAGAACATTTCAAAGTAGTATTCCCACCCTGCAGGGTTCCAGTGAAGGGAATAATAAAGTGAAATATGAAAAATAAAACTGTTCTTCAAGAAGAACAGATCTAATTAATAGGAAGACCTAACAACTTCATGGATTAATTGGGAACCAACTGAGATAATTAGACCTCTGGGAGTAAGATTACACCCATCATAAATGCTTTTTTCACAACTACAGGTTAAGTGCTTAAAGCTTTAATTGGGGGCAGCACTAAAAGGAAAGTGGAACTTGCACAGAAGAATTAATATTTGGTGAAGCAATATCCTAAAGTACTTTGGCATCGTTAAAAACCACATTATTATTTTTCCCCCAAGTGCATGGGATTCTTGGAGCCAAATTGACAACAGTGGTTACAATTTGTACCAATCAAAAATTGCTCACACTATTATACTTTGACCTATAAACCACATGTAGCTACTCCGTACATTAGTAGTTCAAATACAGTTTCACCCTCTGTGATTACAGCTTAAATGAGCTGTTATTTTAACACAAACATACACCATGATGGTTTCTACAGTCAAACCATGTCTTTCAAAAGGAATCTACCCTGACAATACTATAATAAATTAAAAAAGAATCTGAAGACCTAGTAAGCCACTGCAAAGAATAACTGCTTCTCAGAATTGTTCCAAGGACTAACTTTAGCTAAGCCTTTTGAAACAGAAACAATTTAATACTGTAATACAGGTGTCATGGAAACTTTGGCATCCAGCTGATTAATTTTGTGTCCATCGGTCAACTTGGAAATCACAGTAGGAAACCTTTACTAATACAACACAAAAGGTGGTCAAAGTTCCTGCTTTAATCACTCCCTTTTGTGGTAGGAAAACACCTGCAGAAGAAATAAATACCATATTTTCTAAAAGTACCATATGTTCTTTCTTAAATAATAATATTCAAGATGAAGACAAGATCTTTTCAGTTACAAATGTTATTTGCATGCAAAATAACCTATTTCAATCCTAACTCACAATCTTTATTTTTGAGATTATATACAACAAACCAGAAGGCTGCACTTTGGACATGTTTTAAAATACTGTGGAGTTTACATGGAATTGGATTACTGTGGTATAATTTTGATTTAAAGCAAGTCATATGTTCCATAGGAATCCAGAGGAATCCACTCCTAAAAATTTAGAAAAGTTTGAAGCATGTTCTTGAGATACGTGTTTTAAATGTGTTACAGGTTTCTACTCTAGATATGCATGGTGTGTCCTGTGGCTCAATGTGGTTCAATGTATTAAAATATCTTTAAGAGGTCTCAAGCCATTCTTGGATTGAAATGGGGGGGGGGGGGGGGGAATGTCCAAGATTCTCCATTCATTTCATTTTGTCACAGTCCTTGTCAAACTGTCAAGCTCCAGCTGCTAGGCTCTACCTGCATAATTAATCTGTAGTTATCCATTTAGACATGTTGTCTTTTGAAGACTAGTAACTATCCTACAAGCCTGATATGGTTACCTCAGCTATCAGGTATCTTAGGGAATTCATCCACTGCTCTTTTTTTGAGATGCTGCTTAGATGTGCCTTGGTTCTTGTCTGTTTTCCCCC
Source organism: Anser brachyrhynchus (assembly GCF_964034855.1). Taxonomy (NCBI): domain Eukaryota; kingdom Metazoa; phylum Chordata; class Aves; order Anseriformes; family Anatidae; genus Anser; species Anser brachyrhynchus. Next base: position 172,700,184 of record NC_137694.1, on the reverse strand, counting down.
AGCTCCTCTCCATTTTCCTCTACTCTGCAGCAATAGCTCAGTATCCTCCCTTTACTGCATTTAGACTGGATCTAGCAAAATGAATTTAGGACAAAGATGAAGCACGAATGGAATAAATTGTTCAGACCAATGGCATTCCATCATCATCTCCTACAGGCTAGCAGATTTCTTCATTCCTCCAGTTCTCTGATGATTATTCTGGACTTTAACCATGCTTACAGTTTGCTCTTTGTATTGGTGTACTTTACAGCTTTTCTTGTTCATGATTTTTTCTAGCTCCAAAATTATCTCTAGCCTCATCCTATTAGAACCAAGAGATACATTAACTGACATGACTGTAGATGTCAGTTTCAGTCAATGAAATTGTGTGATAAATTTGGTACAACACCATGACTTAGTAAGATAACAATAAACACCTCATTAATAAGCGCCATTTAATTTGTAACTTGGTGTGAAAAATAAACATACCAACATAAAGTAGATCTATTGGAAATCTTAACAATATAATTTTCGACCATCTCTCAAAGCACAGGCATATATATATATATATAATGTTCAACTATTTATCAGTGCATCACTTCTGAAGCGAAGATTGTCAGTTGATTCTATTTCTATATGCCTTCTGGATTCAGACACTAATGAACCAATAGCTCTCAGTATGACTTTTGCTGAAATACTGCTATATTAATGAGTTTGGATCAGCTGCCCAAACAGTTTGGCTGAAAAAGATGTCTGCTTAGAAAAATATATTGGGGCAGGGGAGGTGATTATTAATGTTAAGTTTTAGCCCTTTAAATTTATTTGATTACAAACATGATCTTTGAAACCTTTTTACTTTCAGCTTGATTAGATACTGCACTGAATAAATTAGTATGTATATAAAACTACTGAGTTTATTTTCAGGTAAAAACTCTGGGACAAGCTATTCTCTTTATTATACAATTCATAAGCCAAATGATATCTTATATTACATTCATGTAAACCACTGGTGAATTTGTCATTATCATATTGAAGTCAGCATTATTCAAACCTAAAAGTTATTCCCTCAGTTGTGCTACACTTCTATATTATCCTGTCTGATACCGACACAAACTCCAGTGGGGTCACCTTTCCCTAGAATTAACATTCTGGTGTGAAAAGCCAATGGGGATTGGTGTATAATATTGCTTAAATTAATTCTTTGTGTTGTTTTCAGTACAGTACTTCTCTGGAGCACCTTTAGTCATTTGATCCACATGGAATGAGAAAACTCTCTGTATATTAGTCTATTAAAGGAACCAGAATATGAGTCACCAGTCAGGTATCTTGACTTTAAGGAAGCCCTCTTCACATAATGATAATGATTGGATTACACCCAAAATATTCACTTTGTGCACCTTTTTTAGGTGGTGAAGATGATACACCTGAAGCAGATGGCTCAGCACTGTGTAGACCAGTGTATTTGAAACAGGGAGGGAAGAAGAACCAGGGAGGGGAAAAAAATCATCAATAATACTCTTTTCACTTGCATTTTACTAAATATTAAAATGAATTGCTATGAAATACATTCAAGCCAATGTAACTGGACAACATGAGACTGAAATTCCAAACATGGTATTTAAAAAATATTTTAGTTACACATGTCCTATACAGGAAGCAGCTGTATTTATTGTGTTTAAGTCAGACACCAGCATTTGTTCAGCTTCAGAATCATATATTTCTTAAGGGAATTCACAATCCACCAAATGACGTATTGTTATTATCACCAAAAGGGAACCATATTCAACAAAACAGTACTCAGTTGGCAGCAATTCTGTAGTGTATAATTACAGTTGCCTTCTCCCATCCTAGGATTAAATGTTTTCACTTTTCATTAAAAATAAATAAATAAATAAATAAATAAATTGCACCTTTCTCCATCCTTAAGCAGCTAAATATATTAATGGTATATTTAAATAATTCTTTATCTTGGTTCGATGAGTAAATCCCTTCTATCCTATTCTTTCATTGGAAATCTGGATTTTCCTTCATTTCTAGCAATATTCTTGGATTTTTATTTTAATTTTGCTTTTAGTATATGACACTATTATTGAATATAATTATCAGCAATGCCTACATTATGATTAAGGTCTTGTTTTTCTGTTGGTTACTGTAAATCACTTGACAAAAGCAAAAGAAAATCATATATACTTTTAGCAGTATAAAAGACTGTGATGCTCCATTTTGTGAGTTATGGCAGTTTATGCAGTATTGTTGGTACCTTTAGGCAGCTAAAACCTCCATATTTCTCATGCAAAAATCTAAGGTCATGTTCCATTTTAAGTTATGCTTCTGTAAATTCAGAAAAATTCTTTCGGTCTACAGACTTTGGAAGTCCTTCTGAAGGGCTTCTAAATAATGGATAACTGAATGGATAGCAGTCCTGTATTTATATTGGAATAAAAGGCAATAAACTTAACTCGTAGCTCAGGAAGTTTCAGGTGTTATTTCATGTAGAAGACCACAAGATATTCTGTAATGGTGTTAATATTAACGGATTTTGGAGTACATTGAACTTCAAATAATGAATAATATTTTACTGTTAAATTGAACCTCCTGTCATTTACAAAGCCCCAGTAAGCATGTCCATACAATGCAAGTGACCATGTGACATATCCTTGAGCAAGCAATATCTGAAATACCTTTGGAATAAAAGCAACATAGCCACATTCATGCAATGCTAAGGAACAATTGGGCATTGCACTAATAAAATGTGACCTACTATGACCTAGTACATTTCCATGGTGATATGGCATCTCATGATTTATTTGCTTGCATAGACATTAACTCACAGACCCATATAACTGATCCTATGTCATTATGTTACTTATATCCTGTTTCAGTATGGTAATCAAAGATTCTCACCCTGTCTCTTATGTTCTTCCCATCCCTTCTCATTCTCTTCATTTCTCTTTTCAATATATCCATATGACTAATTATGAAAAGATAATATACTTGCTGTCTATGCATTCTCATCTTCACTTTTTAGTAACTTAGTCGGCTTGGTTAGTTTTTGCTGTTCTTTTTTGTTTTTCAAAAGATAGGATGTTGCCTGCAACCTTATGAAGATGCAGCTTTGCATTCGTAAAACCTTCAGCAGTGGCAGAGCAATTATGAATGGAAATATGAGATATGGTATCTTTGAATACTAAATGCACTTGGAAATCAAGTAGTCAGAGGCAGTTACTCTACTGACCCAGTCTGTAGATAAAGAATTGTGCATCTGTTCTTCCATGTCTCCAAAAACACGCATGCTACTGAAGACTGCCTACCACACCAAGGAAAACTACATATGAAAGAAATTCACTCTCAAAATAAATTTAAGAACGTTTCTATAAGAGTAAGAAGGGTATATATGAAGTTGCTATCTTCCTGGATTCACCTTGCTTAAAATGACAGCAGTTCTAGAGTTGCTTCATGCTTCTCAGATCTCAGGCTTCTGCAGACTTGAACTCTGCAATCTTTCTGATTGGTCATGCTTGTCACACTTAATTTGTTCTGATTTTATTTTAAATAATTATTAAATACAAATGAAAACACCAAAAGCTATTTTGCTCCATTAGCCTTGTGCATTCCATTCTTTACTCAGACCCTACATTAACAACTGCTGCAGCAATACTGTTTCTTTCAGGATCAAGACAAAACATGGACTACATCCAATTTTTAATCAGCTGTACAGATGGGTTTATTTCACAAATGCACTAGGCTGCACAGATGGAAGTTCCTGAATGCCTGACAAGGTGTTAAAATGGTTACCGAGATTACAAAGGAATAAAAAAGCAACATTGGAAATTATAATTAGCAGGGACTCTATCTCTTAAGGGCTTATTAATTCAGAAGTTAAATTTTGTCCTTGGTGTGTGGAAAACGGTTTGCAGAGGGCAAAAAGGTAAACACATATCACATTAGCTATGATAACTGCTTTCTATCCCTTGGGAATACAAGCAATCTTACAAATATCTAACTCAACTGTTATACCTCATACAATACCCACTGAAACCAGCCAAAAGCATGACATAATATTTTTGACCAACCAAAGGCAGAACAAATAGAGCAGCAGCTTGTGCTCAGTGGCACACTAGGCAGCAGTTAAAAAATCCTACAGGTATCAGCGGAGAAAAATAGATTTATATACACTTAATGATATTATGGTTTTGAGCAATTTTATTGTAAATTCACAGATTTTATGCCTAAAACAGTAAACTAAATTATCATACTTGACTGAACAGGTTACAGAATTCATCACCTCGCAAAGTACTATGCCAATTTACTATTATGATGCCAAATGTTCTAAACTGTATTTTGGAAATAACACAGTAATAAAAGAGGTCATGAATAACCATGATCATTAAAGATTTTCTTGCTCCTGTTTGCAAGAATTGAGGGCTGCAAAGACAATGCCATCTGTATGCTAAGAGCACTAACCTTTTCTCCATCTTTAAAGGGTTAACCTTGGGGCCATTCAGGGAAGAAATAAGGTGTCATAAGTGCCTCTGCAATCTCTTAATCTATATTGAGTTGGGACAATCATGTATGGGAGAATCAGGAACAATTTGTACTTGATGCTGCACCTTAATTTAATGCAGAGCTTTGTTCTGAATATTTTATTTATACTATGCTCTTGTTAAGGTCTCTGATCTTTCAGTGCTATGAATAAGAGATGTTTATTGTCCAAAACTCTGGGTTGTCTTGTTAAAGACACGGGTCTGTGATGAACATAACACCTAATGAGATAAGTACATCAGTTATTACTATTATTAAATTACCTGTGACAATATGTAAAGAGGTGCTTATGTGACACCATATAGACAGTAGGTACCTTTAAAGGGATCAGATTCAGATAAGGGAAAAATGTTTTACTAGATCTGAAAGGATACAATGATCAAGAAAGACAGTAGTACTCGTTTTAAAATGTAGCTTAGAACAAAAGGGAAAATGTCTTTTAGAAGTAGACATTAAATTCAAAAGAATCATGGCATGACTGGCATGATGTAATAGTAAAGATGACACAGCTGAAACATATTCCATAAATGGTGCTGGTTTTTTTTTTTGTTGTGGTTTTTTTTTTTTTGATTGTTTTTACATGAGATGATGTAAAAGGTCATAGAAGTCAACTTCATTCTGATTCTGAGCAAAGTAACACGTATCTGTAGGGACTTAGATACAAAAAAATAAGGCAAACACAAGTAGAAAATAAGATAATATAGGTTCATGAAAAACAAATTCAACCAAAGTAATACAATTCTATTTGATGCGATTAATCACTGTATGACAAAAATTATAGTAATGTGACCTGGATTTCTATTTCAAAAATAAAAGTAAAAATCTGACTCTCCACAGCATTTTACTAGTGAAACTAGACATTAATTCAATATTATAAATAAATAAATAAATAAATAAATAAATAAATAAAAAGTGGTTAATTATTAAGTGTCAAAATGTAAACAGAGAATCATGTTCAAGTGGGTTTACTTCTACTGGTATCCTTCAGGGACCAAATCTTCGCACTGTAATTTAAGATTTTTATGAATGGATGGAACAAAGTAATTAGAGATGAAGTGTGCAGATGTCATAAGGATTAGGAGAATAGTAAATAAATAAAACAAGTCAATGATTAGGAGGAATTTTGGATCACACTGTAACCTGGACCAAGCAAACTATGCATTGTAATATGACCAGATGTAAAAAATATAAATGGGGAAAGGGGATGGTGGTGGACAATGAACAAACAAAAAACCTTGCAGATCATGTTTATGCAGCTGGGGAAGTAATTACATTCAAGAGGATTTGAGGACCATTATGAATAATCAGTTGAGCATGAACTCCAAATACAAGACAGCAAATGAGGCTAACATGGTTCTTATATGCATTATATTCTAAAGACTCATATAATACAGAATGTCATATTAAAATATGGCCAATGCATTACTTTTGTAATGTGAGGTGGCCATTGCTAGATTATGGTGTTCATGTTTGCATCAGGAAAAAAAAAAAAAAAAAAAAACTGTGAGTGAGATCAGAGAATTAGAAGACTGTTTCAAGGCTCAAGAAATGCACCTGGGAGATTCTCAACAAACCAAAGAATAACGTTCAACTATATTTAAGTATTTTCTGAAAGAAGACACTTTCAACTGGCAGAAAAAAGTACAACAACATTAAATGGCTAAAAACTTTAAATAAACATACTTAGAATAAAACTCATTTGCATTATTTTAACAATCAAAGTAATAATCAAAAATATTTTTTGTTTGTTTTTAAAGTTCCTGGACATTCACTGTCAATGAACATTGTTAAAGCAAAAATGTTGTCTTTCAAAAGAAAGATTCAAATAAATGAATAACCAATAAAAGGAAATCCTCGAGCCTTTGTAATGCAGAAATTCATGTCAGACTATCACGCATTCCCTCCTGTCTTTATAAACAAGAAATGAAAGGAAATAATATCCATATGTACATTCACTTGGTGAAATATTGAACTAGATAAAGCCCACATAATTTATGTGCACATGGCATGGTCTACATTCTATAGCAGGTAATATTGACACACAGGTGTCATTCCTTTGTTTAAATAAATGGAAGTTAACATTTTAGTCAATATATATAATAGCTTCATACTACTCTACAGAGTAATCTAATGTAATGCAATTAGAGTTTTTAGTTTCTAAGGTTTATTTCAGCATAAACTTATTTGTAAATCATTTATAATGGGTAATGATTATGAAATTATTAAATAAATTTATAAAAATTCATGATTTCATTAAGAAGTACAAAAGGTAGAATAATAGTCTCATCAACACCATATTCAACACACAGCATTTAAAGAGAATATATTTTATCTGCATAGAGAATCAAATATCAAATTATACACCATGCAGATTAGCACATACTAGGATGCAAGACTGTCAGCCATCCAGGAAAGTATGTTATATATCATAAGAGTCTACCACTTTGTTTAAAAGAAAATTGCAAGGTGATGTTGTGCTGGTGACAGATACTGGAGTGTGCCAGCTCTCAAATAAGATAGAAAATCAAGGTCCACATCACTGGAGATTACTTAAAATCTCATGAAATACTTCATAATATAAAGATATTATCATTGTTAGATTACGTGTACTTTGCAAACTTCAGTAATTTAAACTTGCCCAACTCAAATTGGCATTTATCTGACAGTACAATCATTCTATAGAGTGCTTATCGCCATATTAGCTGGGCATTAATTTACAAAATTAATAAAAATAATAATAACTTATATAAACTTGCTTCTATTGTTTCTGCTTACAGAACCATTAGAAAATGTCAGTTAATGTCTAGAATATAGAAGAACAGAAGTCAGTCAAATGACATACATTAGTGAGATCTAATTCCAATTCATGATTTATTTCATCTAATTTTAGATGTCACAACTTAAGCACCTAGTGTAAACTACCTGGCTAATCTCCCTAACTAGAATTCGGAGAAAAACACACACTTCCAGAAGTATACAAGCACCTAACATGTTTGGCTATCCTCAGATTCAACTGTATCATTTCATTAACTAGAAAGGATGCTTAAATGATTAGGTGTGAGACAAACCCAAGCCCCTATTCTCCATTTTCACTAAAAAAAAAAAAAAATACTTCAAGCCTGAATTTCAGGTTTAGGCCTTTCTTCCTAGATAAAGAGAACCACATATGAAATATTTTTATAAGTCCATGAGTCAACTGTAGTTTCTGGTTTAACATTTTTTTTTTTTTTCCAGAAGTAAGAATCTTCTGTTAATTTATATACTCAAGATGGAGTTCTTGATGACTAAAAAACGGCATACCAACATATTTTCAAGGAGAAGGTGAGAAGGAGTAGTATTTGGGGAACTGAAGGTTGGTCAGCCTAACCTCACTACTCTGTAAATCTTCCTGGGTGTCACATCCAGGCACATACAGGAAGAGAAAGAGACTGGAAATAACCTACATGTACTTATTCATGGCAAAGTACTCCTGACCAATCTGATTGTCGTCTGTAATGAGATGGCTGCCTTGGTGGAAAAGGTGTCCTTTGTCGCTAGCAAGGCTTTTGACACTGTCACCATTAGTATCCTTACAGATAAACTGGTGAGATATGGTTTCGATGGGTGGCCTCTCAGGTGGCTGGAAAATTGCTTGGCCTGACAGGTTCAGACAGTTGTGTTAAGAGGTATACAGGCCAACTGTCAGCTCTTTCCTAGTGGTCCTCCTCAGGGATGGATAATGTGGCAATGCTGCCTTTGCATCTGATGTCTTTCTTGATGACCTGGATCACAAGGCAGAGTGCATCCTCTGCAAGTGCAAAGATGACACCAAGCTGGAGGCATGTACTTTGCATGCTGGAAAGCAGGGTTCCTATTGGCAGGTGGGATAAATAGGCATCAGAAACCTTCTGAAGTTCATTAAATGACAAACACAGGAGTCCTCTCCCTGGGAGGGAATGAAACCATGCAACAGGGTAGGTTGGGGGCCAACTGGATAGAAGCCAGCTTTGGCCAAAACCAAAACCAAACCAAACCAAACCAACCAACCAAACAAACAAACAAAAACACTAACAATGCCGACTGCACACTACACTGTTTGAGCAAAACATAACCAGCCTGTAGAGGGCAATGATCATTTCCCTGTTCAGCTTTGAGCTGGGGATTGGACCTCCAGTGATCCCCTTCAGACTAAATTATTTCATGATTTGACTGCTACTTCTGCACATCTCTGCCAGCTCTGTGAAGGATACAAGCCAGAAAGATTTTAATACTTTAAAGCCAACGTATTCAGTTAAAGTCTTAGAAAAATTGTAGTCCTATAGACAATGTGACATTTCACATAAATGAAGGACTTGATTTTACCTGAAGGCTGTAGTCTCTCATGTAACAAGCATGTTCCCTGAGAGCTGGGTATTCCAAGCTAAAGTGGATTAAGTACAGAAGCCAGATCAAAAAGTATTCTACTGTTCTTTCAGGTCAAAGTAAAAACTCACATTTTGAAAAGCTGAAGTTCCCTCTAGTTAGCCTTGGAATAACATGGATGATAATATGGATAAAAATCTGCAACTAGTGAAAAAGAACTAGGATCACAGAATGCTTCAAGTTTGATACTAATCCAAAAAACATCCATATGTACATCTCAGCTTACAAGAGATGATGGCTGAGAAACAAGTCTCTTTTTCCATGCTGCTGTTAGCAAAAATTATCAGACATTAGATGGAAATGACTTTTTCATGAGTAATACTATAGTGTTTTTGTTTGTTTGTTTGTTTGTTTTACCTTATTGACTGGAGAGCTATTAGGAAATATATCATCTGCTTGAGAGATAAAAGGTGGTGATCTATCAAATATATCAATGTATTATGCACCCCTTGAAGAAGCAAGAAAAGCAAACAAATCCTAATTAAAAGATACATTCAGTGATGAATTTGGGTAATATATAGTCCTTCAAACATACAATAAAGAAATTATTCTGGGTAACAGCAGTGCAGAAATAGGAAATAAAAGGGTATGAAAGCTAATCAGGAAGAGACTTACTGATATTAGTAATGGCAGCAAAAGCAGATTATTTTTACCATATCTCAACTTCTGATTGTAAAAATATCAGTGTCTTAAAGTAATCATTCACTTGGATATCAGTGGATGAGATGCAGTAAATTACAGGCATCCCTAGCAAAATTCAACTTTTGCTGTTTAAATATGGCTACTGGAAAATGAAGGTGGTTATGGATAGCTTTAGCACAGTAATTACACGGTTATGAGTTACTCAGGAAACAGTAAACCTGGTCCTCCCAATCTATACTGATGTCCTGGAGGATGTCCTGATCACCAGGCTGGAATATAACTGGAATTATCTGCTCTTCCTGTAGAAATCGGTCTCATTTACAACTAAGAATGAAGAATTTATGGTAATTAAAGAAAAAACTAACAGAACAAGTACAAACTCATGAGAAGGGAAGTACCCGAGTCCAGTCCATTCTCCCAAAGATTTTATCCATTATATTTATGAAATAGTCTTGAAAAAATTTCCCCCTCTGTGCTGGTTTTACTCGGGAGGGCGGCCAAGCTCCACCAAATCCACTCTCTCACTCCCCCTCCTCAAAGAGGAACAGGGAGAAAATATGATGAAAAGGGCTCAAGGGTTGAGATAAGGACAGGGAGATTGTGCAGTAATTATCGTGACGGGCAAAACAGACTCAGCATAGGGAGATAGTAAGATTTATTACTTATTACTAACAAGCTAGAGAAGTGAGAAACAAAGGAAAGAAACCAAAAGCACCTTCCCCCCCATCCACCCTCTTCCACCTCCTCCCCCCGAGCGGCGCAGGGGAACGGTGGTTATGGTCAGTCTATAGCGCTTCTTCGCCGCCGCTCCTTCTCGGTCACTCTCGTCCCCTGTGCTGTGGGGTCCCTCCAACAGGATGCAGTCCTTGCTGAATTGATCTGGGATGGGCTTCCCACAGGCAGCAGCTCTTCAAGAACTGCTCCAGATATGGGTCCATACCATGGTGTCCATCCCTCAGGAGCAAACTGTTCCAACCTGGATCCCCCACGGGCAGCAGCTCCTGCCAGGTCACCTGCTCGTGCGTGGGCTCCTCTCCACGGGCTACAGGTCCGGCCCAGAATCTGCTCTGGCAGGGGTCCTCCACAGGCCGCAGCCTCCGTCGGTGCAGGTCCACCTGCTCCACCGTGGTACTCCATGGGCTGCAGGGGGACAGCCTGCTTCACCATGGTCCTCACCACAGGCCGCAGGGGAGTTCTGCTCCGGTGCTTGGAGCCCCTCTCCCCCTCCTTCTTCACTGATCTTGGCGCCCACAAGGCTGTTTCTCACTCCTCTCACACTCCCAGCTGCTGTGTAGCGCAGTGGTATTTTTTTCCCTGTCTTAAATATGCTCTCACAGAGGCGCAAACAACATCACTTATTGGCTCAGCTCTGGTCAGCAGTGGGGCCCTTACCTAACATGGAGCAGCTTCTAGATTCTTCTCACAGAATCCACCCCTATGGCCCCCTGCTACCAAAACCTTGCCATGTAAACCCACTGCACCCTCCTAGGTTTTAGTAATCCCAACAGAAGACTGACTATGGAGTCATGCTTTCTCTTGTGCTGTCTGCTTTTGGACCTATATTTTTTTTCATTAAATGGCATTATTCTATCATATTTACATTGAATGACCAATATGAGAAATACTGTAAAGAAATGTCTTCCGAATTATTGTAATGTGCAAATGGTCACCAATGTATCATCCATGTGTTGTTTGGCACCTGCCAATGAAATAGCTGTACCTTCTAATCAAACTTTTATTTAATTCTCATAGCATAATAAAATACATTGCTAAAGTGTCCTGGCTACCAGCAACACATAGTGGCTGAGCCCAAGTTTTTAATAACTGTGATAATAAATTATCCAGAGTTCTAAATGCACAAGAAAACTATTTGTCAAGGAGAGAACTACTCTGACTAAAAGAAGCAAACAGATAAGGGTGAAGTATAAAAAGATATTCTGAAACTGATTGTTTTAGTAGACTCTAATGGTCATTGTACTTGTTGAAAATAAGTAGCAGACTACTGGATGCATAAAAGCCTTGCCATACAAATGCAAAGGAAGTTTGCAACTAGTGGGTGCAATTCAGTTGATTTCACAGCAAGAAACAGAAGACTTCCATTTATTTTTCATTGAATTCTCTCTCTCTTTTTGTCTCTCTTTTTCTCTCTCTTAAGATGGTTTCCATTGGATTTTATTTTGGTGTATACATGAGACAGTTTTTATTGCTTAACAGATTCCTTGCTTCCTTTCATCCATAAATATATAAAGGTGTTTTAAATTTGAAAACAGAAAAAAAAAAAATCTCAGAGAAATAATTGCATGGTAGATTTTACCATCTGGATTTACTGTATTACTGAAGCTTTATTTTCATTGGTTTCTGAAACATACTACTACATTCAAGCAAGTAGATTAAACACTATTAGCTTTAGTGCCTTTTCAACAAAGTAATCTGCTGAAGTGATATTGGATATTAAAATAAGTATACTCATTAAATCAGTTCTTACCCCATTGTGGTTTCCCTATAGGCCACAAGAATCTCTAAACCTGACATTGCTTATTGCAATTATAATATGTGGTATGTAAGTACTTGATTAACTTGATATTATATTTAAGGCAATCATAAAGGTAATTGAAGAATTCTACTACCAAACTTAAAGGATGTAATAAAATAAGCTCAAAAATTCTGCTTGCCATTTCATTCACTAGGAAATGAGCTGCAAAAGGATTTCCAGAGCAAAGCTATCTATTCAAGCCTTGAAAATTGAAGTTTTATTTCAAAGGCAATCAGCTAATTCTACAGGTATGAGACAGGCACTAGAACTAGTCAAAAATTTATTGATGGGAAAGGTCTGAAGCTGTCGTGCTTCTACATGTATTCCCCAATTTAGATTTTTAGTTACTTTTACTTGAAAAATTGGCTCTGACTCTCCACATGGCTTGAGGCATAGTTTCAATACTACTTTTTTTTTTGTGTCAAAAACACTTGTCTTTTTACTTTAGTGCCAGAAGGGCTTAGCATCTTGTCAGTGAGGTAACACAGCCTGCACATTTATAGGTGTCACTAACTTTACCATCTGTTTTTTAGGATAACAGTCACCACTATCACCCAGCCTCTCCAGAGGCTCTAACAATCTTTATGGATTAAGGTTTAGACCTATGCTGAAGAACAGCTAGTGGTATCCTACCACTTCCATCTCATCCTAGGTGTCCGTAACCTTAAATCTGTGAATACCTTATCCTACATGAATTCAGTAACTCTCTCTGATACTAAATATTATGTCAATATCTTTCTACCAGTTCTTTAAAGTGTTACAGAAAATAATTTTCTGAAAAATATCTGCATGTTTTACACTGAGAGAAAACTGCATGCTTATATACATCAGCCCTTGCACTGTTTCCAAACCTACACCACAGGACTTCTAATCTCAAGAGATAGGAGTAGCATCATTAGTAATCCTAAATTACTTTTCATTGATTAAGTTGTTGATCACGTAATTTGCCAAATGGTTTATTAATAAATACATATTCTATGAAAATCAAGGCTTAATTTATCTTGTAGTGAACAAAAAGGGTTTTACTTTAAAGACAGTAGGCTTTTGTGTTTTGTTTTTTGTTTGGTTTTGCAGAAAGTACAATTTATTAATCCTTCTCATTAAAATAAACAAATACCTAAATAAATAGTGTCATGGACCACATTACATCTCATCTACAAACCAGTGTAGCCAAGAGTTTATTAGAGAGATACAGGACTAAAATTTGAAGAGAGATAGATTTCTGATGTACAGTTGACATCTCAGTAATGCTGTGAGAAAATGTATAAACTAATGGAATTTAATTTAGAATAGCAGCCTTTAAGTTAGAGTGGCAGGGAGAAAAGGATTTTAATTAGAATTGCATTTAAAGCATGCTCAAATGTTTGCCTCAGCTGGGGACCTATATAATCCTAAAATATGAGATAGGTCCAAGTCTTGCAGCTGGACTAAATGGAAGAGAAAATATCAAGCAAGTACCGTTGTGTGATCTGACATCTATATTCTTTCAGAAACAAAAAGACCTCACCAATCCTTTGCCACATAAACATCATTTTATACATTCTTGGATGTTAAGGTACTAATTAAGAAACATTTATGTCACTATGATTTGTCCTTGGCCTGGAAGTAGCACTTTATCAGTTCTATAACCAGGGAGGGCCAAATGAACTCCACAAACACATTTCCATGTTAAAATCCCAGAAAGGAGTTTCTAATGATCATGTTTTTGTTGTTAAAAGCTTAATGTCTTCAGGTCTAAAGTACACAATGAGAACAAATTACATAGGTAAATTTTCTGCTAGCTGAATATCTTCCTGATAGATATCTAAATGTATTGCCCTGTCCAAATTACCTGGAATAACACAACCTCTTCCTCTTTTTCTGATCTCATGCATCATAATATGCCACTCACACCTTATTATCCTCTTCATTACTTTTCTTAGAACAGGACATGTGTAAGGGTGGACAGTGATCACTGAGACTGCCCAGATTGGCTATAAAGTTTCAGATGAAGTCTCCTTTCCTTTTACAAAGAATCCAGACAGATGCAGCTGCTGTCCCACATTTCTCCATAGCTGAACTGCCTGTCTGCCAAGTTAGAGAAGTGAAAGCAACAGTAAACGTGCTCATGTTGACAAAATGAATGTCTAAGCCAGAGTATACTGTAGAATGCAGAAAAAAAAAATATTTTATAATAAATCTGAGTATAGATTCTCTCCCCCTGCTACCTTGCAGTGAGTTGTTTCAGCTTCCTGAAAGAAACCTGTTCATTTCTCTGATGGGATATTGTGGCTACTGTCCAGTCTTTCACTTGTGAATTGCATGTACGATAAACCCATTGGTGTGGTTTCTTCCTCTATTCCCAGTGAATTTGACATGCTTTTTGTTTACTTGTGAAACAATGTCTCTGTCACCAATGTAGCATATTTTCTAAAGTAATTTATGCAATCACATTAATACGGCATCACTATCACTCTGTAATTATTGTGGTCTGCATGGGGACATGTTTTTAGTTTTCATTAGATGTTGGTTAAGCTGTGCTCCTGGCATTCAGCTGCAGCTGGCCAGTGTTTTTCCACTAGGCCCAATTTTCTTCCCATTTTGAATTGGAAAAGCAGCAGCCTGGAAATCCTCAGCCAAACCAGCTTGTTCACTACATTATGACATTTAGGCTGTGTGGGTGGAGGGGATTGAGAGTGGTACTGTCTTGTCATCCCTGTAAAGCATTTTAGTCTCTCACAGAGCAACACGCAGTGTCAGAGTGGTTACTCTCATTACTGTGGAAATATTACATGTAGCCATTAGTCTTCTCCCTTCAATTAGCGACAGTCAGTTAAACCATGCCCTCAGCTTGCTTTAGCTGTTGGCAACCTTGCCAAATCAAACTCGTCTCCCACTTGGAACGCAAACTGGGGAAACCTACTGCTCAACAGCAACACTATTTGGCTGGGAAAAGGAAAAGAGGATGTGAATGTAGTTTTGTTTGAAAACACTGTGTAATTAATTCACAGGTAAGGAAATGGCACTGGAAAAGATTAAGGATGAGATCTTCATGATACATGGGAAACAGTGCTAATATGATAAAACTTCACAGAGTTCACAGAGACCCTTCTGTTTTATGTTAATCCTTTATTTATTTATTTATTCCCCCCTGCAACCAACCCCTCCTCCTCCCCCCCACCCCACACCCTCAACCCCACCCCCACAGGTTTGAAATGTCAGCTGTAAAAAACTTTTTTTTTCTTTCTTTTTTTTTTTTTTTTTCTTATTTTCCTGTAGTGGAAATCCAATTCAAATCAGCAGAAAACAAAATTCTCTAGCTTGAGTGATAAATGAAACAGAAAACTGAAATTCTTCTGATAAATCCTGTGAGGCAAATTTTCTACCAATATAAATGGGCATAGCTTAACCGATGTCAAATGCAATATCTCATTTATTGATAGAAGCAAAGATTTGGGTGCTATATCTGCGCAAGAAGTCTCCTAAACAGCTGGTGCTGATATGATCAGAGAAGATCAAAGTTTGCCTATGTCTTAAATCAACATGAGATTTTAGACATAGAATACTCTAGAAACCTTAGAATGTTCAAAATAATGGCTCAGAGCAGCACTTCTGCCATCTTGAATTTATAACCAAAAAGGTTGAAGACAGACAACAGTGAAAACTTACTGTAGCCTTATACTTTGGCTCAGAAAACATGTTTTTAATCTGTATTTATGCTGTAATTGTTTTTCTGATTTGTTGTTTGTTTGTTTGATTGATTGATTGATTTTTTTTTTCCAAAGGAAACCAAAAGCTCATGGCTGTTAAACACCCAAGTGTACATAAATCCATCACTCTTCCATTGTTCTAAAAAAGCCTACCTTCTTTTGATCAGTTCTCTCTAAATGAGCTACTCCTGTTAACCATAACTTGAGTGCTGAAACTTTTGCAAGCTGTTAAGGAACTACATTTTGTAACAGTTCAGTGAATGAAATTTCCTTTGCTAGATAACTTTACATGAAAATAAACTTTGAACCTATCATTACATTTCTATATGGCTTCAAAAACATTATTCTTAGTTTGCCAAGTCTGGCAGCCGAGTTAACTGCTCCAACATGAAACATCATTTTCAAACAAGACTTTTTTAGGTAGTCCTTTCATGTGAAAATACTGTATGCAGTTTTTTTACTACTAAAGGTCAGGTAATAGAGCACTTGGATTGAATAACAAGCAGGGATCAACATACTGCAAGTAGTCTGCTACCAAAAGCATTCTGCTAAATGACAGATGGCTGGCAAGCTGTAAGGAGCCAACGTTAAGACACTTTAAAAGAAGGAAAAAAAAAAAAAAAAAAAAAAAAAAAAAGAGGAAGGGATAACAAGCCTAACAAACAGAAGGAAAATGTATTAGCAAGAGCCATGCATTAACATATCCATATTAGTCAGTCACCTGTGGGCATTTGACCTACTTCCATGATGTCCTCCTACAGTGATACAAGCTTTTCTTCTTCTCAGCAGGTAGTAATCAGCCAGGAAGAACTGCTGAGAACTGCAGATATCCCTTCTTGCTGATCTTCCAAATTGTTTTTGGTGATATGGGCATTTCTGCAGTGCATATATACCTTTTGTTCTCTCTTAATTTCCCATTTTGTCCAGACAATCCAGAAACAACATTGGAGAATAAGATTATAAAGTCTGAGAAAAAGGTCGGTAACAGCTGCAGTGAAAAAGTTCTGTGCACCTTTAATATACAACATGTTCTCCATTATTTTTTCACATTTTATAATCATAAAATATAGGTCATTAGTAGCTTGTTAGAAGAAGAAATATTTTGGGCATCATGTTTGATTTATGTTAGTTTACTGTTCCTTTACATCATGTATTTCCCACTGAACTGTCTATTAAAAGTCAAGAAATCCATGTTATCACAAAACTGTGAGTTTCACTTGCCTACTGCCACTTACAAAGTGTGTTAGGCTAAATTTAACTCTGATATAAGTAGATGTTGCCAACTGCATATGTACAGTTCCATTCATTTTCATCTTTATAGGTGCATAAAAAAAGAATTACCCTATCTGTTTAAAACCAAATAAATACATTTTACATTCATAGTCCAGTAAAGATGGAAAAAATGAACAAATGTTGCTCTGAAAATTTCTCTCAAAAATATCTTACTTATGTCCTGTAGTTCTCTCCTGCTCCCTTTTTTCATATTTCTAATAGAAAGTAGAGGGGAAAATCTTGCTGAATTCATTACCCAAGTAACAAATTATGAAGATAACAAAGTCTTCGTAAAATTGCCAAATTGCTTCTTACTGTATTTGTTAAGCAGGATGTTATGAATACTAGAAAACACATTCTCTGACATGTTTACTATTTCATATTGGTCCACCGTAGGTCAAAAATAAATGAATTTATGTTTCGAACTCAGATACATTTTGGGACTGATTAATACAATTATACATAGTTATAACTGCATCGCAACAAATTTCCATCTAAAGGCAAAATGAAGTTTACAATTGCTCTAGGCTCTGCACAAATTAACACTTCATCAAATATTAATGACTTACTCTTTGTGACCAATTGCTATGCAAGAAATACTTGTGTCAGAATTTATATTTACATTTATTTCAAGCTAAAATACATGAACATTTCCATAAAAAAGGCTTCCACAATAAAGTGAGTAAATCAATTAAGACCCATGCCACTGTTTTATTAAACTAATGGTTTTGTTGCTGATTTTGCAGAACGAGGTAACATTATTTTTTCATATTAATTTCTAAAGATTATGAAAACTTCATAGTATTCTAGAAATTTATCACTATAAACTTAATTTGAATTTTGTTTGGAATCAAACAAAATTCTTATTACTTATTTCATACATCATTCCAATTTATCAGTTAAAACAAACGCATACTGAAATTTTTGGTTACTTTCATTATACATTTTATATCACCATCTTTTATAAACCTAATATTGTGTAATAGTAGAGAGAAGCTACGTCATTTCTTGCATCTTCTTTTCCAGGAATGAATTTGTTGTTGTTGTTGTTGTTTGTTTATTTGTTTGTTTGTTTTTTAACTGTTTATGTGATATTTATAAAAGTAGCTTGCAGGATCAATGGCTGAATGTCTTCATTCTTCCAATATAGCATTGGAAGAAAAGAAAGAGCTATAAAATCATTACAACACTGAATAACCAGTGCTGGTTCTTCAAAAACTGTAGTTTATTTTTTTCTTCTTGAATTGCAGGATTATTTGAACATGCTCCTAAAATACAAGTGTATTAAATACCAGATATTTCTTTCATAATATACTTTCAATAGCCCTTATGAAAGGTGGCTGAAGAGTGTCTCAGGTTTTTCTGTTTCTCTGTGAGAAAACCCGGATTAAATATTTGTGTTTTGCCAAGATCATGTGAAATGGAGAGAGAAAAAATAATTTTATTCTAACTTTCCCTTTTTGCAAGAATAAACCATACAAGAGGCAAAGATAAGAAAAAGCAAATTGCTAAGAGGTCAGAGATGGAACTAACATATTAGCAGCAATAATACAAATTCCATAGATCTTTAAATTTTTTTCCTTTTTTTCACTTTTTTTTTTTTTCTGAATTCACCTCTGTACTGTGGAGACTGCACTAACATAGACATCTTTAATTTAACAATAGTCATAAAGTATAGAAGCTTTTACTAATCTCATGACATACTGCTGGTGTTCAGGTATTAAAGCGAATTATATACTTTTACAAATGGGATCGACTCTGAGTATACAGTAAAGTCAGGAGTGAATTTCACTGCTGTGAAACAAATGGATATAATTAATTATGGTGTCAACCACTCTACGAGAGGGCATCATTCTAGCAGAAGACCGAACAAGGATGCATTGTTTTCTTTCTTTTGCCATAATGGCAATTGTTTCCCAGTGTTCTTTTTCTCCTCTCACTTTCAAACAGATGTGTGATTGCCAGGACAAGAAATAATTTTAAAAGCCATCAAATTCAGAAAATTTAATATATATTGTTATTGTTTTGCACTCTTGCTGGTGCTGTGGGGAGCTACTGTTAAACACCTAACACACAAAACTACATTCATGAGATATATTGTCCAAATATTTTTGTCCAAAACAAATTTATGATAACTATCACTCTAATTTCACACCACTGCAATTTCATAATATTCTGAGATAGGAAAGTTTCATTTCCCAGCTCTACAGAGTTAATGCTGAGCTATTAGCCATGCATTAGAGGAGAGACTGGAAGTCCCACCAGCAACTTAATGCAGCCACTGTAGCCAGAGCCATGCATTCAGTGAAGCAGTACTTTTGCTGTCAATCTTCTGTACCAGAGCAGCAGGGTTTTATTTTATCTTTCCTTTTTTCCCATTTCACAAGGGTATTTAAAATTTGATCACAACAATGGTTCAGTTCATATGCATATTACAAACTGCTTTGGGGACTGCTCGGTGCAAAATGGGTGGATAATGTTACAGATTAACTTGACTCTGGAGTGTGAACTGTCAGCTATATCCTTTAGCTAGGGAAAAGATTTTAAACACTACCTGGAAAATTGTGAGGCCTAATCTTTCTGCTGTGCTGGCTTGCAGTATAATCCGCATAATGTGAATGTGCTTTCCATCTGACTGAGGCAGGCATGCTGTTAAGTGATTTGAGTGATTTGCCTGGTATAATAACCAGTTTTCTCTGTCTCACTGGATGCCAGGAACTTCCTGAAAATCTTTGCCTATGGCTTGACACAGACTGCTGAGTAGCCACAAAACTGTTTGATAAAAGCACCAGTTTTGTCCAGTATAAATCAATAGAATCCCGCTGCAATAGCTGTATTTGACTACAGCACTCAGCAGTTATCAAGTAGGGGACCTGTTCTGACTATTTTGACTTCAGAGTATGTATCTTTTTCCCAGCTTGTCTTCAACACAGCAGGGATGGCTGTGGTGTGTGCTCAGTATTTTAGCCAAAGAATGTTCAAAATTCACAGCAGTCCACTGGCCTCCAGACAAAGATTAACTGAAAACGCATTTCAATGCAAATATCAAATAGTTTTCTAGGAAAAAAAAAAAAAAAAGAAAAAAAAAGAAAAAAAAAAAGGTATATAAAGTGTGATTCCTCAAATGTGAGCTCATAAACCTGAACCAGAAAAATTTTCCAGTAATTTCTCCTGGTTTTTGTACCTGACACCAGGCTATATTTTCTACGACACCTTCACAAGTAATTATAAAACTTGAAATTAGATGAAAGAATTTATTGCTCATGGAGGGAAGCTCGAAAAACTCTCCTAACACTACAGTTCAGAACATTATTGTCTTTACCTCCTCTGTAATGTACTTTTGCTCACTAAAACAGTTTTTAGGTAACAAGAAACAATATGGTTTCTGGATAGCATCAAGGCATAGCATGAATAATTAGCTTAATTCTCCCTAAAATTGGAATTACTTGTGGAGAAAAAGCACTACACTAGTAAAGCTTAAATAAATAAATAAATAAATAAATAAATAAATAAATAAATAAATGTCACAAGTTAAATATTACTTAGTCTATTATTTCTTCTTTCCTTTCCTTTTTTTTTTCTTTTTTATTTTCTTTTTCTCTCTCAGAGCACAGAGAGAGAACACACCTAAAGCATGTGCAATCCCAATAAGCTGGTCTGACAAAAGGATAAATATTCTGATGATAGCAAACTGAAAATGGTGAATGAAATTTCACTTAAAACATAGAGCTGATAATCTTGTATAAACTCTGGTTATGCTGAAGTTGTTGCAATTTTTGAGCTTTACTCCAATGAAGCCAGTTCTCCAAAATATGACAGACTTCTATGATACAAGAATATTTATATTTTTCTCTGGTATAAATGTGTTATAAGAATAATACTTATTAATGATGGTCAAGTAGGCCGTGTTCCCCAGGCCTTCCCAATTTGCCACCTTTTAATAAATATGATTCCAAGCACTCATTGACACATTTTCCAAGGTTTTCCAATACTTTCATGTGGGCATCTCAGTGTTCCACAGAAATTAATTATGATTCTAAGTTTTTATTTTACATATCTGCAAACTGAGGTTGAAAGAGGTTAAATTATTTGTAGCCTGCAATAGTGAAGAAGAACAGCAGGAAAATTCTCCTAGGGTTTCTGCCATTTCACTGGGTATTAAAAAATACATAAAAATAAAAAATAAAAATAAATAAATAAATAAATAAGTGTCTTGGACTGGGCTTCCCTTGACAAGTGATATTACCAGTATGGAATGTTTCTTTACAATGAGCAGTAGAGTATAACAAACCAGGAGATGGTTGGCAGTTCAAGCATTCATTGAATATTGAACTGACTCTGCTTTTGGATGCAAAATAATCAGAGAAATCTGGAAAAGTTTTCTAAAATACCTCTAGCTTCTTCTAACTTGATTTGCAGATGACGTCCAAATTTCAATTTCCATAATTTGCAAACAACAATTTATTTTTTTATTTTTTTTCTGAATTAGGATGTACGGCATTGTTAGCTGCTCACTTTGACCTGAGTTCCTGTGAAATCCCTTGCAAGTTATCTATCCTATCCTAGAAAAGTGAGGAGATAAAACTATGCATATCTGCCATATTAAAGACAAGAAAAAGGGAGAGAGAAAGAAAGAAAGGAGGAGGAGAATAAAAAGAAGAAGAAGAAGAAGAAGAAGAAGAAGAAAAGAAGAGGAGAAGAGGAGGAGGAGAAGAAGAAGAAGAAAAGAAGAAAATACGAAAAAAAGGAAGAAAAGAAGAAAAAAAGGAAAGGAAGAGAAGAAAAGAAAAGAAGAAGAAGAAGAAGAAGAAAAGAGAAAAGAAGAAGAAGAAAAGAAGAGGAGAAGAGGAGGAGGAGGAGGAGAAGAAGAAGAAAAGAAGAAGAAAAGAAGAAAATAAGAAAAAAGGAAGAAAAGAAGAAAAAAAGGAAAGGAAGAGAAGAAAAGAAGAAGAAGAAGAAGAAGAAGAAGAAGAAGAAGAAGAAGAAGAAAAGAGAAGAGAAGAAGAAGAAGAAGGGAAGAAGGAGGAGAGGAGAGGAGAGGAGAGGAGAGGAGAGGAGAGGAGAGGAGAGGAGAGGAGAGGAGAGGAGAGGAGAGGAGAGGAGAGGAGAGGAGAGGAGAGGAGAGGAGAGGAGAGGAGAGGAGAGGAGAGGAGAGGAGAGGAGAGGAGAGGAGAGGAGAGGAGAGGAGAGGAGAGGAGAGGAGAGGAGAGGAGAGGAGAGGAGAGGAGAGGAGAGGAGAGGAGAGGAGAGGAGAGGAGAGGAGAGGAAGAAAAGAAGAAGAAGAAGAAGAAGAAGAAGAAGAAGAAGAAGAAGAAGAAGAGAAGAAGAAGAAGAAGAAGAGAAGAAGAAGAAGAAGAAGAGGAAGAAGAAGAAGAAAAGAAGAGGAAGAAGAGGAAGAAAAGAAGAGGAAGAAGAGGAAGAAAAGAAGAAGAAGAGGAAGAAGAAGAGGAAGAGAAGATGAAGAAGAAGAGGAAGAGAAGATGAAGAAGAAGAGGAAGAGAAGATGAAGAAGAAGAGGAAGAAGAGGAAGAAGAAGGAGAAGAAAAGAAGAAGGAAGAGGGGAAGGAAGGGAGGGAAGGGATATGAGAAAGGAAGTCTGTGTATGCCCAATGCCAAATTGTAATATATATATATATATATGTTAGCTTGAACATCTGTGTGCAAATATGGTAATATAGCCAAACACAGTAACAGCCAAGGGGATTTGCTGCTTAGCTCCCTTGAGTGATTTACAATAAAGTTGTCTCCTAAGCAGACACAGTTAACTTATACATACAGTTTCTCTAAAGTTTTTGACAATGCAACAGGAGATTCGGCATGTTCGGTACCACAAGGTGGTTCCTGTTAGTGACAGCCTCCCCATTTGTTCCAATGACAACTCTTTTTCTGAGTCTCTCCCTTACCTTTTGAAGTATAATCTGTGGAAGACTGAGAAATATTTTGCATTTTTGCTCCTTTAGGTGAACAGATATTAAGAAGAAACATGCAGAAAAAATGTGTTAACAGTTCTATATATATATATATAATATATATTTTTGGAATAGCTTTGTGATTGTCCAAATTCCTCCTACTTTATATTTGTGATTAAGGTAGACTGATAATTTTGCTCAGGCACAGCAGGTTCTGAAATCACTGATTGCCAGCTAGATCTCATGCTCTATCATGATGAAAAAAGTTCATATCTGCCTAACTTTTCAGAACATTAATATCTACTTATTCTCTTGTAAGAGTGATTCAGTCTGTGTCTGTTAAATACCCAATCTAGGTTGCATTTAAATTTGGTTAGTTATAGTGAGATACTCTTTTATAAATTATAAATTGAATTTTCTCAGAATTTCTCTAGAGATTTAATCTTCAGTTGATTCTTGTATTGGACTGATTTTTAACACGTGTTCAAATATCCTTGTCTCCAACCCACAATATGTTTTTATTGCATTAATTAAATGCACACTAAGCAACAAAATAAATATTTGCTTGCCTTGAACACAGACATAAACACATAAAAGCAGCACAACCAGGTACAGTATATAAGCATATTTTAACATTGAAAAATCATTAGTAGCGTTTTGTAATGCAGCTCAGAATTAATATATTAATAATAGACAACTTCAAAAGAACAGATGGAAACTTCTTATTAGTTGCAAAAACAAGGTGCACGAAAAATATGCTACTATTAAAATCTGCAAGAATGGAGGATGCAGAGTAGGCAGGAATGATGTCTGGTAAAACCAAAATAATCCTGCAGAGCAGGCAAGCAGGCAGGGTGTCTGATGGAACCAGAATAATCCTGCAGAATATGCAAAACCAGAACAAGCTACGATCCCAAAAATAAATGTCAAGAGCAGCTGAGATCACCCACTTTTCTTTTGGGGAGGAAGCAGAGGAGCATAGAGCACCAGGGGAGTTTTATGAAAGATGAGGAAAAATGAAAGCAGCAGATGTCTGTTCTGACTTCCCTCCTCAAATTGTTCTGTGGACTGATAAATTATAGCTATCAATACAAACCAAAATGGCTTCAGTTCAGTGGCATTGTACACGTAACTAATTTAAGAGAAGTTTTTTTATGGACTATCGGTAGTGATTAAGAACTAAGCAATATATGAATCTAGTCAAAAGTAATTTTGAAACTTGAAGGTGGATGGTTTTGGAGTCTTCTAAATATTCCCAACTGATCTCTAAACTTTCCATAGATATTCAGTTGCAACATTATGTTTACATTCTAAATTTTCATGGGACTTAAGCTAGGAGTGACATGAATCATATGCAACTTTTCCACCTGTTATTTTCTTAAAAAACAGTGTAGTCTTTAGGAAGTTCCATGATTTGTATTGTTTTTCTTCACTTTTCTGTACAAAGTGATTAATGAACTAATCACCTTGGGAAAACACAAACAGCAAAGTTAAGACTGCCTATTGTTCTGGCCTATAAGAGGATGCTATATTTGTGTGCATATGAATACATATATGCAGCAGATACGGGGAGATTTAGGATTAATCTCATTATCTAGGCCTGAGATGACTTCTTAGTGTATGAACAATCACTTGTGGTATGTTAAATTTATTGTATGTATGTAAGCACACACATATATATTTTGTAGATACGTAGCTGCTGCATAACAGGGAGAAAGAAAGAGAGAATATGGTACTCATCTCTCTCATATTCTCAAATCAAATCATTCTTAAATGGCCATCTTACAGAATAGGTTGGTTTCTATATACATAGTTCATCTCCCCCCATCATCTTTTCTTTTTGGACACTTCTGACATTATATAGTAGCACTTCTGTGAGACAGGCTTGCAGTTAACTCTACAGAATGAAAGTCCTATCATATAGAAAAGCATACAAAGCAAAAACAGAACAACACTAAAAATCCCATATTTAATGATTTTGAAAAGCTATACTCCATTTGCTTTAGCAAGAAACTTTACAGTGTATGAAAAGAAAAAATATATATTAAGATGACTACTATATTTTCTCCTTATTCAGTGACATAGTGTCTGATATTTAAATCTGCATCATTGGAATAGTTTAAGGAAATAATTATGCTAATGATGAGGCTATTGGTGGGCTTGTTAATTTGTAGTGGCTATTTCTCCTGACCTAATTTCCTTTCCTGCTTGAAAACTGTTTGAAATTTCATCTGACTCCAATCGGGTTTATTGGAAATATTAATGTACGTGTTTCCCCATAAGCCACCAGCAGAGTAATTGACTTGAAAGATGAATTACAACATCTGCATTAACAGAATATAGAGTTGTAGTGTGGAGTCTGGCTCTTTGTCCTTTACTGCCCTCTATTCCATCATTCTGAATGTGATTATGACAATTGAGAACTTTCATTTTTTTGAGAGAGGCAGCCCTGTGAGAGCATCATTAATAAAACACATTGCACGCTGTGGTTTATAATAGAAGGTTGTTTATCCAAAGACTGGGGAATGACTCTGGAAACTTACTTAGTCTCTGAAACAAACTGGAATTGCTATGAACTAAAAAGCCCTTAATGGTATTTGTGGGTGTGTGATACAAGCATAATTTATTAACCTGATTTATTAACCTCGTTTGCTTGAAAACTAGAAAAAAAAAAAAAAGAAAAAAAAAAAAGAGAGAGAGAGAGAGAATGTTCCCAAACTGCTCAGTGAGCATTCTTGAGAATGTTCATTTCATTTGAATTCATTCAAATGAATTCTCATTTCATGAGAAATGACTGAGGAAAAAAAAATGTGATTTTTGTATGTAAAACCATGTTGAGGTCTGTCTCTGTCTTACTTAAAAAAGTGCTTAAGGATGCAAAAATCAAGCACACAAACAGACACTGAAGGCAACTTGGAAACAAGAATACGTCAAGAATCTGTGGCTCCTCCAACGTAATACCCATGGTATCTTTAACCTTGACACTAATCTTTACTTTGCCACTGATGTATGTACAACTTCCTATGGCAAGATGAAATTTTTAAAACAAAAATTCAATATAAAAATACAATGCTGATGACATTTCAACATTTTCTGTAATTCAATAAAGAATTTAATACAAAAACTAAAAGGAAAGTCAAGAGAAAGACATTTTGGTTTTCATGATTTGCATCTGTAAGTAATGTAGTTTCTTCCTCTAAAACCATTTTGTGATCACCTCTTACCAGTATTTCTGTGCTTGCCTTCAGGATAGCACATGGACAACAAGTTTCAGGGGAAGGAGGCAGTGGAAAAAGCAATGTATTATCTCTAAGAGAACTGCTTCAGATAAATCTCTCACTATGTCCATCTTCATAGAAAAACACAGGATGAAAATATAACAAGAGTGTTCATTGATAAATGGCTGAGATACCCAATGGAAAAAAAAAAAAAAAAAAAGAAAAAGAAAAAACAGCTACTTGTTTTCTTGTTTTGCACTGAGTGAAGAAACCAGACAATTGATTAGCCAGATTAATGAACCAAATTAGCCTGAAAGCCATTTAGTTTTCCAGACACAAAACCTAGACAACTGACTAGAAAATCAGTGAAGCACTCATGTCATCATCCATACTAACAATAAAAGTGAAACAGTATTAGCAATTTTGTGTGTTGATTTCTTCACTCCAGCTCCTTCTATGACCTCCAAAACATTTTCAACCCATACACTGCTCTTACACCTTTTGGATCATTTTCTGATACTTGTCTCATACTGGTGTGAAAAGAGATCAAGTTTTCTTTCTTCAGAAATAGGAGATTTCTAATTTCTGAAGTATTCATTTATCTATTGCTTGTAGCGTATTTTCCTATTTCTTTCTCACACATAAGTCATGCTTAAAATGATTGAAGTTATCAATACCAAATGATAAGATGAGGGGAAACGGCCTCAAGTTGTGCCAGGGGAGGCTTAGGTTGGATATTAGGAGAAATTTCTTCACTGAAAGTGTTGTGCAGCATCGGAATAGGCTGCCCAGGGAAGTGGTTGAGTCACCATCCCTGGAGGTCTTCAAGAAGCATGTAGATGTGGAATTTAGTAGCATGGCTTAGTGGTGGACTTGTCAGGACTAGGTTAAAGGTTGTCCTAGATGTTTCTAGAGGTCTTTTCCAACCTGAATAATTCTTTGATTCTAACATTTAATAGCAACAAAAGCACTTCCTCTTGTTCCTCCCATGCCATAAAACTGAATTTTCCATCCATAATGCTTAGTTAATAAAATGCATTTGATATACAGCTTACACAAATCATAGGCCTTTATACCATTTCTTTTAAGTAATTAAAGAATTCCTTCCTACATTCTTCCCAACCTTCCAAAACTGCAAAATACTCGGAAATCATTATAACAAAAAAAAAAAAAAAAAAAAAAAAAACAGTATTTCTCTTGGTGACAAATAAAACCATTTAGAATATTTGTCCTTGGACTTGGACTTTTATGAAACATATTTATTGTACTTTTGTTGACCTTAATTTCACCTCAGTCAATATAACCTTTTGGGTTAATAACTCCTGATGCTCACCACTACAGAAGTCAGTATCACAAAAAGTATATGATAGCATCTGCTTCACTTAAAGATGAAAAATAGTTTCCATTATAACTGCCTGTTTTCACACTCCCTTCTTACTGTTGCCTCAAGAGCACTCTGAATAACTAGAAGCATTCAGAAATCTCTGTTCTACTCAAGTTATTACTCTATAACAGTTTTGTTGTTGTTGTTGTTGTTTTGTTTTTTTTTTTTGTCCTTGGAAAAAGATGGGGAGATCATGGATAAGGTAAACATTGTAAGTATGTCTAAAAAGTTAAAATTAAGTTATAATTCTAATAACTTTTACAAATGAACATCTTTACCATTCCTCTTCAGCTGTCAGTCTCAGCAAGAACTACATGTAATGAAGATCTGCTTTGCCAATGTTGGCATACTGTCAGAATTTCTTATCTTAAGTTTCAACATTTTTAAGCAGGTCTCAAAAATGCCTGATAGCAAAGGCACTTAACTGCTCTACCATATTGGTTTCTTTGCCCTAAAGCTGAAAATCACTTGCCATTAACTTACTCAAAAGTTTTCAGTTTTCTAAGACTAAAAGAATGTGACATTTGTTTACTTTCAGATGTTTAGTTACATAAAATTTAAATAATTAATAATTATATATTATAATTTAATAATTAACAAAATTTTTAATAATTAATTCCCAAAGCAATAGCAACATTTTATAAGATATTAGAATACAGGTATATTAAATACAACAACTTAAAAATATGTTGGGTGGAAAGGAATTTGAGGTCTAGCTTCCATTTTCTCAATTATCAAAAGACTGTACTAAAACTAAAGAAAGACCTAATTTATCTAACCCGAGTTTTCACATAAACTTTTTATCTCTGGTACCATCATCTTTCAGAGAGAAACTCTGCAAGTTTTCATCAGTTACTCCCATCAGTAAGATGGGTTTCTTCTGAATACCATTTAGAATGCAGATGTATTAATTCCTCAAAAGTAGAAAGTCCTCCAAAACTATAAAGTTCTAGGGTATAAACAGAGATTAAAATACATCTTCAAGGGAGTTTAAAACTTTCTTCACAATCTACACAATCTTCAGTTTTTCTGTGTTGCTTTGTCTACTAGAGTATCAAATTCCTATTTCACAAGAGAAAACATTTTTAATACTCCAGATTAATGCTGCAGGAAGTGGTTATTATTTCATCACTATCGTATATGCTCATGAGTGGAATTTCAGGAATCTCGTTTGTTTTTGTTTTTGTTTTGTGGTGTTTTGTTTGTTTGTTTGTTTTTCCTGGTATCTGCATGATGGACCATCACAGCCAGATGCTTCCTTCAAGTTGAATAAAATGAAGATTTTTGCCACTTTAAAATACTTTTACAAAACTTTGCTTTGTTCTTATGCAATTTTTTTCTAGCAACAGAGATCTTGCAGGGTCTCTCAAGTTGGTGATTAAACTGTAAGGAGCAAATGGTACATATAATTATTTTTGTAAGAGAAATAGAAGAATTCTGAAGGAAAAGGGAATTACATGCAAGAGAGAGCCCATTTGAAATTTAGAGTGCAATTTAAATGGCACTTCTCATCCTTGAAGTCTGCCCCTCCCCTTATCAACTACAGTTAGTAATATTAAACATAAATGGACAATTATACTTCTCTGTTCAGCAAGATAGAAATGTAATGCTGGTGGTATTCAAAACAACAGAATAAAATCCATGCTATTACTGACTTCAACACAACTTCACATTTAAGTCTAAAGCCCCCAAAACTTTTTATGGGGAAAAAGGAAATTTTCTACTGGCAAAATCATACCCTACAGACACAGCATGCATTCATGGCAATGATAATTGATTTCAATTAGAACTTACTAGCTCTCTTGTGCCTCGTTTTTACAAGGAAAATAAAATCGAGAAAGGCATCACTGTGATTAGCTCCTACAGCCACCTTTTCTGAGTAGTCTGAAGTGACAGCCACAGGGGTAAAAATGATTGTACTAAAATGTCTACTAATGAGGCCCCTGCAGTACTGCTCCAAGAAGGACCATTATATGCTACATTTGTCAATTTCATCTCTTTGGCTTTCTTTTTATCATCTGGAAAAATACTGATTAAGATAGGGTATTTTTTTTAAAGGTATTATTCTTGTTTAACCTTCATAATAATTCTCATTGCATTCCTGTACAACTAAAATGTTCCAAACTAAAACATTGTAATATTCCACACTTCCTATTGACTTTTGCTTAGTTTCTTGGGACTATATATATAGTTTATGATAACAATGCACAAACTTCTACTCCTTGTAGAAAGGGAAGCATGAAAAATACCTGCAAATATCCTTATAAATGCAAAGCAATAAGTTAAATGGAAAAGAATAAAATATTCTGTTCTTGTGGAAGATGACACAAGTCCTAATATCTCTGAGATGATCAAATAAAGAAAAGAAAGGAATAAGATTTAAAAAAAATAAATAAATTATAATTAAAATGTAATTAGGAAAGAAAAAATATCAGAAGGGGGGAATAGCCAGTAGCTGTTTAAGCAAGTACAGAGGAAGAAGAAAGAAAACTGATTTCTAAACATGAACGATGAAAGAAATTGACAGTGGGACCTCCTACTGCCATCATCCCGTACTGTATGTTTGGAAAATAGATATTAAAAAAATTACTACGCATATGGCTCTTAAGAAGCATGACTAGCACGGAACTTGCGCACAAACTACATAGCTATTGCATTCTAGGAAAAAGGCAAGATCCTTCAGGAACAGGCAGCTTTTCTTTCTGTTCCTATAACTGTAATATTAAGAAGCAACTGCTAGACAAAACTGGAACTCAGTAAGGGACCAGATAGGTTACACAAGCTTAGATTAAAAAAAAAAAAAAAAAAGTATATGCTCAATACTGAATTTTGATTTGTTCCTGTCATATAACAATAAAGGACCACTACATTTAGTAACCATAAAGAACTATAAGAGATTCACATTTTTTTTCTTTAATATAACAAATAAAAGTATCATTAAGTCTCCAAAAAGTGGAATTTAAAAAAGAAAAAAAAAGAAAAAAAAGTTTTTGTGTGTGTGCACTTGTTCATATATATATATATATTTACACATATATACACCTTTTTTTAAAACTTTGGGAGTTCAAGCATGTGGTCATTATTAATTGCAATATTTTAGAATGCCCTCTAGTCTAATTCAATCTTTGCAGAAATATTTTTGACGGATAGCAAAGAGCTAGCTGAAATGAGGGCACATTGGTCTTGATTAATTCTGCTGTTCTGTCAACTTTTGAAGAATGCATGTGTTTTAGAGACATGCAGATTGGAATGAGAAGTCTGGAGTCTTGATAAAAGCAAGTGCAAATGAATGCTTGCTTTCATCTTCCAGTAGAGAAATATTGAAATCATAGTTAGAGTTTTTATTTCTACATTCAATATATTAAAAATTTCATAGCATTTCAAACCAGTAATGCCAATTAGAGATTAACTGTCTTAGTTTTTCCTTTGGTTCTCACACTTGTTCTCTAGGCAATAGCTTACTTCTTTTCCTGACAAAATTACTTCATACACCTGATTAGTCAGTGGTTTGCAGACTTACCATGTAATGATTAGACTTTGCATTTTACTCAAGTGCATTTTCAGTTACTTTTTGTTCTGGTTATAGAAATATGATCATTGTATATGCCAAATGTAATATTCTACAGCAAGGAAGATTAAGCTGCTAATACCACTTGGCTTTGTCTCACCACATGAATGTCTGAGATTTCTCTACATCATTTGTATTTGAAAGAACTTCAAACATTGAATGTACTTCACCAAGGATTACTTTATACATTAAATATATATATTTGCAGACTATAACAGAATCACAGAATCACAGAATCGTCTAGGTTGGAAGAGACCTCCAAGATCATCTACTCCAACCTCTGCCCTAACACTGACAAGTCCTCCACTAAACCATATCACTAAGCTCTACATTTAAACATCTTTTAAAGACCTCCAGGGATGGTGACTCCATCACCTCCCTGGGCAGCCCATTCCAATGCCTAACAACCCTTTCAGTAAAGAAGTTCTTCCTAACATCCAACCTAAACCTCCCCTGGCGCAACTTTAGCCCATTCCCCCTCGTCCTGTCACCAGGCACGTGGGAGAATAGACCAACCCCCACCTCTCTACAGCCTCCTTTAAGGTACCTATAGAGAGCGATGAGGTCTCCCCTGAGCCTCCTCTTCTCCAGGCTAAACTACCCCAGCTCCCTCAGCCGCTCCTCGTAAGACTTCTTCTCCAGACCCCTCACCAGCTTTGTTGCCCTTCTCTGGACTCTCTCGAGCACCTCCATGTCCTTCTTGTAGCGAGGGGCCCAAAACTGAACACAGTACTCGAGGTGCGGCCTCACCAGAGCCGAGTACAGGGGGATAATCACCTCCTTAGACCTGCTGGCCACACTGCTTCTTATGCAAGCCAGGATGTTGTTGGCCTTCTTGGCCACCTGAGCACACTGCTGGCTCATATTCAGCTGACTATCAACCAGTACTCCCAGGTCCTTCTCCGCCAGGCAGCTTTCCAGCCACTCATCTCCCAGCCTGTAGCACTGCTTGGGGTTGTTATGCCCCAGATGCAGGACCCGGCACTTGGCCTTGTTGAACTTCATACAGTTGACCTCAGCCCATCGCTCCAGCCTATCCAGATCCTCCTGCAGAGCCTTCCTTCCCTCGAGCAGATCCCTATATTGAGGTCCACTGTCTTGACATTGGAAAGTAAATTCCATTCCATCATGCTGCTTTATCAAAACCAGTTTAACACTGAATTATTCAATTTTTCCAGAATTTTAACAGCAAATGTATTTAAGGGTATGTGTTATGCATCATGGGAATGAGCATAATACATCCTCTAGTACTGATACTGCCCTATCAATTTAAAAGAATGCAATGAGTTTAGATTTTAATGTCTGTTAACTCTTTTGGTCTCTAGGGATATGATTAGGGTACTTTTTGTCTTCTTTATTAAGTGAAGCCTGCAATGGTACTTTTCATCTGCCAGTTTCCAATTATTAAAATTGCAGTGATTTATTTCATCCCTAATATTAAGCCATTGCTTACAAAAGTTTAGTCCTTCCACTAAAATGAAAGTCCCATTTGTTCTGGGTGAAATAAAGATCTAAATCCTTAAATCAGCTTCTTTCTCCTTCTGTCTTTCCCATCTGTGAAAATGTAAGCAGTTACTGAAGATATATGGTAATCCTTTTCATGTATTATCTGATTAGTAAAAACATTGCTTCTTTTTTATCATGCTTTGTCCAAATTCTTTCAAAATCTTACTTGTCTCTTTCCCATGTGAGACACAGCCAAACTACTTCGTCCCTTTGGTCTTATTCAGAAAAGGTAGTCATTCCATACAGCCCCCATTTTTATACTGGCTTGTTGAAAGGCCAACAGTTCCCATATTAGCAACTGTAAATCCCAGAACTATCTGTTTCTAAAATAAATCAGAAACAAAGACAGGGTGTATCTATAATCCTTTTTAAACAATTCAGCATGACTTCTAATAAATGTATCCTACAGAAGAGTTCAAATGTTTCTGTTCTGCTCTTTGCTGTTAAACAAGATTTTAACAGGTTTGGTTGATACTGGCATTACGGTAATACTTTGACTTCTCTGTATAAATTACAGCACTGCATACCAACCAATTCAGCCCAGTCTTGCCTATAATTAATTACTGTGATTTTATATCTTATCATAGCATGTAGTCCCAGGACTGCATAATAATTTCATTTTCATCTGCAGTACTGTATGTACTTCCTCCCCACTAACCCTTCTCCCCCCTACCCCCCCCCCACCCCCCAACAGGTTAAGAAGCATTAAGTAGTTAAGAACTTTCCTCTAGATCTTTTTCATCCTTTTATAAAACAGAGATCTTCTGACCAGTAACTATACCTTTGTCTCTTATTATACTAAATGCTAAATAAAATCCTATACAATCCTATTTCTTCGAAACTTGCTAGATATTCTCTAACTTGCATAACTTTTCATATTGATGTCATGGTCTGGCATAGTCTGGCTTTTGTAGTTAATGATAGTTACTTTCTTTGAATATAAACTGGATGTAAGACTAGAAAAAAGGTGGGTGGGGGTTCTAACAGACATATTGATTGATCAAGGGGAATGTGATTCAATACATCATAATTTGCTTTCTTCTATATAGCATGTTGAATACCTCCATCAGTTGAACAGCTCCTTTTCACTGAAATGCTTCCCCTTTTTTTCTTCATTTAGTTCACAGCATAACTGTAGAATTTCTTATAATTTATGTAAATCACATTCAAATATTTATGAGTTAGAATGTTTATAGTGATAAGCTGTTGTGAAAAATGTTTAGAACACTATTTGAGTCATTTTATTCTGAAGTATGACTGCAAAAAAATGTTGGTCAGTACTGAACACTAAAAATACTGGTTGAAGAGTAGGAAAGTCAGGAGAATGACAACACTGAAAGCCAGATTATGATTTTATTTCTTTCCTTTTAAAACCTTCTGATATTTTTTCTTTATCCAAGTTTGAACTTTCTACTGTCTTTAGCAAATTGCCCTGGCAATATTACATTCTCTCTGAATAGTTGTGGGGTTTTTATCGTTTCACACCACTGAGTGGAAAGGATTTGCCAGCTTGTGAAAATGCCAGAATTTGCATTTTAATAAAGATATGTCAAACAATAAACTTGCTTAACGTCCTGTGACGGATCTGGTGAAACTGTGTTCTGTAAGTGTGTATTACTGCACTCACTACACTTTTCTGCAGTTGTTGTTTTAAGAGAGACAGAGCTAAGACCAAATTCATGCATTAATTTCTTTTTCAGCAATAAGCTATAAAATTTATTACTGGTTTATCATAACTCAGCTGGAACTGCAGCGTTCCTGAGGAAATTTCATATTCAACACCTAGTGTAAAAAAAGACAATTTTGAGTTAGGATGAAGGTCTGAATTTCACCTGCATCATGAAGAAACAAAGCTGTTCAGGAAGGCAGCTGAATCTAGAAAGTGTTGAGAAAACCAAACACCTAGCAATGATGACAAGATGACAAGGTGTAGTGTGCAGGCAACAGCTTACAGTTCATAGAACTTTTCCCCTTAGGTGTTACCTTTACCATTTTACTGACTGCTGATTTATCTGTTTTGTTGTAAATGCAGTATACAAATATTGTGAGCCAAATCCCTTTAATTTTTAATATGCTTGGTATAGCTATTCACTTTCATACAGATTGTAAGAAGAGATACATAAAGCTCCATAGGATCTACTTGTCCTGATGCTTTTGACATCCAAAAAGAGCAGTTATATCTATCTATCTGTGGAAATATAAATTTGAGTGTCCACGACACCATGGTCACTCAAAAATAGAAACAGGATTAAAAGTCAAAAATCAACAATTAAAATGAAACCCATCAATTACTTTAGAAAATATGACCCTATCAATGCTATACATTACTAAAAATGTAATGGCAACAGTGAACATTTTTAGAAAATGACTAAGAAATATCATAATCATTTGGCATAACATAAACAGAATGAAGCAAGTGCTTTTGGCTTCAATACATTAAAACTGGAAATATTAAGTCAATAAATATATTACTGACTCATTCCTTTTTATTATCATTATTGTCACATGTGGTTAAAAACAAAAAATAAAAAAACAAAAAAAACCCACAACTATCCCCCTATCCCCCTACCCCCCCACAAACAAAAAAAAAAAAAAAAAAAAAGAATCCTTGCATTTGGGGTGTCTTACTCCAGAGATCTCTGGGACTTAAATATTGCCTATAGGAATTGTTAATGGCACATGAAGCAAGTACTCAGTTAAGGAAGTGCTGGAAGTGCTGCAGAGGCCAAGCAAAGCAAAAAGATATTTTATAGCTCATCAGCTCTTCTAATCGAGCGTAGAGGTGATGAAGAACATTTCTTTGATCTCTGCCTCCATAGATGCAGAAAATATAACAAGCTTACAAGATCTTGTGTTTCACTGAAGTGCAAAAGAGTAAGTCAGAAGCTCTTCCCTTCTGGGGGGAAAACAATAACAAAAACAACAAACAAACAAAAGCCTGGCAAGGCAATCTGCATTTGAATACAGTAATTCACCAAAGCAGTGAACATTACATTTTTCATAAGATTTCTGGGTCTAGTCATAGAAAACTTCCAGGTAAAGAAATATAAGATTACTTCTTTGCTTTCATTCCTTTGTTTGCTGGACAATAATGAAGCCACTCAGGCATGGATAGACATGCTGGAGCAAACTACTCCCTAGTAGTTGGCTCTGCCAACTTTCAGTCATAACTGCACCTAATTTGTGCCAGCTTTAAAATACTATCTTTCCTCACAAAAAGTCCTGCTTTCCACCCTAAACAGCATTCTTTGCAAATGGCATGAAGAAAGCTACAATTTACTTAGGTACAGTGTGCTTTATGATAAGATAACGCTTTAGAGAAAGTCTGTTGTAACTCCTTATTCAAATGCAGTCATAATTCAGTGCTGAAATGTCACCATCTTTAAAAGACAACAGTTCTGGCAATGACAGATACTTAATTACCTTTACATAAAGATAGATGATGGATGAAATTTAAGTACACCATAAACTAAAATGTAAAAGCACCAAAATTATTCTGCTTAAAAAAATTGTCATTACATTTGATAGATGTCTATAAGTTTATTTTAATAATGGGTAAATATACACAAAAAAAAAAAGACTAAATTTGAAATTATTTTATGGGTCTAAACTAAGAATAGCAAAACTTCTTGACACTCGTTGTTCGCTCACGTTTTCTTGGTAAATAGTATCCTTTAGGACATAGACAACCATTTCCTATGGGAAATGTTACCTTAGAAATATAGACTTTGCTATGTAAGAGTTATAATATGTGTATTAATTAATAAGAAAAAATCTCTAATACTCACACAGCTGATTTATTTATTTGTTTGTTTGTGTGTGTGATGCTTATTATTTTAACTTTTATAATTTGTCATTGATTTTTGGACACTGAAAGCCTTACTCTTACTTTCTATTAAAGTCTTCATTTCCAGAGCCATCAATCTGAGAAGAGTCCATTCCAAATTTGTTGCTGAGGACACAAGTTCTTAGAATAAATCATGCTGAGCAGGATGAGCAGGAGAGACAAGACAGAGTAGTATCCTTGCAGCTGTCTTTTTTTATTATTATTATTAACATTTGTTTTGTTTTGACTAAACATATTCTATCACATTTCAAATCCTTTAAAGATTTCCCTTCCCTCCGTCCCTCCTTCTGTCCCTCCTTCCGTCCCTCCTTCCTCCCTTCCTTCCCTCCCTTTTAGTGCATAGAACAGGAACTGCAAGCTTCCCCTCAGAGCCTTCAACAGAAATCAGTAAGAAGTAGAATTGGAATATTTTTTGACAGATGCTCTTGCAAACTTCAGCATGCCAGCTAAGCCATAGTTGGCTACACTTTTAAAATCCCTTGGAACATGAAATTGTCCTTTTTCTAAATATACAACCTTCCAAGAGCTCTGAGGGGATGTAAGGGTACTGAAAAGATACAGGAGGTGCAAGGTGGGGGGAAGGAGGAAGGGAGTAGGTGGTAGCCTTATGAGCTGGCAAACTCCACTGGAAAAGGACCAGCAATACATTTGCCAATACATGAGGCAAGCACTGACTGCTAGATAGGGGACTACAATCTGCCGCTATAGTGAGGGAATCAGACAAATATATGTTCTGTTTGGCAATTAGTGTGTTTGAAGTAAGGTTTTCCTATGAGGTGCTGAAAACATTACTGCATACGAGTTATCCCACTTCTAACTTCAAAAATTAATTTCTCCATATAGTCAGGGAAATGAGTCACATTTCTGTTCTGTATAACAGAATGGTCTGGACTATGAGAGAAAATTTTGAAGGAAAAAAA
This sequence comes from Anser brachyrhynchus, assembly GCF_964034855.1. Lineage (NCBI taxonomy): Eukaryota > Metazoa > Chordata > Aves > Anseriformes > Anatidae > Anser > Anser brachyrhynchus. The sequence goes on along the minus strand of NC_137694.1, from coordinate 172,662,774 downwards.
AAAATGCTAGTTTCTGGATTCAATCTTTTTTACTTAGGGTAGATGACTAGTGGCCTAAGTCTTCTCTACAGTCAATGGTCAGACGTAAGTACCTCTGGAAGGCTGAAATTCCCTCTGAATGTACCTGTCGCCTCCCACTGGCTACATAAATGAAATTAAATGTACAGGTGCTGAGTACTATATCCTTCCCATAATACAATAAATTCATACCTGAGACAAAAAGGTCCAAAATAAAGAACTGGCAAATGGAAATTTCTGAAGCCTTAACCTATAGTTAATTTTGCTTTTGTAAACCACAGTTCAATATAGCTGTTACCCAAGAATTTATATCCATTTATTATGTTGTAAAACAATGTATTTGTATGTCAGAAGGTAAACTATTTTCCTAAATAAAAGCAACCTTTAACTATACTTCTGATCATTCCCATTGACATATTACCTCTTGGATCTATTCTAGGCAGTTTTAATAAGCTTTCTACAAGCAAATCTGCCATGGAAGGCTTTAGGCATAAGCGCTGTTGACATGAATGATTCAATGTCAGAGCCAGACACCTAACCATGGTACTCTTTCAAATAACATAAGAGGCATGGTCAGTGCGTATAAAGGACAATTCTAAATTGAAATGAAAATAATAATCCAATATTTTTATTTTTACTGATTTTTTTTATTTTTCTGAAATCATTTAAGTAAAAAATCAGTTAGACTATTGTCCAGCTGGACTCTGTGTGATGGCTTCAGCCCCAGGCTATACCTAAGAACAGTCATAGTTTTCCTATTGTACAAAATGTGCAGCTCAGTTGTTAAGGGGAGGTGGTTACAAAGATTAAATTGCTGAGCACTAGACCAGCACAAAGAGTAATTGAGGCTGTTGATTTTAATCTCTGAGGACCTGAACAGCTTAGATCTTCTCATCCTTAGAAGGTATTTCTTTATTTGTGTCAGATAGGGATTTGAAGAAATCTTACTAATGGGGTCTTGATTCAGAACTGGAAAAGACAGAACATTTAAAGACTATGCATAGGTAACTCTTTAGAACTTCACAAAGTTTGTTTTATCACATAAAATGACACCATGACAGCGGGTCAGAAGCATAGCTACTGCTTCTCTGAATCTCAGTTCAAACATTAGGAATCACAGAGAAAAATATTTAGACACACTGTAAGAAACCGATACGCCTTACAGACATGTAAATGTATGCTACATTTAGCATAACAGACTTGAAAGGACATACATGACAATATTTACCAATGTGAAAGAAGAGAGTAATTTCCCATTCAATAAATTATGGAAATTCTCATTTATTTTTTTTCTATGCAGACACTTAGTGTCTGAAGAAACACAATACGTACTGCTTTGGCAGCCAGCATATCAAAAGGATGATCAGAGACGAACTGAGTAAAAACCCTAAATTGCTATTTAAGGGACAGTTAATATGCTGAGCTGAAATTAAATTTGGTGTCTTTTTTTAGGACTTCTCACAGCAGTTTCATTTCTTGGCTGATATTCACCTATAAGAGACAGATATTGGATTGTAAACACCACAGAATAATAAACAAATAAAAATAGCCAAATAGCTCTTCTTCTTCCCAGAGTCAGCTATTTCCCACAAGACATTCTCAAGAACTTTGTCTAATCTCGTTTCAGATATCTGAAGAACTGATACTTTCATATTTTTTTTCTGCAGTCGTCTACATAACCCCTTGTAAAAATATCAATACTCACTGTGTTGATATTTTCAGTGAAATTCATATAAAAACCCTTCTATGTATAAATTACTACATAAATACCCCTCTGTGCAAAAGTCAAACAATTCTACCTTTCAAAAATATCCCAAAAAGCTTTTTAGGGGCTATATTTTGCATATTCATTTAGCACAAGCTACTTATAGTTATTTATATTGATCTTTCCTTTAATGTCAGGGCTTTTTTTTTCCCCAACTTCCTCAGCATATCTGATATGTCAATATCTTTCAGGTATTGAAGAACCTATATTGGGAGCAGATTTTACAAATTTTGCTGACAAATACATTTTCATGATTGACAAATTAGAAACCTGAATAAATAACACCTATGACTTCAGAAATACTACAGCATAATCATGAGGACTACATCTTGCCAGACCATATGTTTGTTTTCTTTTAAGATAGGCTTATAGGTGGGTATTTGACTCGGTTCAAGTCTTCTGCTGCTTCCATACCTAGTTCTCATGTTGCCAACAAAACCAGCAACTCTGTTGCTGTTAAAATCTTCTATGCTGCATTTACCATTTATGATTTTAAATTATTCTTTTCAGGCTAAGATTCAGCTGATCTGACTTTACACATTCAAAAGTTGGACTTCTTTGTGCTGGTACGCCCCTGGAGCACCTCACTTCTGTTATCTTTGAGAACTTACTGAGTAGGAAAAAGAAATTTTCTCTGAAGATTTAGACCTACTATAGAGAAAGCCTGTGATAACCACCTTAGAATACACAAATGCCTTTTAGATACACAAAGATAGGGGAAGAAGAAGCCCATCCCTAGTTTTCTAAATTTAATGGGTGAGAAATTAACCTCACGGAACACTACATCACCTGAAATGACAAGCAATCTCCTTCCATGCTCTGACATCCACAAATAGCAAAGAAATTCCTTTGTTCAGCTTTAGTAATTTTAGTTTGGTTCATGATTAGATGATAGATCAAGTGAATTGGCTTCCTTTTCCAGATCCTACACCGAGACCAGAATAGGTAGATCAAGCATCCAGATCAACATTCTTGAAATGGGTTCTGAAGGACAAAGATATATCTGAGTCCCTGAATTTATCACATAGCCTAGCAGAGATTGCCAATACAAAGGGCCAGTAAGTAAGAACATCTTATTTTCTGGGACCTAAAATGAAGTCAGCTCATTTAATATAAGATTCCAGAAGTATCAGATGGTGATCACAATTCAGTACTTATTCTTTAAGAGGAAGAAGTTAAATATACTTTTTTTTTTTTCCTACGCAACCCATATCATATTTACAGATTTTTGTCATTTATTTGGTACAACTGATGTACAAATTTAAATTTTGTAAATGAAAATTTTCAGGAAAATTGGTCATGAATTCCTTTCCTTCAAGATTACAGATGTTCACTGTTCCTCTCATATGTCATCTTCATTGATATAGCTAAAAAATCTATACTTACAAATCATGAGAAAAAAAAAAAAAAGAGAGAGAGACTTCTAACAAAGTTCTTTTACTGTATGGACACTCATGCATTAACTTGAAAACATAATTTCATTATTTTGTAATCTTCAGGTAGAGTTAAAAATAAAATAAAAATCAATTTTACTGCTGTACTCCAGAACAAAATTTGACCTTGAAATTCATCTGTTCATACAGTGTTTATGAGTTACAGATGTCCATCTTTCTTCAGGCATAATTTGACATTGTACGAAAATCACTGTAAAGCCTCCATGGATTTCATGCTAGCATTCTGGGGTTCAATAACTTCTTTCAGTGAGCCCAGGCAGCAGTACATCTTTTGAAATATCTTGTCAGTGTTGTAAAACTAAAATAGTTAATGCTTTCAGTTAAGAAAGCATTTTATGAGGGGTGCTGAGCTGTATTTTATCTTCACAATAAACTAATTTATATTTTCCTCACAGAAACAAAGACAACAGAATCTTTGTGGATTACACAGCATGACCTGTATAAATAGACCAAGGAAGCACTTGGTTCCAAGGGAAAGGATCATGAAGCTTCACATGATAAAAAAATGAAACAAAATATAAGTAGAAATGAAGTTGTGCACCCTGAGTATCTTTACATAAGATGTGAAAAATTGCTATTGACCTAATAGAAGTTGCACACAGTCTGGATGCTGTAGTATTAGGATAAAGATTTGTAATTTTCAATCAATTGTATGTCTCAGTCTAGTCACTACAATAGAAGTGTAAAACAACCTTTAGAATGATTTGTTTTTTATTTTAACTTTTTCTCAAAATAAGTATTACTTATTCCCTGAGAAGTAAATGCTGGAGTGGGGGGGGGGGGGGGGGGAAGAGGAGAGGGGGAAGCTTAAGTTCTTTGCAGGTATCTTAGACTGCACAATACATGTTTCTCTCATTTTTTGTTTCATTTTGTGCAAAAGCTTTCTAATGCCATGTTACCCCATCTTTCACTAGCATTGCAAAATAAATCTGTAACCTGCCAAATGAGAAATTGGTTTCTAGATATGCCACGGATCTCTTTAAGAACCCTTTAAGAATGTTAGGTGCCCAGGTTCATACTCTTAAGGAAGATTTCATGAAGAAGCTGTGCACCTAAACTCTGTAGTATCTTGATCTCCTTCAAATGGAATTCATAACTGTGTGCTGAGGCAGCAGAAAATGGTAGTAATGGAGAAGAAACAGATCAACAGGAAACACCCAACATATGCATCATTCTCTCCTAGACTTGATCATAGCTGGATCATAGAATCCTTAAGGTTGGAAAAGACCTTCAAGATCATCTGGTCCAACCATCACCCTACTGCCAATGTCACCCACTAAACCATGTCCCTAAGCACCAGGTCCAACCTTTCCTTAAACACCCCCAGAGATGGTGACTCCACCACCTCCCTGCACAACCTGTTCCAATGCCTGACTATTCTTTCTGAGAAGAAATGTCTCCTAATTTCCAATCTAAACTTCCTCCAGTGCACCTTGATTCCCTCTAGTTATCTGTGAGAAGATGCTGACCTCCAGCTCCCCACAACTTCCATTCAGGTAGTTGTAAAGAACAATAAGGTCTCCCCTGAGCCTCCTCCAGAGTAAACAACCCCAGTTCCCTCAGCCGCTCCTCACAGGACCTGTGTTCCAGGCACTTCACCAGCTTCGTAGCCCTTCTCTGGACATGCTCCAGGGCCTTGATGTCCTTCTTGTAGTGAGGGGCTCAAAACTGAACACGGTACTCAAGGTGTGGCCTTACCAGAGCAGAGTACACGAGATCCTTGAGGTAAATGTCTCTGTGAGACTACAGTTCAAAACTTAATTTCCTCTTCTCCTTTAAATTCTGTTATTTGTATTCTCTGTTGTCACAGGAAAAAAAAAAATGGTAGTACAAAATTTTAAATGACATTGTGATTTAAAAAAAAATAAAAGTACTCCCTCTAGCTGAAGAAGACACCCCAAATAATCAAATAAAATTTAAGGCAGGAATCCCCTAGGTCAGTTGGAGGTTTGTCTATAATGTCTATGAAAGAAAAAGAAATAATAAGAAAAAAAAAATCTTCTTGCAGATACTGTAAATAATTTCAACTGCAACACCTCATATGACAACAATATGGAAAAAGCACTACCAGCTATGTAATCACAGACAGGGATGGATAATCTCTATATTAATATAATTATTTTCACTTCTTAGGGTGTTCATAATTATCCTTTGCATATTTTTTCAAAACAGTGAGTCACTAGCAGTTTGTTTGCCATGATTTGAAAACCAGAATTTGAACTTAAATTCTGAGATTAATGTTGAGGTAGTATTTAAAGAACTGTAAGAAAATCAGAAAGATAATCTAATTTACTGCCTCTGGCTTTTCATTTCATTAAATTCCAAACTTACAGTGAATAATAGCATGTCAAAGCAATCTGTGGCTGCTTAACAAATGCCTAGCAAAAAGAAAGAATTGAACTTTCACGTTCTGAGTTCCCATTTCACACTGGAAATATTCTAAATGTGCTGGAAGAATTTACATTTGTCTCTCTATAGACTGAACTTGTACTATTAAGCTCAAAACCAATTTTGCATTGACTTTAATCAAAGCAAAATCAAACACCTATTTTTCTTCAGACTTACGAGGAGCGGCTGAGGGAGCTGGGCTTGTTTAGCCTGGAGAAGAGGAGGCTCAGGGGCGACCTTATCGCTCTCTACAGTTACCTTAAAGGAGGCTGTAGAGAGGTGGGGGTTGGTCTGTTCTCCCACGTGCCTGGTGACAGGACAAGGGGGAATGGGCGAAAGTTGTGAGAGGGGAGTTTTAGGTTGGATGTTAGGAAGTACTTCTTTACCGAAAGCGTTATTAAGCATTGGAACGGGCTGCCCAGGGAGGTGGTGGAGTCACCATCCCTGGAGGTCTTTAAAAGACGTTTAGATGTAGAGCTTAGCGATATGGTTTAGTGGAGTACTTAGTGTTAGGTCGGAGGTTGGACTCGATGATCTTGAGGTCTCTTCCAACCTAGAAATCTGTGATACTGTGATACTGTGATACTTCCATCAGGAAAGATTCAGCCAACTAGACTAAAATAAAAGCACGATATAAGAGGTTCCCCAGACGAACCTTCAATGTTAGTTGTACTCATAATGGAACAGTGGTATCAAAAGATGTTTTCCTGTGACAGAAAGCTACAGTTCATAACCAGAGGCTGCAATGATTATTGTGCAGCATGTATGTCAGAGGCCTTCATGCAAGTAATGAATGGTCTTTGGTACCAGCAGGTACCAGTCACTCCCATCTTCTCCCAGCATCATGGATTCTAATTTTGGTCTTTTGCTTTTTGTCACTGTAATGCTGCCAAAAGTCATTCTGTTACACATTGTTTAGATGCCTTGCATTACGTACCACAGGTGTTCCAAGGCTCATTTTACACAGTAAAATGGATATGGACATTGCAAGGCTCACAGAAAATATGTGTTCTGCTGTCAGGTATGTGGGTGACTTCCCATGACATTTTTTGATTTCCTATCTGACCTCTGCATATTAGCTTTTACATGAGTACTAATATGTATATAATAACAACATAGAAACAAGGCTATATGTAGATAAAAATATAGCTGAGAATTGTATTTATTTGCTTTGTTCCCTCCCTGCTCTCCTCAATATACACTTAAATCCATTAGTAAGATCAGAAAGGGAAATTTCCATTAACTGCATTCACTTCATTACTAACATTCAGTTTAACTAACTGCCATATTTATTCCATATTTATTTATTTAGTCATCAATAACATTTTTTGTTGTTTTAAATACAATATATATTAAATAAATATACATATATTATTATTATTATTATTATTATTATTATTATTATTATTATTATTATTATTATTGTGTTTGGAAAACACAAACTGGCCCACATTACAGAATCACAGAATCACAGAATATTAGGGATTGGAAGGGACATTGAAAGATCATCTAGTCCAATCCCCCACTAATTTAGCAAGCAGTAAGCATGAATAATGTATCTTTTATATGTATGATTTTATGTTGTATAAATACATCTATGGGCTTTTTCCTTCCACCAATGATATGATTTAATCGTTAGGCTGATTTAAATCAGTGGCAGTGAAGGGTGTCAGAGCAATAGGCATACCAGCTGATACCTTGTCAGAAATTGTGTTAAATATCTGTTGTTTCTCTCTATATTATTTCATTTGATATTTTTGACTTAAAATTACAATATAAGTTAAGAGGCAATGTTTCATTAAGCACACTAATCTCTCTTCCCACCATCAAAATTTGATATAATAATGTTATGGCAAAAGGCTGGAGAATGAGGAATACATGAAAGAGAAAAACTGAACCTAGATGTCAGTTTGGCATGCAATCAAAGCTGTCAACTTCTAACCACTGCAGCTGCCTAGGCTTTGGTTAACCTCTCATTGATTTCCCCAAATAGGATTTAATCTAAAGCACAAAATTAAAACTGAGGGCCAGTTCTGTAAGTTGAAAAGTGTACAAATGGATTGCTAGCAAATATATTTGGCAGTATTCATCTTCGTAAAGCCTCAGATTCTGACCCTAACAAAACTTAGTAGAGGTCAGATTGTTTTTTGGGAAGAGGAGAAACAGAAAGGCTATGTAGCAAAATGTAATGATTCATGTTACCCTACTTTAAAGAAGTGTATAGTGAAGGGTAGTAATGGGTTTGTTGTTTCTGACAAAGAGTAGTATAATGAAAAAAGCATAGTGGAGATCATATGGAAAAGAAAAACAAACAAACAAACAAAGCCCTCTTGTAATAAGTCCCTGTGATCTCCAGTACATTGTCACGCTGAAGAACATGCAGTATCAGCCATTTCACTTTGTGCTATTTCCTGATTGCTACATTTGTCTGCTCAAGATATATATGCAATCTTCTATGGGTGCTAAAGGAAGGTTCAAGCTGTGCGGGTTTACTATATATTGTATTAAATCCAGATAATATATTCTAAAGAATCAGCACTGTTTAAACATTTCATAATAAATACCTTCCATTCCTTTTCTACAAAGAGCATAGACTGCTTATCTATCCAATGTCTATCCATGAAGCCCCATTAATCCCAAACCAGAAACAATTAATCTTACATATGTATGCAAAAATTGAAACTTATTCATATTTTGGATCCCTGTAGACTACTAAATTCACTACTGATATTTGATCCTACTCTGCTCAAAACAGGTGAATCATCACAAATGAGGGGGAAAAAAATGAAACTATAAAGAAACGTCTGTGTATCTCACCTTGAAGAGGGAATAGTAACAAGCTTTTACCCAGAACAGACTAAATTTCTGCAGATGAGAGAAATCACCAACATATACTTGGCCAACTTTCATTTCAGTCAAATAGCATGGGTAAAACCCATAAGCATTATGAAGGTCAATGGCAAATGTCTGCTGACTTCAATAAGGATAAAGGTATCCTTATCTACACTTCAGTCATTGACAAAGATGGTGCTGAATTACATTTTATATATCATTTCTGTTTATCCCTACAAGATTATCTTGCTAGCCTATACTTACATTTCTTGTTCTTATTCAATTTCTGCATTTTTTAAAGCTTATCAAATTATACCCTCAGTGACAACTCTGTGGGCTGGATTTTTATAGGTCTATCTGAGTACAAAATCTAATGCCACATGACATAAAAAAAAGAGGAACAAAAATGTTAAGTAACCATACACCACTTCAATCTCTGCATGCAGTGTTTTTCCAAGGTTCTTCAATCAATTCACTGAGTATGACAAAAACAAACAAGCAAACAAACAAACAAAACACAATCAGCATAAACTTGAAGGCTGTGTTTCATCTCCAGGCTCAGACACCTAAAATTATGTATCCACAATACAGGTGTTTAAGCTCCATTTATGATCAGTGAAGTACTAAGATTTCAGTCAGTTGTCTAAACATTGGGTCTATCACCATTTGAGATACTCTAAAGCGTGCTTTATACTCTCAAATACAATCAACTATCTCTTAGGAAGCATATGACAGGATATCTAGAAAACAACATCTCAGAATTAGGTAAAAAAAATATTACCCTTTCTGCAACATTATAATCTTCCATCAAAGGAAATACACAGACACCAAAAAAGGGGGTAAATTTATATTCATAGAATCATAGAATCATTCAGGTTGGAAAAGACCTCTAAGATCATCTGTTCCAAACTTTAACCTAGTACTGGCAACTCCATCACTAAACCACACTACTAAGTTCCACATCTACACGTTTCCTGAAGACCTCCAGGGATGGTGACTCAACCACTTCCCTGGGCAGCCTATTCCAATGCCGCACAATCTTTCCAGTAAAGAAAATTCTCCTAATATCCAACATAAACTTCCCCTGGCACAACGTGAGGCCATTTCCCCATGTCTTGTCAGTTGGTGCTTGGGAGAAGAGCCTGATCCCCATCTCACTACAACCTCCTTTAAGGTAATTGTAAAGTACAATAACTTCTCCCCTGAACTTTCTCTTCTCCAAGCTAAACAACCCCAGTTCCCTCAGATTCTTCTCACAAGACTTGTTCTCTACACCCTTCACCAGTTTCATTTCCCTTCTTTGGACACAAAATATTGTGAATCATAATTGTAACCATTTTTCAGTCTTCCTCTGCCTTTACATTTAACACCAGATCATAAAACCCTTGCATTATGGAGCATAATGTTCTTTTTGATTCCTCCCTCCTCCCCCCCTCCTTCCCCACCCCCCCCCACCCCCCTAAGAAAAATGCATCCGAAAGCATTTCCTTCACTATGGAAAGAAAATTTATTTTAGTAGGGATAGGGATAGGACAGATTAAGAAAACTTAAGAAGAACAGTTCTCATGCATAGTTCCTCTTCTCTCCCACCTACAACAATAATTACTGGCTTAAGAAAATATAACATAAAATAATGGTATACAAACAGGAATGACCAAGAGACTTCTTATCATATGAATATGTGATCAAAAGAAACCACTTACACAACCTCCATCACACCCTCCCTCCAACTTGGTAACACCCTCCGTGGCAACTTAGTAACATTAAGTAATATATATAAATATAAATATATTTATCTTCTTTAAAATATTTAGATACGTGAAAACAATTTCTTCCCCCTAGAGGAAAACATAGCTTCTAAAAAAAATAAATCCGTGGGAATATTATAAAATATCTTTTTTGATAGCATAGTTCAGTACTATTGCTCAAATGCATTTACAGTACTGTATGTTGAATATTATTATTATTATTATTTTATGTATAATTATATCTTTGGAAGAAAAGAACATGGCAGTTGTATCTCTTTAACTCCTGTGTTTTGAATCCCTATACAGGACCAGCCTTTCCAAAACATCTCAACACCATCTCTACAAAAAAAAGAATAAACCAACACCATCAAATTGCCAGGCATATATATGACTGCTTTCTGGTTTTTGCTTCAGACATATTCAAAAAGAAACAAAAACATCCTGTACCATTTGAAAAATCAGATTGGAAGATAACAGTACCAGAAAAGCATGCAGAAGATGAAGAATTGAAGACAATACTCCCAAAACAAAAAGAGAATTATGCGGTTCTTTTTTACATTCTCCTCTTTCTCTTCCTGTGCACTAGTGCATAAACATATACACAGTGTTCTCTTAATAAATCTGCATGCAGTATTTACTCATGAACTGACGCTAAATAAATACAAAAAAATATATTTTGTATGTACATATTAAATATATATATATATCAAAATATTTCCGTCATGGTATGTTTAATCAAGTGGGGCAAGACCCAGCCTTCTAAAGAGACTTGCTAATCTAGTGAAGGAGATTGTGACCAAAAATGAGAGAATTAAGGAAGAAAGCAAGGAAGTGCTCAGTGAACAGCACAGCAGCCAAGGAACATCCCCTATGAATACAGCATAGCTGGAGGTTTCACCTGAGATGCTTGTACACAAACACACAAAGAGTGGAAAATTGCAGAAGAACAATACAGGTTCCTCTATAAAACCCAGAAGAGAATGTACTTCATGCGAAGCAGCAGTTTGAATGCATGGAGCTTTGCACTGGAGCAGGGGATGAGCCAATCAAGACCTGATGGGTAAAGATCAGGGTGGATGTGGTGGTGACTGCCTGATACAGTCTGATTGACCAGGAAGATGAAATGAAGACAACTTCAGCAAACTGGAGAAAGCATCACAATCACAGGAGTGGTTCTCATGTACAAATGAAACACCTCAATGTCTTCTGAAAGGGCAAAATGGTGGAGCACAAAAATGTCAAGGATACTTCCGTCAAGCATCAAGAACTATTATTTTGATACAGGTGAATGACAAACTGACCAGAGGAGACACTCAGTTTGACTTATTATTTAAAATAAAGTAAAATAAAGTATAAAGTAAAATAATGTATAAAATAAAATAAATCAAATTACAAATATAGACTTTAGAAAATCAGTTTTAAACTTGTTCCTGGATCTGTTTTTCAGGGCCTAATATGAGACTGCCCTAGAGGGCAAAGGAGCCCAAAGCTGTCAGGACAATCTCCTTGAAACCCGAGAAAAGTCCAGAGTGATACCTTAGGTCAATCAATGCTTAAGGTCAGCATTGATAACAGTGAACTCCTGAATAAGTTCAGATGAATTTAAAAAGTCAATATTTTCTTAGAGTTGATACTAGTGATGACTGTGAAGCATAAAATGAAAGTTATATCATAAACAAATAGAAGACAAAGGAAAATGTGGGACTGCTACTTAAAGTCATAGGGAACCTAGTGACAAAGGACATGAGAAAAGCTGAATCACTACTGATAAGGACTGTCTCAAGCTTGCCAGCTTCCCTAAGCCTGTACCAGGATTTGGGAGACTGAAGAGTTACTCAAAGTAGAGGGTAGAAACCAATTAATTAATGTGGATGTAGGGCAAGATGGATTGCCTCTGATGGTGCTAAGGAGGTCAGATAACGTAATTGCAATGGCATATCTTACAATTGTTTTGGCGATCAAGGTAGTTTTCTGAAGACTGAAAAAAGGCATACCATCCGACCATTTTCAAGGAGAAGGAGGAGGAGGATCTGGGAACTGAAGGCTGGCCAGCCTAACCTCATTACTCAACAAATCATCCTGGATGCCATATCCAGGCATATCCAAGAGGAGAATGAAACTGGAAATAGCCTACATGTATTTTATCTGTGGCAAAGTGTGACTGCCTAGGTGAAGAAGTTATAATTTGATGTTAGTAAGGCTTTTTTTTTTTTTCCCCCTCCTTACTGACAAATTATTTAGATATGGTTTTGATTGGCGGTCTCTCAGGTGGATGGAAAATAGTTTGTCCTACCAGGTTCAAAGAGGTCACAGACCAGATCAGAGGTACACAGACCAACTGGCAGTTGTTTCCTAAAGATACTCCTCAGGGATGGATAGTGAGGCAATGCTGCCTTTGCATCTGATGTCTTTTTTAATGAGGCAGAGTGCATTCCCTGCAAGTGCACAGATGACACCAAGGTGGGGGCAAGTGCTTTGCATGCTGGAAGGTAGGGATCCTATTCAGAGAGAGCTTGGCAGGTGGGATAAATGGGCAACAGGAACCTCTTGAAGTTCATCAAATGACAAACACAGCAGTCCTGCCTCTGGGAAAGAATAACACCATGCAACGATACAGGCTGGGGGCCAACTGGATAGAAATCAGTTTTGCAGCAAAAGACCTGTTGGTCCTCAAGGACAAGTTCAGCCTGAGTCAGCAGTTTGTCCCTGAGCAAAGAGAACCAAGTGTATATCAAGCTTCGTTAGTAAAAATGCATCCAACAGGCTCAGGGAGTGTGATTCTTTTGTTGTATTCAGCTGTGAGACTGCATGTCAAGTAATGTGTCCAGTTTGGGGTTCTCCAGTACCAGAAAAACACTTATACTGGAGTGAGCCCAACAAAGTGTCAACAAACTGGTTTGGACCTGAAGTGTATAAGGAGCTCTGGGGGCTTTATGTGTTTAACCTCAAGAAGGTCAATGGAAGGCATTACTGTAATTTTAGCTATTTTATGGGAGGACTTGGAAAATATAAAGCCAGACACTTCTTGCAGGTGCATCTGAAAATCAACGGAGACAAGTTAAAACATGGAAAATTCCAAGCGGATATGAAGGAAACATTTTTCATAAGGGTGATCAAACTCTGGAACAGATTGCCCACTGAGGCTGTAGCAAACCTTGGAGATTCTCAAAACTTACTTGGGGAAGTTACTGAACAATTTCAACTAAATTAGAACTCTTCCATTGCATTGCATTGCAGCAAATGACCTCTGAAGGTTCCTTCCGACACGCCTAGACAATATATTTAGAACTTTTATCCTTAAATAAAATTTTGGTGGATAATAAATCTTTTTGTCTTTTTTCTTGTGTAATATATCAAAGTTAGCCTGCTTAAACATTTTAATATTGGAATTAATTCTTTAGCTGCCTAAAGTATTCTTTTGATACTATTAGAAATAGTTTCAGATAAATAATCTGAATGAGGCAGCATCAAATGAGATGATACTGCAATAACACTAACAAAATGTGAAAAATGTACTACTTTGTACAATATGAGATTCATTTAAAAAAAAAAGAAAAAAAAAACAGCAGCAGCAAAATACAACATCTTTTCCCTCTTCTGTCATTTGTATTGGTTCCATTAAAGTCACTCAGAAAGTAGAGCTACTCTCTTCAGATCATTCTTTCAGGATAGAGGGGTGATAGATTTGGAAGCTAATCATTTGTGGGAATTAATTCACATCCCCAAATTAACCTGTGTGTCATATAACAGGATCACCGAGTTACAGAAAATTTATGGAGTTTTCAGAAAGAGTAGAAAGGTTAGGAAACTTGATTGAAAACTATGTTTTACTCTCCCTTCTTCCTGCAGAGTGAATATACTTGAGTGAAAGATTTTTTCAGAACACTTATTGGGAAACCCCAATAAAATTTGATTACAAGGATGTTTCTTCTAATTGTAGTTATGACATTTAAATATATGCCAACTGTTTAATTACTCATCTCTTTCCCTCCTCCATGATGGATAAATATTTAATGAGAATAATCTCCACTGTGTTTGTGAACACAGTAAAGAAGTTAATTTCACCTCTATTTTTCCTCAGGTCCCTGAGAAACCAGGTATAATCTGAGGAGTTACAAAATAACTAGCTTTCCTACAAATCTCTTTATAAGTGTTCACCAGAAAGCTAATATTTATTTAGATATACCTAAGGGAACCTTGCTACCCCAGGAGAAATCCTGCTGAACTTTACACAGGGTAACCATAGTTAGAGTCAGGAACAGTACAGAATAAGTGCAGTATTTGACTTTAAGCTAGATGTTCAGTTTTAGTTACAGATGTAATTGCTCAAAGCCTTAGTCTGCCTGATTCAGATATACTGATGACCTCTTGTTACCAGCAGCACTGGAAGGAACACGAACCTCCTTTCAAAATCAGATATGAAGAAATCCACACAGGGGACTACTACATTATTTCTGTTAAGAAAACATGCCTTAAAATATCTCAAGAAATCCAGCAACCAATGAAGTTATTATTACCCTATGACCTCCCTTTAGTCCTGTATTTAATTGCGGTATATTGAGTCATGAAGAGAAGCTAGAGGTAGAAGACTGCTATTAAAACTGCATAGTCTTTTTAGTGTAGGAACTACAGTAGATGCTCAACAGTTCAAAACCTACATATTTAAAAATAATTAAATATTACTTACATTTGACAATACATGACTGATGTTTTTTTCTCTCAGTATGTATGAAGAGACAGAGAGAGATAAGCTAAAAGAACTTCTTACTTTATTCACTAAGACTGGAAGCATTACATGGTTTAAGAGAAAGAAAAACAGAAGTATATTGAAATACTGACAGACAACAACATCCTGCTACCAATGGCAGATTTCTAGGAAATGTCTTCACCCAGAGACAAAAAGATGCACTCTTTATATAAGATTATGATTTTCACTAGATGCCAAAACAAGAATGAGAGATAACGTCTACATTTACATTCCTATATGAGACATTAGAACTGTCATAGCAGTGCTCAAACAGACACTAGAATATTTTTCCTTAACGTCACAAGAGAAAAAAGCAAGCAAAGAGAATAATTTAGAATCACAGTATCATAGAATCATCTAGTTTGGAAAAGAACTTCAAGATCATCAACTTAACTGTCAACCTGACCTACTGAGACCCATCACCAAACCATGTCCCTTAGAGCCACAATGTAAAATATGTAAGACCAGTCTGGAGGTACAGTTCTTCATGAGGTCAGACAGACTTGGCCTAACCATTTTCATTAATATATTGCATATACGCCAAATTTTTACACATATCACACCCTTAACTTTCTAAAATGTATGTGAGTTATCAAATATTGGAATATTGTAAAACAGAACAAGAACGGATCTACCTTTACCCCAGTAGGGCACTTGGCTTTCCATATGGCACTTCATCTGCTACTGGTGTACATCTGTCTCACTGAAAACGTTAGACAGTTAGATTCACTAACAATTACAGGCTGCAACAAGTTTGATTTCAATTATAACAGGAGAGGAAAACAGCTGGGATCCCCAAGGGGAGGAGCAGGTACCTTGAGGGTGAATCAAAAATCAGAATGGTACATTGTATGCTACTAATTAAGATGAAATGAAGTCAAGATATAAATTTTTATTTATATAAATACCTGAAGTTGGTCAGTTTCACTAACACCACATTTGAGACAGAAAAATAGTACCTAATTGACTAGCATGTATTTTAATTCATTCTAAACTAAAGCTACATTCTAAACTAAAAAAGCAGCTTACTTTTGAAAACAGTCAAAATAAAATCCAAACACAAAGAATACAAGTGTTTGTCCAACATCTCAGAATTACACCCAAGTTAAGAGACTTATTTTAGTCAATAGACAATAGTCAACAGTCAATTAGTCATTAGTCAATAATAGGCAAATAGTGAATTAGTCATTAGTCAATAATAGGCACAAAGACTTATGAACAGAACAATATATAAAAAAAAACTTCTGCCATATTTAATAACAATACCTACTCTTGCAGACTGCAAAATAAAATGAATAGAATAAAATAAAATAAAATAAAATAAAATAAAATAAAATAAAATAAAATAAAATAAAATAAAATAAAATAATAAAATAAAAATAAAATAAAATAATAAAATAAAATAAAATAAAATAAAATAAAATAAAATATAAAATGTACAGAGCATTCAACTTCTCAGAATCCTGACTCAAGCAATTATTATCATCTAACTTGAACAGCAGAGAAAATGCTTCACCTTTTGTAACTTTTTCTGTAGGAAAAAAAATGGTTCCTATATGACCTACTAATTGGAAACCAAGCCATTTATATGTACCATACTCAAATGAGATACCTGAATACTCTCAGATTGTATCCTTTAACTTACCCCATTATTTACAGCTCAGTGTCTCTTTGGTCTCTCAGAGAAAGATTATATTACTTTAGGACAAACTCAGTCATAAGCTTTATGCTCTTAACACGTCCTTCACAGATTTGCCCCTTCCTCCTGTTTTTGATTATTCCATGCATTGTTTTTCTCCCTTGCATATATGCAAACTGTCAGATACGCGTGGAGTGTGTGTGGGGGGTTTCTTCCCAA
Organism: Anser brachyrhynchus; assembly: GCF_964034855.1. Classification (NCBI taxonomy): domain Eukaryota; kingdom Metazoa; phylum Chordata; class Aves; order Anseriformes; family Anatidae; genus Anser; species Anser brachyrhynchus. The sequence goes on along the minus strand of NC_137694.1, from coordinate 172,645,964 downwards.
AATGAACAGATGTTATCAATGCCAAAGGAGCACTATATTCCTAGAAGGGATCATTTCAATCATGTGTCTATTCAAAAGCATTGCTCAGATAAATGGCACCATGACTACATTTGCCACTCTACAAATAACTAAGCTGTGGCTGGAAGACAAAGCTGCCATAGCTGAACTCCATCATATAATTGTTGCTGACTCTGCACATCTGTAACACATTTGGGTTGAAGACCAGAGAATGATAGAAACCACAGTGACAACTGCTAGCTAGCCTTACATATGGATGACATAAAGGAGACTGGCCTGAGGCTATGTGACTAGCAAGGCCACATGGCTCACTAGCTTGGCTTGTGGCACGTGCCAACAACATGATTTAGAAAGCAATAAACAGTTAAGACAATAACCCCTCATGAGTGAGCACATCCATGAACATCCAGCATCACATAGAAGTCTGAGCCTGAACTGCTGTATAGAGGGTACCAGCTGCCAAACATGACCCAGTTGCACAGTTGTAGTCAGTGTCCTGGTCCCCTCCCTCCTTGCTGATCTGTACTAGAATGAAAGAAATGCATCTGCCTTGATTGGTATAGGTATGTGTGTGTGGGTGTGCATGCATATTGTAGAACAGATTTCATAGAAGCAAAATTGCTATCCACTTGCTACCACCACCTCACATGCTAAATACATTTTTGATTATTTATCACTGAGTGCTTCTTTTCCATTCCTACATCTATCCCACCCCATGCTAGTTCCCCCATAAAGTCATGCAATCTGAACTGCCACATAAACAGGTACACCAGACTCACCTAAAATCTTCTGCATCTAATCTTTGGGTCCAGGTACTAATTAACATTAAAATCAATTACTAAAATCTAACTTCAAGAAATAGAAAATCCAGTAGGTGGTGTGCAACTTGTTTTAGGAGTGTTTTTGTTCTTTTTTTATTATTATAATTTGTTTTTTTGTTTGTTTTAGATTCCATTATAAACAATGTTAATGAAGATTTATTTGTTTTGTCAAGAAGCCTTCAGAAAGAGACTGTGTAATTGCTATTTAAATGAACAAAATACTCACAGGTAATTCAATGATTTTTTTTTTTTTTAAGCAATACCATACTTTTTTTCTTTTCTTCATATTAATTAATATATTGCAAAATGATCAGTCCTCATTTACTGTACAAACCATCAACATTATTTGCTAATTGGTCAGACTGTGAAGATGTATCAGTATGAAAATTTAAAAAAATTAAGTTTAAAGTACTTAAAGTGGTTTCTATAAATTAAGAGTTGGAAGAATTTTTCAAAGCCAAGCATTTGTACTGATGGGAATGAAGCTTTAGTTAAAGCCATTGCTTTATGACAGCCACAGCAGGTTGCTGTCATAAACTAGAAAATAAAAAAAAAAATATTAAAAAAATCCACACCAAATATCAGCTAACAGAACAAAGAGAATATATTTTCACTTTTTTTTTTTTGTTTTTTTTTAATCTAAAACAAGCAGGAGAAATTGTCTACTCATTTGTTTAACTCTCTTGACATATTAAACCTAGCTGAAAAGATTTGTCTGACAAGGAGCATGAAATCTTCTGGAAAAGCTGAGACGTAAAATCTTCTGGAAATTAGCTTAAAAGTTTAGAACTTTCTTCCTACTTTAGTAACCTTAGAACTTAGTTTCTACATGTTAGCATCCAACTTCCATTAAAATGATTTTCTTGACAGCTATAATTGAAAGATCAGTTTTTAAAAGATAATGTGTAGAATAATACACTTTCTCAAAAAAAAAAAAAAAGTGGTCTTGACCTTGAACGGTTACATATATACTGTTGTTAGTATTTGGAATAAAACTACATCAGGACTCTTCATTCTATACTTAATATCCACTGAAATAAATTATTATCAGTGACAACTGCTAAAACAGTACAGTCTAGTAGGTATACAAAAAGACATCCAAAAAGTGAGCTAGAAGCTTAGGTGCATGTTCCATCATTACTCCACTGCTTCAGTGTACTTCGGTATGTTCTAACTAGGTATCCATTCTCCATTGCTTTAATAGGAACTTATATATAGCTACCTATGCATAGGCACCTACAATTCTAGTATATGGAGCTCGATGCTGCTTATTAGTATGTTCATTTTAAATTGCTTGTCCCAACTACGTATGATGGACTTTTTCCCTTCAAAGTTTCCTTCAAATTTCATGTCATTGAATCGATATATAACCACAGCATTCTTTATCAATAGAGAAGAGAAAGATAAGATAGCTATCTAGATCTCTATATTGGTTTTATAGTATACGAAGAGAGATTCCACAAAGCTCATTCAGAATATTTTACAGTAGAAAAAGAAAGCAATTAACTTACCTCTGAAATGCCTATATTGAGGCTAAAATAGTCTACTATTGAGGCTAAAAAGCTGAATAGTAGTAGTTAGGAAATAACTAATTGATGTTAGAAAATAACTAATTAATGTTTTAAGTTTAATGTCTGATACTGGAAACTTGCTATTTTCTAGCTTTTTTTTTTTTTTCCTGACGTAGCTTAAAACAACTGCCACAGAGTGCTTAGTTTTGGTGGAAGAGGGCTAAATTATAAAGGAAAAAAACTTCTTACTGTAAGCTTGTAGTTTTAATAAACGTAGTTGAACAAATGTAATTAAACATAAATGTATCAAAAGATGTGAACAACTTCAGATTGCAATTTTTATTTTTAAACTTTAAAATGTGACAGTTCTGAACTTCTACATGGGATTTTGTAATATAAATTAATTTCAACAAATTCTCTTTTAAAAGCACAGTTAATAGAGAGATACTGAAAATTCTATCCAGATTCTACAGTACTTCATTTCACAAACAAATAAATACCACCACCACCATCCCAAAGACAAACAAACAAAACCAAAACCACCACCACCACCACCAACCGCAAATAACAAAAATAAAACAAAACAAAAAATACACCAGCATGGAAATTGATGGACTAGATTGCAGTTCTGTACAGAGCAGAAACTGTGCATCTAAGTAAACCATAGGTGCTCTTACTGTAGAGCTTCAGAAATCAAAGCATTGAACCCTGGTTATTCTCTGATTACTGACTCTGAAAGTGGAGGACAGCCAGCATCTGCTGGACTCATCTTCTGAGAAACCCACATGGTGCTTAAAAGGAGATCGTTATTTTCCTTGGCTTACTGGGTTGGTGTCAAGAGTGAGCGTTATACAAGACTAACAAGAGGATGTCTGGAGAAAGGTACTATTCAGGCCTACCTGTGAACCATTATTTGTTCTGATGGCAATAGCTAGTCTTCATAAAGATAACAGAAAATGTATTACAAACTTCAAATGAGCAATTCACTCTTCCTCTTGTCAGATGGTAGTTCTACTTCACTACAGGCATTACTTCAGCTTTACACAAGCATGACAATATTGAAAAAAAAAAGAAAAAAAAAAAGAAACATTATTTTATACAGTTGCAGTAATGCACTTTGAGTACTGCAGGAGGTTTGCCCATTGAATTCAGTGACAGCAGGGCCCAAAATACCTGACTTAAAATTAAATGCTTATTTTATTTATTTCAGTGGATCTGATATCTTACCACCCATGGTTTGTCAGGTACCCAAATCTCCCACAAGTACTTCGGCATATCTCCAAAATTCAGTGCCAAAAAAGCAATAATATTTAGATAAAAAAGATGTGTCATTCTTACTAAAGATCTTTGGATAAGCCACCGCCCCAAAAGCCCAATACTGGCAATATATAAAGCAAAATGGGAGAAAACTTCTGTCGAAGGAAGATAAATAACTTTTAACGAGGTCTCACAAACTTCAGATGACATAGTCTAGTGTTACCAAACATATGCATGGTAATATTTAAAGTGCTACATCAAACATCAGTTTGGTTTCTGAAGGCTTATTGTGTAATATTTTGCTGCAACCAGGCAACAGATTTTCAGACAGCAGGGCAGGTTTTTATTGTTCTGTTTAGTGAACTACCAACTGAAATTGCTGTCTTATAACAATAAGATTTTTTTTTTAATTTAATGCACTATTAAGCTTTTTATTAAGATATTATTAATCAACCATGAGACTCTAAAAAGCAAAAACAGCAGATCTTTAAAGCTGCAATTAAAGCTGTGTTTAATGCAGGAGCATTAATGGATGTTCATGCTCTGTTACTAACTGCTGAATATAAATAGCACTATGTACATCAGGTTCCCTCCTGAGTATAATACTCAGACACCCCAAAATACCATGTCTCCAAGGTCTCAAATCATTATAACTCCACGTGACTATAAATTAACCGTGGAAGGAAAGTTCAGTAGGTTACCAAGTTCGAAGAACCTTCAAAACTACGTATTCCTATAGGAACCAAATTGGTTATCCAATGTGACAACAGATTAGTAGCACAATAATTCTGAACAATGTAAGCCAGAAAAACACATGCATTTGGAAGGATAGTCTGAAATGCAGGTACCAGCCCAGCACCAGGCCTTTTTGCTGTTCTATTTTATTGGAGAAAAGGATGCTCCCCAGAGAGAGAACGTTACATTAAGAGTAATGTATCTGGAAAGTCAGACAATTTCAAATCCATTCTCTGTAGAGTAACATGACCAAATTGCAAACAAGTATTCTGTGCACCATATTCAGACAGAACATTAGCATTCTGTACAGAATTGTTTATCCACTCCTTTAACATCATATAGTGAGCAAAATCCTCAAAAAACTTTACATCAAATAGTACTTTTATTCACAGTGGAAAACACATGTCTCTTCCAAAGTACTCCCAACGGACACCTCAGGTATTTCACACAAGTTCGGTGTTCTTGGAGAATTATATTACAGTTCTAAAAGCTTTTTTCAAGAACTCCCCTTGAAAGCAAAAAGTCATTGTACGTATTTGTATCAACGAAAAGTATTCTCCTCTGATATCTGAAGTTACATTTCCAGCTGACTTCAGGAGGTCCCCTCTTTGCCATATAAAATTTCATTTAAAATAAAAGAAGAAAATGCTTTACACAAGCAGAAATGTTATTTGGTCTTATACTCTGAATCAAAAGGTACTTATACAATCCAAGGAGATTAAATAAGCATAGTTTAAGAGAAAGGTGAAAGCCGCTGAGAATGCCTCATTTTAAAATCTGCCTGTACCTCCTCTGATATTTTGTTTTCCTCATTTACATGAGTACAAATGAAGTGCAATTCACCCAAAGGCAACAGAATTAAACCATTGAAAAAGCAGACAGGGAGTCCCTGTGGATCAAGTTCTCTTTTTAGAGTGTATATTGCACAGTTTTATCCACTTTGATAAAGTGATGAGTTTTTGAAGGTTGTGTGCCATATTATCAAATACTATCTTACTTGATAGAAAGTCACCTTTACATAAATAAATCACCTTTACAGAAATTGTAAGTATTGTTTCCCAATAACAATTGGAAAGTAATCACAAGAATAATTTCAATAACAGCCAATAATAATTTTTTTTCGCCATACCCTAAGCTAGTTGAAAGCTTAGCGAGACAATCAAAATAAAACAAGAATGGACAGGAATAAAATTCCATTCATATAGAAATTACCAAGTGAAAAAACAAATGCATGGGATCATTGAGTACGAGACCATTTTTCTACATAGCTACTTTCCCAAAAGGCAGACTGCTGCTACATAAGAAATAAAATGCCTTCTTCACTTTTCTATTGCTTTTGGTAATAATTAAGATCATTACATGTGGCAGGGTCAGCAAAGAGAGCAGCTTGCCTTGATCCCCATCTTTCTACAGCTTCTCTATTCCCACCAGCAAGCAGACAGAAGAAAGCAGTGAAATGACTCCTGCTCTGTCCTGCAAGCGACTATTCTAACTAGAATTAAACCTGGACCTTACTCTTCACCCAAATAAATTACAGCTGGAGACTGAAAGAAGGAAGGTTTTGACACAGACAAATATATATATTTGAATATATGTATGGAGATACATATATATATATGTATATATATCCACAAGGAAAGAGTAACATGAAACATATTTTTAAAGTATTACAAAGAATGGTTTAATGTTCCAATAGGAGATGAGTCCCTTGTCCCTGAGGCCAGTGCAGAAAGCACTCCCTTTATTTGTTGACCTAAATTCATGATTTCTGAAAGGGTTCATGACTACCTTTGTAGTGGTTTACGTGGCAAGGTTTTGGTAGCAGGGGGCCATAGGGGTGGCTTTTGTAAGAGGGATCTAGAAGCTGCCCCCTGTTTGGTAAGGGCCCCACTGCTGACCAGAGCCGAGCCAATAAGTGATGTTGTTTTGCGCCTCTGTGAGAGCATATTTAAGACAGGGGAAAAAAATGCTGTGCCACACAGCAGCTGGGAGAGTGAGAGGAGTGAGGAACAGCCTTGCAGGCGCCAAGGTCAGTGAAGAAGGAGGGGGAGAGGTGCTCCAAGCGCCGGAGCAGAACTCCCCTGCGGCCTGTGGTGAGGACCATGGTGAAGTAGGCTGTCCCCCTGCAGCCCATGGAGTACCACGGAGGAGCAGGATTCCACGCTGCAGCCTGTGGAGGAGACCACAGTGGAGCAGGTGGACCTGCACCGACGGAGACTGCGGCCTGTGGAAGACCCCTGCCGGAGCAGATTCCGGGCCGGACCTGTAGCCCGTGTAGAGGAGACCACGCAGGAGCAGGTGACCTGGCAGGAGCTGCTGCCCGTGGGGGATCCAGGTTGGAACAGTTTGCTCCTGAGGGATGAACCCTGTGGTACGGACCCATATCTGGAGCAGTTCTTGAAGAGCTGCTGCCTGTGGGAAGCCCACACTGTATCAGTTCGGCAAGGACTTCATCCTGTTGGAGGGACCCCACAGCACAGGGGACGAGAGTGACCGAGAAGGAGTGGCGGCGAAGAAGCGCTATAGACTGACCATAACCACCGTTCCCCTGTTCCCCTGCGCCGCTCGGGAGGAGGAGGTGGAAGAGGATGGATGGGGGGGAAGGTGCTTTTGGTTTCTTTCCTTTGTTTCTCACTTCTCCAGCTTGTTATTAATAGGTAATAAATCTTACTATCTCCCTATGCTGAGTCTGTTTTGTCCATCACAATAATTGCTGCATGATCTCCCTGTCCTTATCTCAACCCTTGAGCCCTTTTCATCATATTTTCTCCCCGTTCCTCTTTGAGGAGGGGGAGTGAAAGAGTGGATTTGGTGTAGCTCGGCCGCCCACCCGAGTAAAACCACCACAACCTTACATTTCAATTTCAGGGTTGGATTCGAGAGGTCTTAAGAATATATAGCTTCTTCATCAAAAGGGGTTGAAAAGTCAACATAATTTAAGGTATCATAAAACATGCAAGATTTGTTTCTGTAAAAGTTAGTACAGTTTTATCTTTTTCTCTCCAACTGTTCTTCTATTTCATGAGCTGACATCAGCAAAAACCTTCAACCAAAATGCACACAGGCTTTTTATTTCATCTATCATCTACCATTGACAAACAAAAAGGTTGTGAGAATATCTTGAACTAAACAGTTTGGATGGAAAAGGGAAATGACAAAGTCAGCATCCTAGATTTGATTGTAATCCATAGCAAGTAAGAACACACAAACACACACAACTTGGCAGTTGCTTTTACCCAGTAAAATGAACAAATAGAACGACAGACCTGCTAAGAGTCTGAAAACAACCTACTGTGTCTTCATTTTATGCAAGAAAGGAAGAGAAAGAGATTAGCCTAAACTCCTACAATAATATGGATTTTTCAGCTGACAAAAGCAATACTACATAAAATCTTTCCTGTGCTTTATTTCTAATTACTTTTTATCCTTTAATGAACAAGAAAGTACGTGATCTTGAAAGTCCTTGTGCAGTCCAAACTCCCACTAAAATTAATGGGACGTTTTTTCCAGTCTAAAAGCTCTGAGATCAGGCCTCAAACTTAGCTTTCTAAGCTCCCATTAATCAAACTTTTAGTTTTTTTGTTTGCTTGTTTGTTTGTTTGTTTGTTTTACTTTTCTGCTAGGATCATATATTCAGAAATACAGATGCAAGAAATCATAGTCTTTTCTGAGGAAGGAAGAGTGCTGTACTTTGTTATCATCAAAATTTTAACTCAATTTCACAAGTGAAACCCTGATTTTGAAGAACCTATTACCTGGACACCAAATTCTTAATTTTTCTTCTTCAAATAGTTTATAGAGATGTCACAGAGCACCCGTAGAAGTTACAGTGTCTGATTTGTACAAGTGAACTGTGTACATAAACTTTCTTATTAAGCAAACTTCTCTGAAACTAATGGACAAAACCAAGAGATTCTGAACATCCTTGTCTCCCATTCCCAATAAAGGGACTTGCCTCTTTCCAGAAGTTGGAGGAAAGTTGGTTTTGAAAAGGGTGTGGGGAAAATACAGAGTTAATATACTGAGTTAAATAACATAAGCTAAACATGAAAAAAGTTCATTTTTCCTATGGAGCCCCACACAACTCACAACATATGTCTGAACATTACAGCGCACAAAAGAAAAAAATAAACCTTTATTTGGATGCCTCAGTGAATCATGTTGGTTTGCAAACTGTTGGTCTGCTGTTGGTAAAAAGAAAAAAAAAAAAAAGGAAAGAAAACTAGCAAGAAAGTTCTGAATTCAAAAGAATGTACAGTATTTTTGGCTGTAAGACACTAGCATCATTACCCCAGCATAGTTCTCTGTTTTCTCCCACTTAATTACTATAGGAGACTCTTGCACAGAAGTAAAATTAAAATACACTGTAACTTGTCAAATCAAGAAGTACTAACAGCAGTGTAGAAAAGAAAAGCCATGAGACTTGTTTATGTTTGATCATTAATAAGCCTTAGCAGGGATAATATCTTTTATTCATTTTTTACACTTAGGTGTCAAAGTAACATGTGTATAAGAGAGAACTGAAAGGAGAGCACTGAATTTAATTGCTCACTTAGAGAGCCTGTGTACTGGATGTATTACATCTGGATGTATATCATCTGGATATGAGGATATGGTTCTGCATGGATCCTTACATTGGATATTGTACCTTTCTGTGAAGATACCTGTGAAAGTTCTGTAACATCACCTCCATTTATTAAGAACTCAGGAATAATGAATTACTGATCTTTTAATTACAGTTGAGAAATAAAAGACCCAGCACATAACAGAAAGAAGGAGAAATAAGGATGATGAGCTGATTTGCATTTTGACACATTGACACACACACATGTAAAATACTTCCACAATAAACATTAAATTGAAGAAGAAGCACCAGATAAGTCCTTGCCAATTTACTGAGTTCTTGTGTTTGCCAGCTGGCATGGTTTAAATTGACTTCAGCATTCTTTTGCCTACAGCTTCCCTTTATTTTTAAAGGCTGTAATTTAAAAGACATAAAAAATCACATAAAAATATTAAATAAATAATACCTAATGGTAATGGCTGCTTCTCCTGAGAGAGGAAATAAATAAATAAATAAATAAATAAATATGCAGAAAGTAAAAGCAACAGCTACAGTTGTAGACATAAGTAATTTTGCATGTTTTCAGGAAAAAAAAAAAGAAAAAAAGGGAAAAATAGAAAAAAAAAACAGGCAAAGTCACTTTCTAAAGGATCTTTTTCTTTTTCTGGAGTAAAACCTTAAAAAGCAAATTACAATTAATTAAACAGAATTAAAGCTAGAATATAAAGTCAGTGTTAGAACTGAAAGGTTCACAAGACATGCAATTATTTTCCTTTGTAAGCAATTAAGTATGCTTTTAGAAAGACAAATTAACATCTTCTTAGGTAAAGAAATTAAGCACATTTTTCACTGCTCATTCTTTTAAACCTATTCTAAAATCTATCTGTATTGATATTAGCAATGAACACAGAATGAAGAAAATCTAGTGAGAGAAATCTTCTATATCACAAAGAAATTCTGCCCCACCAGAAGAAAACAAAAAGAGACTTCATAACGAAAGTTTGATTTTCAAACCATGTGCATTCCCCCTTCCAGCTTGAAACATAGTACTCTGTATACTATCAACATTTTGCTGTTAAAGTCACATCTTGTATTTACCATTGTTTCATGGATCTCTACCTCCTGCTTTTGTTCCACTCTTTTTTTTTTTAAATAAATCTCTGTTACTTGACTAGTAACTGTTAAAATGAAATGTTGTTGTGGTTTAACCCGGCTGGCAGCTAAACACCACACAGCCGTTCGCTCACCCTCCCCCCTCCCTCTCTGGGATGGGGGGAGAGAAACGGGAAAGTGAAGCCTGTGAGTTGAGATAAAGACAGTTTATTAAGACAGGAAAATAATAATAACAATAATAATAATAATAGTGATAATGGTAATAGTATTAACAATAATAATGTGTAAGAAAACAAGTGATGCACAATGCAATTGCTCACCACCCGCTGACCGATGCCCAGCCTATCCCCGAGCAGCCGGCCCCCCCCACCCCGGCCAGCCACCCCTATATATTGTTTAGCATGACGTCAGATGGTATGGAATACCCCTTTGGCCAGTTTGGGTCAGCTGTCCTGGGTCTGTCCCCTCCCAGCTCCTGCTGCACCCCCAGCCTGCTCGCTGGCAGGACAGAGCGAGAAGCCGAAAAGTCCTTGGCCTGGTGTAAACACTGCTCTGCAACAATTAAAACATCAGCATGTTATCAGCGCTCTTCTCATCCTAATCCAAAACATAGCACCCTACCAGCTACTATGAGGGAACATTAACTCTGTCCTAACTGGAACCAGGACAAATGTGAAAAGGAAATAATGCTGCAAAGAAATTGCAAACCCAACAGTAAGTTCACCTTTTTACTCTACAGTGAATTAGTTCTCATTTATTTATTGTCTATGTAATGTCTAATTAAAACTGATATCCTGGTATGAGACGATTTGACAGGTATAAAATTTTATAACTTGTGCCAAGGTGAATATATAATTTCAGTAGAATAGTTTGCTTGTTTTGAACACAGACATCTAGATGTAATACACACATAAAGGCAACATAACACAATCATTAACCAAGGACAGAACTGTCTTGGCATTTCTAATTCAGTACAATTCTTTATGGCTGAAAGGGATCTGAACTAATTGTTAATGATGACACTTTACAACTGGACTCAGCCATAGAAGATTATATCATCATCCTGCAAATACCAAATTATTGTTTTGTTTTGTTTTGCTTTTTTCTCTTATTGTTCCCTAATGTTATGAACTGTGAAAACTTCCATCCTTATCTCAAGAGCAAAGACATGGTCATATACTACAAAGAATAATATGTGGTTCTTGAGAAATAGATGACCATTACTTAGGTCCATGTGGGTTATTCCCACATGAAATAAATTGGTGGTTTCAATTTAGCTCAAAGTAGATGTGATTTATCTATGAAATACCACAAACAGACTACTTATGGGAAATTCTAAGGTCAAAGAGTTCAAAGATTCAAACCACTACCTGACCAAGAGTGACTGGCTCTGTACTGCTGTTCAATGCAGTGCATCTCTTATATCGATAAACTATGAAAACAGTAAATGCTAAAGGTTTACAACCTTTCATGGTTGTGAAACTCTCTGAAAGTAAAGATACAAAAGTCTCAATTATATGAAAAACAACAACGTCCAGGGGATAGATCATTTCAGTAGCTACACCATTAAGCTAGAAAACTATATGCAATGGGAAAAAGAAAACAGAATTTATTGCTGATAACATGTACTCTCCAGATATTTCTAAATATCTGCATATTAGTGGTAGCATGTTTAAAAAAGAAAAAAGGGGGGGGGGGGGAGGAAAAAATAGTCTCTCTCTTTAAAAGCAGTAAAATGTCTCTCATGTTTTCTCTTTCTCTCAGAGGCAGCATATTGTGAAGGACAATCCTTTACCCCTCAGAAGAGAATTCTAGTCTGGTGGGAAGATTCTCAGTGATGCAAAGTTACATTTTACTGAAATCCCAAAGGTAGTGGTGATTCAGCTTTGAAAGTGGCACTACAATTCAATGTACTATTTTTTTCTCCCAGTTCTATGCGTTGACTCCAATCCTGTGAATTCTGTAAGCTAGAATCCATGCTGGGAATGAACACTGAGACTTTCTTGTAATCATTTACACAAGTGGCACAGCAATTCTGTTATGAAGTGAACAAATTATAAAGTGAACAGCAGCCTTCTGGTTGAGGAGGAGGGGTACAGTTAATTAATGTTACCATTGAAAGAAAAAAAAAATGTAAACTTCTGACAATAGTCTGAAGGAAATCATGTGGAATTTATTGTTATAGGTTTATTTTTCTCCCAATAAAGAATAGCAATAAAGTAATCCTAATGAAGACCATCAGAATATCAAAGAAACAAAGCAATGCTCACAAAGAAACTCCAGAAATCACCATGATTACAATGACTAGAAATTGATTGACTGAGCCCTTTGTTAGCAACTTTTCTTTCACAAACTGAAAAAAAAATATTTTGTCAAGATTTGCATAAAGAACCTACATTGTTACAGGCATTCCTATTCAATTATTCATATAGCTTGTTTCTAGTAAGTCTAATCTTATTTTCTTTTCTGTCTGAATGTCACAAATTTTATCTCAGAACTTACACTGAAGTTAGTATTAAAAGGAGCGGGAAGGGGCTGTGCTGAGGTTTAAAACATTGCATACTTAGTAATACAATTATCACAGCTGCCTGCGTAGTTGGTCAGAGGTTGATGCATACATCAAGAAATCTTAACTGATCTGTGTTGATCCTATTGCCGCACATTCTCTAAATAAATAAATAAATAGATAGATAGATAAAAGGCACCTTTCATGCTTTCATGTTGTGAATGAGGCTTCTTCATAATCATCACTACCTTCTTAAATAGTCTTCAATAGTCTTCTCTCTAAAAATTTTCTAATTTTATGAAAGATAAGCCTGAAGTGGAAACAGAGGTCAATAAATACATGATAAACACATGCTGTCTTTACTGTATTTTGGATACCAAACGTTTCACTCATTTTAAAGAACAAGATAACAAACATTTTTCAATAAGACAATGTCAAAAGGTCTAAAAGCTTTGCTTGTTATACCATCCCACACTAATCCTGACATTGCCAGCAGTTGATTTGTATCAGTATTACAATATAATGTAATTAGTAATGGTAATATTACCACAAATCGTATAAACAGCACTACTCTACTGCTTTTGAATTAGTTTTGTAAGCATGTTAATAACATACCATCAAGCATCAATATGAATCCTTGACAGCTTCTTGAAAAAAGGCTGTGCATGCCTAAGCAATTTTCTCATATACAGGTTTTCTTTAGAAATATTGTCACTATTTCATTAGCTCAAAAGGGAGTGTATGCATAAAATAATCTCTGCTAAAAAAGTCTGACTGCTAGCCAAGAAAGCATATGTTCAATAGTCTGTATTAACTGCTGGCTAGGATAGGGTTGTAGGTACTACAGCATCAAGTGAATTTCTTCTTTAAAAGATGTCTAACAGTGAAATGAATACTTTTTATTTTCATTCTTTTTCGAAGGGGGAACCCTTTGAGTGGCACAAAATGTCATTTTGACAGTATTTCAACAAGGACTGTTAGAATGAAAACAGTGCAAACATCTTAGGTCTACACCAAAATCTCTGAAGTCCAGCAGAATTGTGGATTGTCTGACCTAACCTGGTCACCTTCCTTAAACTGTTTTTAAAAAATAATAATAAGAAGAAGAAAAATAATAAAGAATGCCACAAAATGATATTTGTGTATTTCTGCTGCATATTCTACTGCAATCTGAGGATAACCAAATCTCAACTTTCAACATTACTGGCAAAGGTAGAAACATGGTCTGCAACTCAGTTTTCCAAGTTGCATTATGCTGTTACTGCAATCACGTCTGTGACCTGCTCTCTGGACATGCCACTCCTTTTACTATAGATGGAGTCTAACATCAGGGTTTGTAATTCAATATCTATCATTTTGCTGTCAAAAGTTCAGCAAGAGGAATTTTATCATCACTATTCAAAGGTATTTTCCATACTGTCAGGCACTTGGCTGATCTGATTAGCTTTCCATTTTATATGGAACTGCTAACTTAATAAGGCATTTAGAATGCCAATAGATACCGTTAACATTATGAGATGATGCATACAAGGTTATAGAAAAGTCTCTTTTGTCAAGTTAAATTATATAGAGATGGAAAACAGATTTTTCTCTAATCTCATTTTTTTAGAAACAGTAGAACTATTTTAATTCAGTATTTTTCAAAAGTTTTTATGTCTATAGTAGATATCCCTCACATAATATTTTAGTCCAAATTTTTACAGTTTGGTTACTGCAAGTAAAAATATAATGGAAGGGGTTTTTGATTGGTTGGTTGGTTGTCTTTTGTTTGTTTGGTTGTTTGAAAGCAACAACAATCTTAAATATGGCTATACTGATAGAAATTTACAATCACAGATAAACTTTCACAGTTTCTCTGAAGGAAATTTAATGTTATGTAACTGTATTTTTCTGTGTTTCTACTTGCCAACCAGAAAACCTGTGTATTGCTGAGATTCCTTATGTCATTAATTATATAACACCAACTTTTTCATTTATTTTATTTTTTTTCAGTTTTGCAGAGGGGGAAAGGGGGAGTGAGGAACAAGGTTTTTCTTCTGTTTAACCAGGGAAACATTGGGAAACATTTTTTTAAATCTAGGAGATTCAGGTGATTTAGAAGGTCTTTGAAAACTTGAGACATTAGAAACAGATAAAATTAGTCTAAACTTAATTTTCAGGAAAAAAAAATGTTAAGAATCTGAATCCATTTGAAAGTGTAAACAGCCTCTTTGTTTTAGATTTTTTTCCAAAGTGTATAATCAAATATATATATTATTAAAAAAAAAAAAAAGTTTTGTCAAATCTATATCTTCCAACAGTCTAGGAGATAAACAGCAAATTCCAAAAGTATTTCAGTCTTCCTTCTGGAGAATCTAAATGGAAAACCAGAGAAAAGCTATTCTACTGTCATTCCCTGCCACCACTACCACCCCCCCCCCCCAAAAAAAAAAAAAAACTTTTTTAAATTTAATTCTGCTTCATTTCTGCTTAGTTCTGATTACTTTGTCATTTTAGGGATAATTCACATGATTCATTAGAAGTGGTGCATATAGAGCAAGCAGAAAACATGAAACATAATTTACACAAAGGTATCAATATTTACTGGTTGAAATATCCTTTCATTTTTAGGCCTAATATTATTTTGATGGGATTGACACTAAAAGGGTTTTAAAAAGTTTACAATTAAAAACTCCAGAGACACTTTAGTACAAAGAGATGTCTAAATCCTGAACATACACACTATATTTTGTGGACATGTACTCAGTTCAAGTCACTTGATATCCTTCTCTGTAAAAAAGAGTGTGTTTTGGAATTGGATTCTGAGTGAACAGTTCAGCAATATTTCTGTCTCACATGTTTGCATCCAATACTTCCCCAACTATTTTTTAGTGAAATCATGATCTTTGAGTAACAGAAGTTGCAATTTCTTATTTTTAAATTTTATCTCTTGCTTGGGAAACAAAAAAAAAAAAAATAGAGAACATGGGCTAACCATCCTAAACAGAATCCTTCCCTTCTCTGCCCCACCCCCCAAGTTTCCTAGCCCTTAATTAGATAGATCTGTTCTCCTCTCCATTTCAGCTTCCAGGGTTTATCTGAAATTTTACTACTGCTTGCCCTGTTCTGATTTCTTTTAGTATTTTTAAATTTTAAGTGGATTTTGTTTAACAGTTAGTAATACTTTTTCTTTACCTATGCTTAGGGTACAGAACAAAGATATGATTTGTTCAATTAAGCTGAAATAAGCAACTAGTTTTAACATTTGAATGTAGGGTCATCATGAAGTCATCCTTCCTGTAGTGAGGTATTCTAATTAGAGAAGAGGGGGAAAAAAAAATCTCTAAGATCCCCATCATCTAAGGATTGTTTAATCCATGAAAATTAGAGATCTATTATATTTTTAATTTCTATGGTAGCTGGCACAAAAATACAGAGAAGCAAAATACAACACTTCCTTTCCCTCCTTTTGCCTGACAATCACAAAGAACTAGGACCAACCAGAATAATACTGTTCCATGACTCAGATTCAGTTTATGCAGCCAAGAAGAGCCTCTTCATTACTTTTAAACTCCTGATAAAATATAAAAATCATTCCCTTGATTGGTCTCTTATATTAACAACTTTCACAAATATCAGTTGTGCAGGTTTTTTATTACATTGACATTTAATGTCCCATTGAAAATCCGGTATTCCCTGATGTGATAGAGAATCCTCTGATGTAATATATGTTGATAATACAGCAACAAAATTTAAAGCTTTTATTAACTCTGAAATCCGACATAACTTTTCCATTATGTTCATAAAACTTAATATAACCTTAAGAAAATATTAGCACATCAATTAATTCAGAATCTGTTTTACCATGGTAATTACTTATGTCAGATTTTGCAAAGATAAGTTGCATTTAGTGCTGTGATACAACTCCTATATTTAATTGCAAAGACTCTTCTAAATTTTGAATTTAGGAAAATAGAGCTTTAAAACAAACAAAACAAACAAGCAAACAAAAACTCTCAAGCTAAAATACAAATAACCAGTTTTGTGCCAAAAGAAATACTTTTAAAAAGTCTAAAAGCAACTCTGAAAATTATGTTAGAAGTTAGACAAAGAAGGAAAATTTGTCAGTTGATAACTTTCTAAATTACATAAATTTTGCAGAGTATGTTTTACCAAATAGCATTTGCTTCAGTAGTATTGCACAAAGATCTTCAATGAATAATATTAACTGTTCCTTTAATTGTTTTTATTCTCAAAACAAACTCTAATCACCAAGTCTATTACAAATATTTTTTCCCCACATTAAATCCACAGTCTTTTTTCCCCACAGCTTTAATTTAAAGTGTTACATAAAGCAGGTCACCCTATGTTCCATCTCTTGCATATACATACTTTATTTATTTGTATGAATTTGGATAAGTAGGAGGAAGAAAAAAAATTTCTGGCTTCCATTTGTTTGGAAGTTGGAGAAAACCTCAACAGCTGAAAGCAGAAGACTATAAAATTTGATCTACAGATCCATGTTAAGTTGCCGGAGGTTTTAAAAGCTTCTGTGAAGATTAGGTACAAAACAGGAAGCCCCTCTTACCTTTAAAATTTTCTCGTGTGATTTTCAAGCCAACATCACTTGTCTACTACATTACTTTACCACAGCATTAAATTACGTAATCTATATTAAGTATCATCCTAGTTGCAATAAAATTAGTCAAGCTTTATCAGAATTGCAGAAATTAAGAGAACTGCATAGGGCATATACAACATAGTGCATGTCACACAACATTTATAGCATAACTAAGATAACCCCATCTCATCATGTTTGATGGACAATAATCCTAAATAGGAAAAAAAAAAAGATAATTGCATGTATATGAGAGGAGGGCATTATGGCATATGCTAAAACAGGATTCCCAGGCCAGAACCATAAAACACATTGCCAAGTTCAGTTGTCCCACAGATTAGACACAATTTTGGCTTACAGTCTTACTTGAGATAACATAATTAAAACGTAAATTAAAAAAAAAAAAAGAGTGTCTGTTTTTCCATGATATACACAAAATGCAAATAGAAAAAACAAAACAAAACAAAACAAAAACATGAATGTGCATTTGAACACATGAACTTGCCCCTCCGCTACCAGAAACACAAACACCTTTACAAGGCCCTATTCCAATATTTAGTCCCCAGAAGCTGTTACTGCCTTCAGGCCTGTATTTGGAGCTTTTCAACTCATTCGTTTCAGAGAGTAGAACCTTCTTCTAAGCCACAGAGGTATACAGTCACAACGGATCAACATGCTATCTATAAATTCAACTCAAAGCAGGGGGATTATCTGAAGAGAGTAAAAAAAAAAAATGTAAGTATTTATTATGTCCTGCCACAAAGTATCTATATAGCAAACAATAATACATAGCATTATATTTTCAAGTTTTTGTGTGTTGTTGTTGTTGTTTTCTTCTTCCGATACTACAAGGCAGAACATTGTCAGAATGGTTAAAATATATATATATATATTTCTTTCATTACTTTGTAAATATGACTATAAGAATTCTTCTTTCACAATTCACCTGAGGAAACCTGTCCTGTGTTTTTGAAATACATATATATATATATATGCATTAATAATGATAATAATAAAAGAAACAAATAAAAAAAAAAAGAATGAAAGTGAAGACTTCCCTATTCCCTGGAATACTTTAATATTTTATCAAATACCAAAAAGATAGGTAATGTCATCCATTTATTCTATTTTAAAAGAAGTGTTTCTGTTGGATAAGGTACATCATGGAAAAGAAACGTATTGCATTTTTCATCCTCTGACATTTTTGCTAGTTCTTCAAGACATAACAATTTTCATTTTGTTTGTCTGGTTTTATTTTCCTTTTCTATGACATCTCTACTAATGTGCATTATCTAAAAACGTAACAACTTTTATTAAAGACAACAATATATAATTAGTCCAAAATTACCATGTCCTTCTTCAGGAAAGCAAGGAACATTAAAATAAAAATTATATTTTACTTAAATTGATGAATTCTTTTAGGAAGGCATCAAAATAAAAACAGTTCAGTAATTTTGAGAAAATCTTTCCTTTCTTAAAGTTATTGATTTTGTCCAGATTGCATTTTTCTAAGAGGAAAATAAAAATCTTACATGAAGATTCAACTTTTGGCAGTGGTCACTGTGTTTACTTGGATCGGTGGAAAAATTTGCACTAAGTTGAGAGAAAAGATTGAGTTATCTACAAATTTAAAAAGGTGGTGTTTCTGTGTCACAAAACACAAAAGCATTATATACCTTGACCATCAGAATATTGATGACATGACAGAAGCACAAAACAAAATTAAATAGCCCAATAAATACAGTCTAAAACAGTTGAATATGTCACACGACAAGTAGTGGATTGCTGTATTGAATGGCCTCCAGAGGTCATACTGGTTCAGGTCAAGGCTCAGTATCCTGTTACCAACCATCTTGACAATTTTTTTGAAATTACCTCAGTACAAATTCAAGAACACTCAGTAATCTGCATCTACAATGGACTTATTCCTTCACAGGAAGGAATTTATTGTATTTATTTTAGAATAAATATTTATTTAGAATATTTATTTCAGAATAAATGTGCAATTTCTCGTGAGTGTACATTATGCAGAATTGGTCATTGTTCTAGAGAGAGGAAAAAAAAAAAAAAAGGCAGTTCTTTATTTCAAAAAAATAACCCTAAATAAAAATTAACAATAAACAACTCACACTGTCCCAAAGAAAAGCCAGAAATGACGAAAAATAGCTTAACTTTTCTCCCAGCTTCAGATTATTTGAAAATCAACCTAACTATTTAGAAACTCACACCTTTTTTCAACATTTCATAACTATTTTCTTTGACAACTGATAGAAGTCATCAGAAAAAGAAAGAAGGAAATTAGGTAAAGCTGAAATGTCTTATGGAGGCTTTAAGTTGTGGGTTTTTTTGTTTATTTTTTTGTTGTTTTTTGTTTAGTTGTTTTTTGTCTAATTTTGTCTTTAGCAACAACTACACAAACTTCAGATATTCTGGACTCCAGCATTATCTTTTCAGCTTTCAGTAACAGAAGGAAAACAAAACAAAACAAAACAACAAAACATAATTATAAGAAAGCCTGTTTATACAATATTAACAACATATTAATTTAGTATTCTGTCCACACAGTGATAGTCTCATTACTCTCGCTATTACAGAATTCAACAGAAAGATGCTACAGTATGTCTTTAGCTCAAAACACCACATTTCTCACTGTCTCCCCTGACCACCAGGCTCTTCTGAAAACAAACTGTACCACCAGAAGATATCAAGAGAAGTAAAAGGAATTTCCATTCTTCCATCCATTTACTTCACCAGAAAAACTGAGCTTCAGCACTTTCAGAACTAAATGTCAAATCTGAATTAGTTTTTTCTTGCTAATTCCTACATCAAAATGAATCAATAGTTGTATCAGCATACATTGATAAATATAAAGAAAACCATATGTGACTACCAACTTCACTTGTTCTAACAGAAATCTTCAGATATCACCCAAGATATCACCAAAATTGAAAATGCGAAAAACAGACCAGGGTGGATACCAACAGAAGTAAGCAGTTGACATTCATTAAACGCAAGAGCTTAGCACACATTCACAAACACCAGCCAAAGATTTTTTTATTATTATTTTACGTTTTCCCCCACTATATAAACTTTTAAATGATCTCAGACTGTGCTGCCACCAGAAAGACGGCCCTCACTTGTGTCCCTCTTTTTCTGGGCACACCCTTTGCTATGTCAATACTTAAATCACGTAGCTCACCAGTTATGTCAGTTCCTTGAACTGACTAAAAAGTAGACCTGCCTCCCCAAGTTATTACTTTTCCCTGAACTGCTGAACATTCACTGGTGCTGACACGACGGAGGTGGCAGGAACAGACAGCTGGAGGCAGGGAAAAGAGCACGACTTGCCTTTTTGTCAGTAGCATGGTCAAAACTGATGCTGAGAGATCAAAGAGAAAGACAGAATATTATATGACAGGAGTTGTAACTCATTCTGTATTCTTCTCCTGAACTGGAAGAGCATGAGATGAACATGAATTCCCATTAGAAATAGTTTTATTATACAGCCAGCTACCACCAGTTCTTTTTCACTATCTGGAACAATGATCTGATGATTAACGGTATTGCAAGTTAGGCTATCATTC
Organism: Anser brachyrhynchus; assembly: GCF_964034855.1. NCBI lineage: Eukaryota > Metazoa > Chordata > Aves > Anseriformes > Anatidae > Anser > Anser brachyrhynchus. The sequence goes on along the minus strand of NC_137694.1, from coordinate 172,625,258 downwards.
CACAAGGGACACATTGAGCAGGATCTTGACTTTTCAAAACTTAGGAAAACAAGTTCCTTAAAAGAACCAGCAGCCACAGAACCAGAGAATTTGGTCAGCAGCATCTGCCAAAGTAGTTATTTCGCTGTTCCTTGGGAGCTATTAGAGAAAAGGTTCATTAGACATATACCACAATAGAGCCTGTAAAAGGTACTTGCATTTAGGGAAGGAATGAGAGACAAAACAAAATGTTCATAACAAACCAGAACTGCTTGCTCTTTGGACCTCCCAGATAACGTCTAAGTTCACAGTAATGGGATGGAAATCACAAAATCTGAAATGAAACTAAAATTCTATAAATTAAACAAGTAAGCCATTTAGTACTAATGCTGGTTCAGACAAAACGGCAAAAAAATCTTCAAGAAAAAAAGGTAATGATTTTTCCTATCAGTGGTCCACCCCCTAACCAATATTGTGAGTGCATGTATTTTAGAAAATTTATCTAGCTGAAACACTGTAGACTTTAACTGTTTGCCTAGAATATTTTCTGAAATGTATCAGGAGATACTTTTTTGAGGAAGTGTCTGGACTTGGAGACATACTATGGTCTTTCTTTACAGAAAGTGCAATTTGCAACAAAACAATCTTTCAACTGTACTTTCAGGGTAAGTATATTTCTATAAGTATTATAAAACTTGTCTAAATTTTAGATTGCACCTGATAGCTGCAAGCAAAACTTGTGATTTAAACCTTCTTTAAACCTTCTTTTTAAACCTTTTTTGTGAAATACTCATATTGTAAAAGACTAAGGACTATTTAGGTGAAAACTGAAAAACTGATACTTTTCAAGATGTATTTCAATCTCATTGGTAGTCCTTCTCCCTAATTCAGTGTCAATCTTATTACAGTCAATCTTTGATGTCCCTTCCAACCCAAGCCATTCTATGATTCTGTGGTTCTATGATAGTCACTAAACTGTTGTCTTCATAAATGCCATAATGACAAATTTTTAATATACCCTAGAAAGGCTAATGTATAGTGAAATAATGTAATATTTAACATAATATATATCTGAAAAAGAAAGCATTTAAAGAATGGTTTCACATTTCTAGAAATCCACATAGACCTTCTTTTCTCTCATCTAAAATAGTGTTGTTGTTTGGGTTTTTTTGTTTGTTTGTTTGTTTGTTTTCCAAAAACACCTGTGAAAATAACTTGCCAAATAGAATGTAGGTCCTTAGAACAAGGGTTAGAAGAATGGGGGAGCCATGACATCATGAGCAGCCTGTGAAGTTACATTAATAACCTACAAATTCCATACATCAGTAGCTGTTCCTAAACATTGTGTAAACTATGTATACCTTTATAAATGTAAATTTTCAGCCACTGAAAGAGCCAGTATTTAAAACCACGGAAAGAGGCAGCATGAATGTAAATAGAGTCCTTAGCTTATTTTTAAGCCCAACTATTTTTTTATCTTAAGACATTTTAAGGTGCTAGAGCCCTACAAAAATCATTTTTGCTGAGTTTGTTTTACTGTGTGAAATTAGAGCTAAATTAAACTCCTCCATTTGAGTCAAATTAAACTCCTCCTCTGTACCAATCTGATCTTAGAGCTTCTGCTGTACAAATGCCCAGTTCCCTTGTTCTGATCCTTTCTAATCTCTGCCATACCCTGAAACTAGCCTCAAAGGAGAAAGTATGCCTCTATGGCAGGTCTAGGGAGAGTGACACCATTGCTAGTCATTAGTAAGCCCTCACATATTCAATCTCTTCCGAGTCAGTGAATTTAAAAAGAGTTCCTTGTAGCAGAGGGTTCACTGTTTGATATTTTGCACTTGAATGTGTGCCAACTCACCTTGCAGCCCCATTGGTTACTAAGGTAAAAACAGTTGCACCATATTTGTTATTTTTCTGAAGAGGGAAGGTTATTTCTCAGACTCTAACAACCTTCCCACATTCATACCACAGGAAAGTCTAGCATTCCTTTCAATTAAAATGCTGTGGTTTTCAAACTGAGTGAGAAATTTGATAATGTGGAGAGCACATGTAAAGCCTGTGGCTTGCAAATGACTGAGAACTTGCAATCCATCATCTAAAACAAAACCCATAAGAACTGTCCTAGCATGAAAAATATCTTTCCCAGAACTATTATCCTTGGCATCCTGCACCATTTCACACTGCTACACTGAGAAAATATGAAAGTATTCCTGAGCTGTTCAGAGAATACAAATGCATCTGGTTTTTGATTAATTGCATTAAAACCACAAATGTGAAACCTCCACACAGAGAAGTGGGTGAATAGGACACTTTTTTCCTCTTTTATTTTTGTCTTGCTATAAAAATGTCACAGTTTTCTCTTTTGGGAAAGATGCCAGCAAGGCTGAAACACAATGAAAACGTCCAAGTGATGGCCAGAAGGAAAGTTTTGTCATGACTGGTAAGGGTTCCTATAAAGGACACTAGGGGGAAGGGGGCAAATAAAGGATGAACCTATGAGATTATCAATGCAATTTTGTTTGATGTATAGTATTATGTACTAAATTTCTTCTAGTAATTTTGGATTCTAACCTCTCCCATGCCCCCAGTATATCATTTCCCTACTTTTCCCATTGAAATTAACCTAATTTTCAATTTTTAATTTCTCCTCATATTACTTTTTATCTCTTCAGACATCTTGGAAATCTGCTTATTGTACTTAAGCCAGACATGCAATCTGACTGCCTTGCAAATCAATCAATTATATTTTGCTAGCAGTAAGAAAAGCAACCAAGGGTGAGTAATGCCTAAGCCGAAATCAGCACCTTGATTTTCATCTGTCCACATTGTATAACTGAATGATAATAAATGACTAAGAAAATTTAGAAGATATTAAAAGTTCTTATTGACATCTATGACCATTTAATTAACTTTGTATGGGTGGCACTCAGTTATTTTCTGGTCTTACATATATTGTAGGCTACTTACAATGGGAGGAATCATGTAGTCTGTCTGTATTGTCCTAAGCGAGATGGTAAAAGTACAGTTGGCAAAAATGCATTTTTTTCTCTAACTATAAATTCAGATATTTACTTCATTGTAAACTATAACAAACTTTGCAAAGCCTTTGAAGAGAGACAACTTAACATGCACTATTAACTGTGTTAACTAAATTTTACTTACGATAATGAAATGTTTGCCAATTTACACTTTGGGCAAGACCTTCAAAAGGGCTCAAAGTTCAAATGTCCAAGTTTCTTAAATCATTTTTTTTTTGTGAATTATCAGAATTAGAAGCTTCTTTTTTTTTTCTTTTTTCTTTCTTTTTTTTTTTTTTTTTAAATGCACTGCCATATGTTTTCATATCTGTAAGGAAGAAGATGTATCTTGTAGCATATGTGTACTACCAAATTATTAATTGTAATGTGGTAGGTGAAAGAGTGCTTCAGAATAAACAAGTTTGCCATTTTACTGACAGAAAATAGAAGAAATAGGGGACTATGGAAATTGAGTTTTCAGGAAATATATATTCTTTTTGAACCATGACCTAATAGTCATTCTATCAACCAGCAGTGCTCTTCCGCCCAGCCTCAAGGTCTCAGCTTAGACTGAAGTTTCAGTGCTACCGACAGTGTGACAACAATAGACTTGGGAGAAAAGGGGGCGAGAAAGAAAATAGAGAAGCAGTATAACAGACAGAGAACCTAGACATGAAGAAACTCAAAACTAGGTTATAGAGACAGTTACCTAAACCCAGAATGTTAGCCACAATATCATCAAAGACATGTTTTCTCTTGATTGCCAAAATCAAATTACCTTAAAAAAATTAGTTGTATCAATATAAAAGAAGGGGGAGATATTACAGTACTAATAGGTAAGAAAAGATGTATTATTCACACACATACACACACACACAAAAAAAAAAAAATCACAAAAGTTTATGGACAATATTTACAAGTTGGATTTACCCAAACCCTGACAGGATTTTTCTAAGGGCACTGTAAAGGTTGGGTGATGTGAATGTAGTCCACTGTATGTAATTTATATGGCAATTAAATGGGGTCCCTGATGACTGTGACAAGGTTAGTGTTGCACTCATCCTTAAAAAGGAAAGATTCATTGAATTATGGTATGGTTAGCCTCATCTCAGTCCCTAGGAATAGAAATATCATGGAATATGTCTCCCCAGAATCCATTTTCAGGTACTTGAGAGTGAGAAAATAATTCAGAATATGAAATATAGATTTATCAATAGTAAATCATTGTAGTATGACATATAGATATCATTCATATTATTTCAAGTCACATTCCAGGCCCAAGAAAAAAGCCTTTTCTGTCTGTATGGTCACTCTCACCATCTAACACTACTACCAGTATTTTGCACTGTTTTAAAAACTCCAGGATATGGGTGCTATAACTGAAAACAACATGTAACCATACTGACAATTTGTATGTCTACCATATTGTAGTTCATATACTGCAGTTTGTATCTATGTGGGATCTTTTTTGGTCAGAGGAGATTGAAGGAAAGGGAAGCAGGAGTAGGGGAGCATAAAATTAAGAGATCGCTGACGGCTGACAACTGTTTTAGGGCTTATGCTTTTTTTGTTTGTTTGTTTTTGTTTTTTTGTTTGTTTGTTTTAATTTTAATCTAGAAATTAGTTGTCTGGAATTTGGGGAAGAAAGACAGAGAAAGAAAGGCCAACATCTTCCAAGTTTTCAAATAAAATATGGGTGGCTTATAGTCTGCAAAATTTGGTTTGCCACCATCCATTTTACTTTGTTTCCATAGCTTCATATTTCTTTGTCACAAGTCAAAGATCTTTCATTGGAAGTGAACAAGTACTGCATTTGGAGACTGGCAAGATAGCTTCATTTGGCTAATGGTGTACCATTCCAGGAAATAATACTTCCTGATAACTCATCAAATGACACTGATGAGAGTAGCAATGAGTAGAAGGACAAATTAGCAAAGGCACTTGCCAGCTAGCTTTAAATATTTAAAAAGAGCAAATGGAAAATTATATCACTACAAGACAATGCAAATAGGAGAAAAAGAAATTGTTCCTAAAAAAAAAAATATAATTGTGGTTATTGCTTTTCTTTATATACATACTTATTAGAATTATAACATCAATAACATAAAACAAAAGATGACAGTAAGAAAACAGAAGGAACCATAAGATAATTGTGAGAAATGTAGATAATTGAGATACATTTAGGTGCTTTGGGTTGAACACCAGTCAGTGCAAATTAAACCAAAAAACTTCTGAGACCAAAGACACAGTGGAAGCATATGGAAATTTAAGAGACACTTTGGGTTGCACAACATAACTCCTTACAAGCCATGTGTACAAGCCATGATGGTCATGAGATGATTTCTCATGGCCATTTGGCATATTGGAATTCTTCCATTGTGCTCACTTGAAGAACAAAGAATGGGACAACTAGCACAGATGCCTATAAAAAGCATTTTTTGCACTCTGAAAGTCACAGAGAAGAGCATTACTTAGGATAGCAATAGACTTGGAATATTTGTAAGAATTATGAATCTGCTGAGGTGTCACCTTACTCTGTCATGCAACAGATTTAATTTGCCTTTGTGAAAGTTACAAAAATAACAGAAATGTGAAATTCTAGAAGCCAGATTCTCAGACAACTCCATAGCCTATTTAATGGAAGCATAGCATTTTATAAGGTGAATGCAAGGCTTGAACTGGCTTTAAAACTAACAGTAACTCTGGAAAGCATTATATATGATTTTAATAAAAATAAAATGAAAGCAAAAAAAAAAAAAACCACTTTTTATAATTAAAAGTTTTAAGAGGAGAGCACAGTAAAACTGGAGCTTAACTTTGCAGAATAAACCTGTTCTTATCACCGTTTTTGAACTTTATGCACTGCTTTTTACATGGGTAAACTTTGTTGTAGTAAGATTTAGTTCACAGGAACATTATGAATCATACTGATGCAATATTTAAACAATTGGGTTGTTTTGGTTTTGTGTTTTGTGCTTTTTGGTTGTTGTTTGTTTGTTTGTTTTTCATATCACAAAAGAAACAGCCATTAAGGTTTTGCTGCCTCTTCTTTTGAAGTGATTTGGCCAAGAAGCTGAAATCTGTTAACAAGCTAAGATGCAGAGGGGGGAGTAGCATTTCTGATGGTTACTGCACTTGAATTTATTGGTTGAATAGCTTGCAGGAATTAAAAAAAAAAAAAAAAAAACTTTGAATTTGCATTACAGTTGGGAGAGAGTTTGAAGTCTGCTATTTGCAGAAGTATGCAAGTTCCTATAAATGAAATTCCGACTGCATACCTAAAGAAAGAAACACTGTTAGTGTTTGCTTTGAGTAATGAAATTAAAAGGTTTGAAATGAATTGCAGGAAGTTGCTTCCTAGTTGTTCCTTTCTTGCTTCCTACTCTAGGACAGGACCAACTCCATTTATGCTTTTTATAACAGATAGTTGTCAGTTCTGCCTTTCCAGTAATAAATCTTCCATCTCTCCAAGTAATCTGTTTTCAGATGATGAGTCTTTACTACTGTTATAAGAAGAAAGTTTTCAGTTCTGAAGTTTAAGCCGGTTACTTCTTGCTCTGTCCATGACGGACACAGAGTACTCCTCCCCTATTCACAGTAGCCTTTTTCATGTTAAACTTCCTGCACAGAGATAGACATGATGCAGTCACATAGAGCCTGATCTAATGTCTGATAAACTCAATGCATAGATGCTGTTCTAATCATTTATTATATGATGCGTCTTTGAGCCACTGCTGCATTTTTCCTAGCAGGAAAAGAAGATGGAGAAAAATCCATATTGCTATTTTTACTTGTTTAAGACAAGTTTCTGAAGTGATGAAAACCATCTTAGAACTTAGGTAGGTTCCTTACTTTCTTTCAACAATAATTAGGGCAACTTCCAAGACTTGCAATGAAAGCTGCTATTTCCTGGCATCTTCCCAAAGCAACCCATAAAAATGCCACCTCCATCAGGCTGTTCAATATGCATGAAATAAGCTATACCATTTAATCTAGAAAAAAAAAAAAACTATATAACAAAAAATGAAGTAAAATTAATAATTAAAATATTATTTAAAGAAAAGGATTAATATTCTACAGATATGTTGACACAGAAATGCCTTTCAGTTTTATTTTTCTTCTTTACTTTGGAGTGTAATCAATGATGATATTAAGACTTTGCAGATAACACAGAAAAGCCTAGTCATATTTCCAGGCGTGATGTAACAATTAGCTTACTTTCTCAAACTGCAAGTTTGTTTTGTTTTAACACGAAATCCAGGTAAACCTACTGATTTTCTAATCATCACTGCTTATCAATCCTCTCTCCTTCACAGGCAAAAACATTTTATTTTTAACTGTAAAAATAGGAATCATAAAGTCCAGACAGAGGAACAGGATGCGTTTCCTTGTAATAGATGAGAAGGTGAAAAAGAAGTAACTGTATATACTTTATATAATCTTTAGGATCTTGAAGCATTCTCACTTCTTACTTACTCCCCATATGGTTACATGCCCAAGGAGTTTCTCATATAATTATAATCACTACTTTATTGCCCCCTAGATCCTTTATAAGCTTCAAAACTAACTTAGTGGACGAGCAACATATCACTTGTTCAAGTTTTCCTAAGTTACATCGCTTCTGTGATTATGGTCTTCTTCCCTGCAAGACCACTCTGTTAGGAAAAACTTAAATAACATACTTGTTTAAAACCACTTTTCCAACAATGAACCATATTGTAGCATTATATAATAACAGAATTCATTATTAATACAATTAGGACTTTCTTCATCTACTCTAGTCTTCTCTTCTGAAACTAATTACCTTGTAACCAGCCCCAGGGTTGTCATGCCTCAAGAGTTCTCAAAGAAGCACTTTTCTCCCTCTTATCATTAAAGATGTTACTACAGTTACCCTGAGCGCTGCTCAGAAAGACCAGCCCTTTTCCAGAATAAGACAAAATGATCATCTGTTCCCTCTGTTTCTTAGCCCTATCTTTCCTCCTGTCTGTTGCTGACTACTTAGATATCACCTGGTAATGCAGAGGATTTAGTTTTCTCTTGGTTCTGAACCCCAAGAACTTTTCGTTAAAAATGTTTTTGTATACTAAAGCTTACTTCTGGTTTTGATCTTTTACCCATTACTGTCATCTGAAAATGGTTAAATTTTTTTGATTATTTTATTATTATAGTTGAAGGTTCCTTCCAACTGAATTATTCTGTTCTATTAGAAATAACAAATCTACAAATTTTGTTTAGAGTTAAAACTTTTTATTTCCCTATCAGTACTCTAAAAAAAAAAAAAAAAAAAAAAAAAAAAAAAAAGCTTGTGTAAAACTAAAAACTGTTGGAGAAACTGGGAATGAGGTCTTCAATTTAATAGTATTTCTCAGGGATATGCTATTAGTTTTGGGTGGAAATCTTTGGGAGACTGTCACAAATCCTGATGAGGTTTGTCTGTTGTTCCCCTTACTCATGCTGTAACTGTTTTCCCACTTTCAGTATGTACAGGAGATAGCCTGAATGATAATTGCTGGACTAGCTAAACTGTAGATTTATTTTTACTTATAGAATTCTAAAAAATTGTTTTCACAACTGTCAAGCACAAGTTATATTTGCAGAGCAAAGGAGAAGAGAGAGGGGACCAAAGAAAGAAGGTGGAAAATGCTATCCTGCCATGTAGATGCTGTTGATAAAATTTATAGCTAAAAATTTAATATGTTTAGGGCCATGATGAAATGCTTATCATCACCTTGCATTGCCTGTAGTTCTTGCTGATTCCAGCCCACTCAGAGCATGTTGGTAATGAAATGAAATGGCACGGGCACAGTGCCTGCAAAATAAAATTCATTTCATTACAATTCAGGAGGGTTTCGTTTTCTTTTCTTTCTTAAAGACAAGACTGGACTCAGGAAGACAATAGGCCTTTATGGGATACTTTTTTTTTTTTTACTGTGTTTTTCATCTGTTACTAAAACAATAACCAATGGTTTAAATTTAAATTTACTGGCATTGACTCCAGTACACCTTCCTTTAACATAGCACATGGTCTCATGTCTTCTGAGCCATGAAATTTCATGAAATTTCATTCAAAATAAATTTCACTGTTGGTTAGATAATTTATTGCCTCCTTTTTTTCAGTTCCTCTTTATGTACTCATTTGTCCTTACTCTTCTGCTTACTCTTATTCGTCCCATAGGAATTGGGAACAGCTCCTCTAAAAAGGTAATGCGGCCCATAGCCCAGCTATGAAGTGCCTCTACACCAATGTACGCTGCATGGGGAATAAGCAGGAGGAGTTGGAAGCCATGGTGCAATTAGAAAAGCATTGGAAGCATTGTTAAGGCACATGCAAGACCAGGAGGTGATCTGAGACAGCCAGCATGGCTTCACCAAGGGCAAATCATGCTGACCAATCTGGTGGCCTTCCATGATGGAGTGACTGCATCAGTTGACAAAGGAAGACCAACCAATGTCATCTACCTGGACTTCTGTAACGCTTTTCACACAGTCCCCCATGACATCCTGATTTCTAAATTGGAAAGAGATGGATTTGAAGGGTGGACCATTCAGAGGATAAGGAATTTGCTTGATGGACACACCCAGAGAGTAGTGGTCAATGGCTCTATGTCCAGGTGGAGGCCGGTGACAAGTGGTGTCCCTCAGGGGTCTGTCTTGGGACTGGTGCTTTTCAATATCTTCATCAATGACATAGATGATGGGATCAAGTACACCCTCAGCAAGTTTGCAGATGACACCAAGCTGAGTGGTGCAGTTCATACAACAGGAGGAAGGGATGCCATCCAAAGGGACTTGGATAAGCTTGAGAAGTGGGCCCAAACAAACTGAATGAGGTTCAACAAGTTCAAGTGCAGGGTGCTGCAACTGGGCTGGGGCAACCCCAGGCATGAGTACAAACTAGGAGAACTTATTGAGAGCAGCCCCGTGGAGAGGGATTTGAGGGTTCTGGTAGATGAGAAGCTTGACATGATCCAGCAGTGTGCGCTTGCAGCCCAGAAGGCCAACAGTGTCCTGAGCTGCATCAAGAGAGGTGTGGCCAGCAAGGTCAAGGGAGGTGATTGTCCCCCTCTACTCTGCCCTCATGAGGCCCCACCTGGAGTACTGCATCCAGGTTTGGAGCCCCCAACACAAGAAAGATGTGGAGCTGTTAGAACAAGTCCAGAGGAGGGCCACAAAGATGATCAGAGGGCTGAAGCACCTCTCCTATGAATAAAGGCTGAGAGAGCTGGGGATGTTCAGCCCGGAGAAGAGACGGCTGTGGGGAGACCTCATTGCAGCCTTTCCATACTTAAAGGATTCTTATAAAAACGATGGAGAGGGACTCTTTACTCACATAGATAATGAGGGAATGTAAATAATGACAGACAAGAAGGAATGGTTTTAAACTGAAAGAGGGGAGATTTAGACTGGATGTTAGGAAGAAATTCTTTACTCAGAGGGTGGTGAGGCACTGGAAGAAGGTTACCCAGAGAGGCTGTGGATGCCCCATCCCTGGAGGTGTTCAAGGCCAGGCTGGATGGGACCCTTGATACTTGATACTTGATCTAGTGGGTGAAGTCCCTGCCTATGGCAAGGGGGTTGGAACTAGATGATCTTTAAGGTCCCTTCCAACCCAAGCCATTCTCTGATTCTCTGATTCTATGATTCTGTGATTCTATGATTCTATGATCTACGGTGACTCCACCTTAATAATTATGTAAAGGTTATAAAACACCAGTGAGGATCCATTGTCACTGGACTTCTTTGCTGGGGGGAAAAAAAAAATAAAAACTCAAAATCTGAATTCTGATACAACACAACAAGCATGTTTTTGTTTGCTTTTGTCTCATTTTGCCACATATTGAAGGTTTTCTGCATTTATATAGCTATGGAGAAGCATGAATGAGACACAAAATTAAACTATAACTAAAATGCCACATTCGAAACAAATATTGCATCAGTATGATTCATAATGTTCCTATGAACTAAATCTTGCTACAATAAAGTAGTAAGTTTTGGGGGATGACCTTCTGGAGAGAAGCACTGAGGAGAAGGACCTGGGGGTCCTGGTGGACAACAGGTTGACCATGAGCCAGCAGTACGCCCTGGTGGCCAAGAGGGCCAATGGGATCCTGGCGTGCATAAAAAGGAGCGTGGCCAGCAGGTCAAGGGAGGTGATCCTCCCCATCTACTCCGCCCTGGTCAGGCCTCACCTGGAGTACTGTGTCCAGTTCTGGGCTCCCCAGTACAAAAAAGACAGGGATCTCCTGGAAAGAGTCCAGCAGAGGGCAACAAAGATGGTACGGGGCCTGAAGCATCTTCCCTGTGAGGAAATACTGAGAGACCTGGGTCTGTTCGGCCTTGAGAAAAGAAGACTGAGAGGGGATCTTATCAATGTTTATAAATATCTTAAATGTGGGAGACAGAGGGATTTGGCCAACCTCTTTTCAGTGGTTTGTGTGTATAGGACAAGGGGTAATGGCCACAAAATTGAGCACAGGAAGTTCTGCACCAACTTGCGAAAGAACTTCTTCACAGTGAGGGTGACGGAGCACTGGAACAGGCTGCCCAGGGAGGTTGTGGAGTCTCCTTCTCTGTAGACATTCAAGGCCCGTCTGGATGACTACCTGGGCAGCCTGCTCTAAGGAACCTGCTTTGGCAGGGGGGTTGGACCTGATGATCTTTCAAGGTCCCTTCCAACCCCTACAATTCTGTGATTCTGTGATAAAGTTCAAAAACAGTTATAAGAACAGGTTTATTCTGCAAAGTTAAGCTCCAGTTTTACTGTGCTCTCCTCTTAAAACTTTTAATTATAGAAAAGTGTTTTTTGGTGGGTTTTTTTTGCTTTTATTTTATTTTTATTAAAATCATATATAATGCTTCCCAAAGTTACTGTTAGTTTTAAAGCCAATTCAGGCCTTGCATTCACCCTATAAAGTGCTGTGTTTCCATTAAATAGGCTATGGAGTTGTCTGAGAATCTGGCTTCTAGAATTTCTTGCCTTAAACGGTAAATCGAATGAGCCAAATTCTTCTGTAATATGAAGACAAATTTTAAAAAGAGATATGTATTCTTAAACAAAAATGTGCTAACCTTTCTTTTGCAGGATAAACCAAGTCACTCTGAAAGCTTTTGGCATTGACAATACAAAGAACCTATTATTTAATTTGTATTAAACCCAGGAGCTGCAGAAACTATCCACTGAGGTGTATTGCTATTTTATGAGAAAAGTGACTTTTAAAAACAGAAGATGAAAATACCTGCATTAATAATCTTCTTCCAAAGGATGGATAGGTACAGTGATTAAAGTGTTATCTGAGGGCTTTAATGACCTAGGTTCAAGTCTCTTTTCTATTTTCCTTATCTCTTTGAGACACAAAGCTACATGACTTGTGTTCCCAAACTAACAAAAATACCCAGATGCTCATGTTTCCCTGTCCTTGAAGATACTTTTAAAAGTTTTTAACTACTTTTGGTAGACACTGACTTGATCTACATAAAACAAATGAATTCCAAGTGGACAACATTGCACCATGATATCCACTTTAAAAAACAGTTTCCTTGCAACAACAGAAGCTCTTGAAAACCATTTAATGGCTTTCTGGTTTTGTTGGGTAAAATATCCTGAATTTGAAATATCTACTGGACAGAAAGCTAGAGTCTTGCTTTCTACACTTCTGAATAGTTACTCATATTAATTGAGCATAGCACCTAGTAAATGTAATACATAGTTAATGGCTTACCCTAAACCACTTCTACGCTTTTGTTTTGTTTTGTTACTTCAGACTAATCTATAATCCCCCTTGTCTGTCATTTTCTATAGGCAGACCCACTCTGAAGGCCCTCATTGGAGCAAATGAGGGGATGAGTGGGCAGTAAAGTAGCACAGTGCCAATTTGGCTTTACCTGAATGAAAAATGCAGCTAAATCTGCTGGGGGAGAGGAGCCTAACACTTTCAGAACAGAAGTACATTCAGCAAGGTGCTGAAGGAATTAGTTGTACTACAGGACTGGGTTATTAACCTCATTAAAAGCCCTAGGAACAATCAACTTTCTGATTTTTTTCCTGATGTGTATTTGCTGTCCTCTGATAGAACATCTCTTGTTGGCAAATTCAACACAGATCTCTTGGAATGTTAACAGACCGCTTTCTCCAGTTATTTTCTAGGACCTTATAGTGATTGTCATTCACTCCTCCTTAAAATGGATTATATTTCTCCAAAGTATTTCAAGCTCTCCATAAGGTAATGCTTTATTTTTTTCTGATTTGCAATTTTGGCACTCTAAAACATCAGACATATACTGGATTATGTCTGCTACAAGGGAGATCTGGGCATTTTACCAGTAAATCTGATCAGCTTCAACATCATCAGAAGATGACAACATTTTACTGCCTGCTTCCCCAAACACATGCCACCTCCTTTCATTTAGCCTTTCCTAGCACTGATACTGAGCTTAATGAACCAAAATACCTGTTCCAGCACTAGAAAGTGCAGTCTGATATGAGAAAAAGTGTAGTCTCCAAACTTATTTAGAATAAACATATTTTGTCCAGAACAAGAAAAAAAGTTGGAAGTAAAATAGTTTTCTAATCTCTGGCAATGAGATTAGAACCAGGCCAATATAGATTTGAATGACAACAATGGAGAACAAGCATTACTGACCTCTGATGTTTATTTGGCAGTCTGTATTTCAACAGTCACTACTTTCTCTATTGAGCTATGAGGAATCTGAGTACAGAAACAGTAGTATCAATGGTTTTCCTGGCTGAAATGTGTTAAAGCAATTGCTATTACTAGGAGCCTAACATGGAAGAAATACAGATATATAGATAAGGATCATGAATGGACTAGAAAAAAATGGAATGGGTAGGAATCAGTAATGAAAATACCAATCTGCATTCTGAAGGAAACACAGAATGAATAATGTGGCAAAATATATCTTTCTCTTGACAGACATTGTTTACTGCTAAGACTAGACACACATTGGTGGATGCAAGAAAATGCATTGTTTCTCTTATAGTGCACTAGCTACATAGATACATAACAGATATTTAAATATTGCTGACTCCAACTGCTTGTATTAAAAAAAAAAAAGATACAATGTCTGAAGAAATAATAATAAATAAATAAATAATCTGCTGAAAATGTATCTACAGCCAGACTGTAAATTGCTGCAGTTATTAATCTAGCACTTATGATTAATAATAATCTCAGGACTGAGTTACTGAGTTAACGTGCTGCAGATTTCAGAATGAGTCAAGTCAATCCATGTTAAGTGATTCACTCTGCTGATTATTTTCCTTCAACAGGAATTTGATGAGATATGCTGTCTCTGGAATCTGTTATCAATAACTACTACAACCTCCAGCCACAGTTGAGGACTCAGAGCCATAAAGTACTGCAGTACTGCACAAAAAAGTACTGTAAACACTGAAGTGAGTTTTATTGAAGAAGTCTTGATTACCATGACAGTATACTCCTCTAACCACAGCCAGTACAGCAAAAGGTAGTTACAGAATTTATCGAATCTTGTTCAAACCAAATATATATCTACTCTCACTCTTCATTTTTATTGTTCTTCGTCACCCAGAAGAACATATTTTTTTGGTTTATCACAAACCTTCTGTCTGTTCTGTCCTCTAAGTCATTTGTCACACTTCTCAAGGTCACAGGGGAGCCTCAGTGGGAAAGCATGTGTGTTGATTGATTGGTGCTGTGATGCCTATGTGTACCAGGGCTGCTAAATGAGCTTCTTTCCCCTCTCCCCCTTCTCTCTTGCCTCCAAGCAATGATGTGATTGAATGCAGGAAGGGGGTGGGGGTGTTGTTAAAGGGGGGTGGAGGTGGGGGGGAAGAGGGGATGACACCATAAGGGAAAAAAAAAAAAATCTCTCCTGTGAATCCAGTTAACAAGGTTCATAAAGCAGTATTTACCCTGGTGACTGAACTATCTTGTATCACTAATCCCTGGTCACTTTCTGAGTAACAAAAAGGACTTTTTTTTTTTTTTTTTCCTAGAAAAAATAAGGTAGCATAAATTTGAGATAAATGAGAGAGGTAGATAGGGAGGGGTGGGGTGGGGTGTGGAGGAGGGGGAGGGGGAGGGAGGGGGGGAGGGAGATGACAAAGAAGATGAG
The DNA here is from genome assembly GCF_964034855.1 of Anser brachyrhynchus. Taxonomy (NCBI): domain Eukaryota; kingdom Metazoa; phylum Chordata; class Aves; order Anseriformes; family Anatidae; genus Anser; species Anser brachyrhynchus. Next base: position 172,610,145 of record NC_137694.1, on the reverse strand, counting down.
GTGAGAAGGCAAAAAAGCAAGATGGCAAGAGAGGAGGAGGGAGAGAACAAAGGACAGCAAGGAAGCAACCACGAGCAAGCAAGTACGAGTGACAGTGAGAAAATGGAAGTGTGTCAGTGCAAAAGGGAAAGAGTGAGCATGAGAGAAAGAGTGAGCATGATAGTAGGAGAGCAATGGAGCAACAGCAAGAAAGAGCATGGATGAGAGCAAATGAACCTGTGAGTGACTGATAGCAAGTGAGCAAGAAAACAGGCATGCAAGGTGGTGGGAGCACACACAAGAGAGTGGACAGAAGAGACAAAGCTTGAAAGAGTGTGAGGAAGAGCATGCATGTGAGAGCATGTGACAATGCACAACAGTGTATGATGGGAAGAGTGCAGAACACATGAAAGAAGGTATGAGAGTGAGCAAGAGCACATGAAAGACAAGGGGAAATAAACAAGGATAAACCAATCATGTAAATTCCCTGGAAAAATAATGCTGAAACTTCCCTCTATGGCTTATTACTACTTATAACATTACTTAGGAAAAAAAAAAAAAAAACACCACCACCAACAACAAAAACAAACAAACAAAAACCTTTAATCATACTAGTAACTGCATTCCTAATATGGTTCTATTAACTACGTAGAAAATACATGATTTTGAAACGTACACTGACTCTATCTGATACATTAGATGAAAATCTGTGCTTCTCTGAACAACACCTTCCTGTTCATCTCTTAGAAACTCATAAAAACATAGACATGCCATCAAACAGATTGTATCTGCAGCATCCAGAGGCACCATTTCAATTTCAGAGAGAGAAGAAATCTGATAGATTATGACTTCAGTAAGCATCAGTGGCTTGTGGATTATCATAATATCTCCAATAAAATCATTCCAGATTATAACAGAACTCACAACCATAGAAATGCTAAATAAATTAAAAAAAAAAATCTGATATATTTGCTCTTGATGTATGTATGTGTATCTTGATGTATTTGCTCTTATGTATGTGTAATAGCTAGGATCTGTGGGGTGTTCTCCTGCTACTCTTCAGTCACATCAGCAGTGAAGAACAATCAGATATTAGTAGGGAGAACAGAATGGGAAAAAAAAAAAAAAAAAGTCATCCTCCTTTCACCTCACTGATTTGGCACTTAGGCAGTATAACAAGGCTAAAAATTCCCACCATCCTCTTTTTGCCACCCAGCTCATATTCTCATGCAGTAGCACTATTAAACACATTAACCCTTGAAGGGTTACCCTTTCTAAGTCATCTCTTCATGACTGGCAAATTGTGTACATCTGGGATCTTCATTAACACTTTTTTTTTTTAAAGGGTATCTAACATTCCCAGCTTCTAAATCTCTTTGATATCAAAAACATTGACAGTTCACAAGGTATGTCAAGATACACTCTTAACAACATATCATTTCAGCCTTGGCCTGTGCATAACCTAAGTAAAGGTAAGAGATGTTATTATCTCATCTATAAGAATTACCCGTTAAGAAAATTAATTTTATTTTTTTAATACAGCATAGTGTGCAAAGATTCAGCTGTGGCCATCCATGCTTAAGAACAGAAAACTGCACTATATTGCTAATTGTAAAATATATGAATATTGAACAATCTTCCCACTGATAAAAATATAGCCACAGTGAAAATAATCAGAGCTAAAATTAGTCAAATTTTAGTGAACTAAACATGTAATAAAAAATTACAAAACTATCCATTACATGAAAACAGCAATTTACATTGTAATGGCAAGCTCTCACATAATTCAGAAGACAGGAATAATAGTATCATAGTAAATGAAACCTCAAAAACCTTCTTACTGCTGAAACTAGAAAATGCATAAAAACAGACATTTACCAAATATTGACTTGCACAGTGAACATTTAAATAAGTTATGAATGGGTATTATACTATTGAAATGACTAAGCTAATTGATCGATTAAATAGAAAAGATATCAAAACCTAAACACAAAACCCACTAATCTTATAAAATTTTGAGAAATATTTGAGAAACAGAAAAGATACACTCATTTATAAATGGTAGGCTGAATTGGAAGGAAGGAAGGAAGGAAGGAAGGAAGGATCAGTTTTTTGTTTGTTGTTTGGTTTTTGATAGAAAAAGTCCCTGAAGTCCAAGTTCAACTTCTTTTGAGTGTTTTGGATTTTTTTAATATACATATAAATAAGGAAAATCACCTTTGAAACAGGTTTAAGAACTACATATAATATGTTGGGGAGACAACTCAAGATGACTTCTTCAATGTAGGATAGAAGTTAACAGCAAACATGGTAGTAAATGTATAAACAAAGCATTGGCTATGTGTATAAGCATATGTGTGATTTCCTTGCTATAACAATAGAAACATCTGCTTTGGGACATTTTTGACTACTGATTGCAGCATACTGTTAGTTATTTTGTCTATATGTCAGCAGAGAAAGGAGAAGTTGGATGTAGTAAAACCCATAGGTAATCAGCAATAAAAAGGAAAAACCTTAAAAATAATTAGTTTGCAGCAACATCCCAAATGTCAATGCTATCACAAACTAATCCACTCAGTTGTAAAATTATACCGGATGCTTTTTACAAGCAAGCTTTCCCAGACAATGTAACACTCTCTAACGCTGATCTTACCATTGCTTAGGACAGAAATATGGCAAGCAAAACATTTGTCTTAATATTTCTGCTTCTAGGAAACACAGAGGAAAATCAATTAATGTTGTAACAACTTTTTTTTTTTTTTTTAAATGCTCAGCATTAAAGTGTTCAGTCTGAGTTCTAGGGAAGGAAATATTAGTTTCATTCTTATTTCTCTTATTTCATCTAAATTATTTATGACCTAAATGAGATCAACTTTTTGAAAATATATATATAAACTCTTTAATCTTTAAAAGTATTCATGGAATTTTGTATTCTGTTGTCCTCAGGTTATATAAAATGACTGGCAAGCTTAAAATTGATAGTTTAGCATCACAAAGGTCTCACATTCTCTCCCATAAAAAAAAAAAAAAAAAAAAAAACACTAGAAAATAAAAATTAACAGTAATTAATAACAGGAATAATAAAAAATACATCAGTGAAAATGTCAGTGTTTCAACTGAATTCTCTACATCCTCAGTTCCCTGCCTTTAATTTTTAATTTTATATGGTTTTTAATCTGGCCAAAAATGTCAATAGATTATGTCACAAGTTTGAATGCATTGTAACAAAAATGCATTTTACCGTTTATGTTTTCTTTTGTACCAGCAAAGGTTTTTTGCTTTGAGAAACAGAAAGAACAATTTTTCCAACTCTCCTGTTCCTAACCCATAATCACTCAGAGCAAATAGCAAGCTCTTTCCTTTCCTTTCCTTTCCTTTCCTTCCTTTCCTTTCCTTTCCTTTCCTTTCCTTTCCTTTCCTTTCCTTTCCTTTCCTTTCCTTTCCTTTCCTTTCCTTTCCTTTCCTTTCCTTTCCTTTCCTTTCCTTTCCTTTCCTTTCCTTTCCTTTCCTTTCCTTTCCTTTCCTTTCCTTTCCTTTCCTTTCCTTTCCTTTCCTTTCCTTTCCTTTCCTTTCCTTTCCTTTCCTTTTTCTTTCTTTCTTTCTTTCTTTTTCTTCCTTCCTTCCTTCCTTCCTTCCTTCCTTCCTTCCTTCCTTCCTTCCTTCCTTCCCTCTTTTCTTTCTCTCTCCCTCTCTCCCTCTTTCCCTCTCTCTCTCCCTTCATCTTTCTTTTTTACAACTCCTTCCCTCAGCCGGTCTCCAAAGGCTTCAGATCTATGGAACTTCAATAAATTATTCAGCCTCTTGTTGCTCCCCATCTTGCTCAGTTGTGGGACTTCCTGGCAGCCTTTCCCATTAATATTCACACACGTGTATAAGTGTTTGTGATTTTCTGTAGATTGTATGTTAAAACCATAAGCGAATCCCTTAGCCTGCATTAATCACAAGTGCATACTGCTCCAGTTGTAGAAAGCCCACATGGGCAGGCCTATTTCCTTTCTCTCACTCCTCCTTGTTTCATGCCTAACCTACATTCCCATTTTATAAATTTAAATTCCCGTCTTCTCTCGTCTCCATTCCAGTTGCTTACTATAGATCAGGAGGACTTCAATGCAAGATACCGGAGCTGTCACTTGTTCTAAATCCTCCTTCACCTCCCTCCCTCCGCCTCCATGCTCAATTCACTCCGCGAACAGCTGCATCACAGCTGTCAGGGTGAATGGCAAAGATGTCCTTTTCCGATAAGACTGTGCCTGTGGCACACAGAGTTCCTTCGAACAGCTAATTAGCAGGAGATAGGCCACGGTGAGGTTTGGTGCTGTCCATCAAGTCTGCTGCCAATGTCAACACCATCAGCTGAGCTGTCACGTTTGGTTCCTCATTTAGGGGGACTGGCAAAGCCTCTTTTTATGGCTAGGCAAAGCCTCTTTTTATGGCTAGGGAAAGATGGTGGAGTAGGGGCTTTAGAGAGAAAGTGGAGAGTCAGCATCTGTCAGTGTTCAATAAGAACTATTTCATACCTACTAAAGTTCTTTCTACATATATGATTTTTCTTTTCCAGTTAGCTCTTCTACTAACTCAGAACTATGAGGACAAACCAAAACACAAAATACAAAGGCGGGATAGATTAGTTATTTTGTAAAATAAAAGTTAACAAATACCATTGTGTTTGTGATTTGTAGGTTTTTTTTTTAGAAGCTATCCTCTGCTTTTTTTATTCTCCCTAAAAATATTATTTTTAATAAATAAGAACCAGGAGCATTCAATTTTTTTTTTCTCTCTTTCCATGACAAAACTTACTATGTATATACCAAGCACTACAAGCACTTTTAATTAGCTGAATCCAAACTCCAGTCAAAATGACAACCTTTGGTCTGCAGAATGGTTTTTGATGAGAAGATGAAAATGTAGAAGGGGATGAGAAAGGAAAGTATATCTGTAATTATGTTACCATAGAGCAAAAGGTTTGGGATTGTCTGTGAGGAGCTGCCATATTTAATTTCAGTTATTTTCAGACATCTGAACTGTCAAAGCTAAAGCATAATATTTAGCTATGGCTGTGAGTGTGTGCATGGTGAATGGGGGCATCAGGAAAGTGTGATCTGAGCACAGACATTATACCTAATTTTAAAACAATGCAGCTTTGCACTGTAAAATAATTAAGTCAAAAGGGAACACAGAAAACCATCTAGTCCAGCCTTCTCAAAGCAGAAGAAAACTTCAGGGCAAAACCAGATTGCTCAGGGTTTTGTCTGGTCAAGTTTTGGAAATTTCCAAGGATGAAGATTCCCCATTGTCAGTTTTAGCTTCATGCAGCTGAGTACAAAATGGTTCTCTACTTCTCTCAAATCACACCTGGGAAAAGACCATGCCCATGGCATGCAGAGTTCTTTCAAAATCTCATTACCTCTAAAGGCTTTGTACTTCATAAAAGATAGGCACAAAAGATTGCACAAGAGTACATAAGAAAGGTATACCTCTATCACAAACTTCTGAAGAAATCAGAAGGCTATACGTTTTCAATGCAATACCTATTTAAAGAAATAAAGTAAAAGGAAGAAAAAAAATAGAATATTAAAAGGATCAATCTCCTACTTGATTAGACCATAAAACGTGCTCCCAGAAAAGTTTTCTCTTTGCAGTAGACTTTTTTTTTTTTTTAACTGTTTTCCTTCATTTGTTTCTCAAGTGAAGTTTTATTTCAGAGTAAATAAGAGAAAGAGGCAAATACCAGGTTTAGCATTAATAGCTATGGAACTCAACTGTTGTGATGAATATGTTTCCCATTGATTTCTTTTCTGTAATTTTATTTTCATTTGATACTGTTACATGAAGAAAGAGCAACTACATTTATTTTCATTTTAATGATTTGACCACCAAAATTAGCTAAAGTGCCAATATCGAATGTACGGCACAAGCATACAATTTTTAGCAGAGAAAAAGAGGACTAGGTTAAGCAGTAAAATATAGTAATACAACTATTAGAAAAATATATATTTAAATAAAAATATGAAGGAAGCAGTGCTATCAATTAATATGTTTTCATTTCCATATAGGGGCAATTGACCACAGACAATATTCTGTGCTGTGCTGAAAAAAAAAAAAAAAAAGTGGGCAACAACATTCCCTCATCTCCAATAAGCATTTTAGCCTTGTTTGAGTTTTCTACCTTAATCAGTCCATTTGGCTGGTGTCTTCAGTAACTCTGTTTCTGGCTCTTTTCTTTTTTTTTTCTTTTTTTTTTTTTTTGTTAAGTTTAAATTAGAAAAAAAATGACTACTTGAATAGAAGCAATTAAGTTTTATGCTTCTTATTACAGAGAGGTAATTGGAATGTGGTTATCAATGAGCTTCACAAAGGTACAAGTATATACTTCATTTCTTCAAATTCTGAGTTACATTTCCAGTTGAAATATGGAAAAATATTTCTTTCTCTCCATCAAAATGTTACTCTTGATTTTCAGTTAAAGTTTTTCTAATCTGTCTGTTTTAAAATACCTGTCAGACATCTGCACACAGGAATTTCACACTTGCCCCTTCTGCCAAATTAATGATTGGAAAGGATTGAAATTCACACTCATTAAAATCTCTTTCCTTCAATCCTTCAAACTTTGAGAACTTTGATGTCCATATGACATTGATTTTTGGAATTCATCCCTACAAGGAACAAGTCTTATCAGAGACACTTATCACTGCACACTAGATGACTTGGTAAAACTACAGCTGAAGCAGCAAGGACAGTGACAGGGAACTTCTGCTTGCATTGAAACACAGCCTAATGTAACTTCCAGTAGGACTGTAATTAAGATCACAGCATTTGGGAAAAAATAAGTAATTTACCTAATTGTACTTTTGACACTTGAAGTTCAAAACATTTGCCTAAAATGGACAGTATCAAATTATTCTCTACTTTGTCTTCTATTTCAAAACAGTTATAAGTGGCCTCATTTAAAAGCTTTGCCAAAATGTTACTATATGACCAGTTAAATACATTTCTCATTTTTTACTTCATTATAGTATCTAGGAAAACAAATAAAACGAAGGCATTTCACCTCCCAGATGAAAATTAACAATTCAAAACTATAGAAAGTAACAATTCAAAACTATTCAAGTGCCAGGTCCTGCACTTGGGGCACAACAACCCCAAGCAGAGCTACAGGCTGGGAGAAGAGTGGTTAGAAAGCTGCCTGGCAGAGAAGGACCTGGGAGTATTGGTTGATAGTCAGCTGAATATGAGCCAGCTGTGTGCTCAGGTGGACAAGAAGGCCAACAGCATCCTGGCCTGTATAAGAAGCAGTGTGGCCAGCAGGGCTAGGGAAGTGATTGTCTCCCTGTACTCAGCTCTGGTGAGGCCACACCTTGAGTACTGTGTTCAGTTTTGGGCCCCTTGCTACAAGAAGGATATCGAGGTGCTCAAGCGAGTCCAGAGAAGGGCGACGAAGCTGGTGAGGGGTCTGGAGAACAAGTCTTACGAGGAGCGGCTGAGGGAGCTGGGATTGTTCAGCCTGGAGAAGAGGAGGCTCAGAGGCTGTCTATATGTACCTTAAAGGAGGCTGTAGAGAGGTGAGGATTGGTCTATTCTCCCATGTGCCCAGTGATAGGATGAGGGGGAATGGGCTAAATTTGCACCAGGGGAGGTTTAGGTTGGATGTTAGGAAGAACTTCTTTACTGAAAGGGTTGTTAGGCATTGGAATGGGCTGCCCAGGGAAGTGGTTGAGTCACCATCCCTGGAGGTCTTTAAAAGACGTTTAAATGTAGAGCTTAGTGATATGGTTTAGTGGAGGACTTGTTAGTGTTAGGTCAGAGGTTGGACTAGGTGATCTTGGAGGTCTCTTCCAACCTAGATGATTCTGTGATTCTGTGAGAAATAAAAAAGAGACTACTTTATTTCAGCTGTCAGTTTAATTCAATGAAAGATAAAATAAAATTTGGTGGGTCTAAATGTTCAGGAAAAAAAAAAGTCCCTTTCCACATATAACTACATAATGGAAGTCCATCAAGGTGTATTGAATACAAACACAAAATGCAATACCTGATGCAGCAGACCCTTAAAACACAAATTCCAACAACATAAACAAAAAACATACAAATCAAAAAGGTCATAGAGAAACAACATCTTTGCCCTGTTCTTCTATTTTTTTTTCTTATTATTGATGGCCAAACAATAGGCTAGGTCAACTCTTGGCTGGCGTGCAGTAGGACCGTTCTTATGTATGCTAATAGATTAAACAAAAGAATACTGAGATTAATTAAAATCTTTTAGTTAACACAAACAAAATCACTCATTAACTCATACCTTCAATGAAAAAATGTTGTGATTGGAAGAAGTAATTAATTTACCCAATGTATATCTAAAGTTTCCTTTTTAAATTCAGCACAATGAGGGAAAGGTTATAGAAGAAGCAACATAACCATGTATTTGTAACATCAGGAAACAGACTATTGGGCAGCTGCTGGGGGATATAAACTGAACCAAGAGCAAAAAATGCAATCATTCTGGAAAAAAAAAAAAAACAACAACAACAACAAAAAAACAACAAGGAAGAATAAATATATAATGTTCTCTGTAAAGGGGAACAGGGGGAGAAGAGGCTTTAGAAACCTCCATTAAAGAGAGAAGAAATAAAAAGGAAGGAAGGAAGGAAAGAGAAAAAGAAAGAAAGAGAAAGAGAGAAAGAAAGAAAGAGAGAAAGAAAAGGAAAGAAAGAAAAGGAAGGAAGGAAGAAGAATTACATGAAAGTGGTTAGAGGGACTGGAATAGTAATTTTTTCCCCCATTTTCCAAACAGTTCTACAGTACACTCAAATTCCACTTATTCTGAGATGTAAGGCAAACTACATTAATTTTCCACCTGCTTTCACACACCATTAAGATTCCTGAAAATAAGCATTATTCTGTAAATCTGCAAGGATTTCTATTTTTGAACACTTGTGATTCACTCAGTTACTGCAGTGATGTGACCCCTAACTAGAAGTACATTCATAGGTAAAGAGCAGACCACCTGACATTACAAAGAGACTTAAAACACTTCTGAAGTTCACAGGATGAATTCTGAATCATTTTGATGCTGGATTTTTAATCTTATGATCTCTACACTTGGTTTGACTTGCCTGTCTATGCCCTGTTATGACAAACATTTACATATGTGCTTAACCTTAGATTCAGCTTCCCCTCTGATTATAATGATCTGGTCTCAGTTCCTCTGAATTGTGTCTCTTGTGCCTTTCAGTAATAAGGAATTGATTTAACCACCTTCAACCACAGAAGAAATCCTCGCTCATAGAAAGATTCAGCGTCTCTGTTGAGACGTAAAATTCTGACTTGGTCTCATGGAAAAGCACATGTAAAGAGTACAGCCACCAAGGTCCAAGCCATTAAGACAAATGAAATTGGAAAAATGTTCACCACAAGCTGGAAGTATCCTGTGTATACCAATATAAACACAGTCATTTACTTCCTTAGCAATACAGATAGGATGTGGGGTGTTTGTTTGTTTGTTTGTTTTGTTTGCTTGTTTTTTTTTTTTTTTTTTTTTCTTAGAGAAAATCCTTAAGTCATGTTTCTGAATAGCAGTTTAAGGAAACAGAGTTGAAAAGGAATTCTTAACTTCAACCAGTGCTAATTAATCATCATCAGTAGACTCATTGTTCATCTGACTGAGATAAATAACAATTAAAGTTTGCTTCCATCATAAAATTCATTTTGTTAAAAGTTTTTACAAAACAAGATCAATGCAATGTTTTCTTCAAAAAGAATAAAAAAGAAAACCCTCTGTGGAAGTAATTATTTTAAAATAAAACAACAATAATAACCATTCACGCTTCATTCTGAGACCTGGTGTTTAATGTTACATAATTGACTGCAAATTAACGAGAAATCTATATGAAAAAAGGGATAATGTTTAAACTCTAATAATTATTGCCTAGATACCAAGCCTGCAAAAGGCAAATATCCTGTAAGAGTTCTATTTCTCAAGAAAAAAAAAAAAAAAAGAAAAGTATATTAAATGGAAAGGCTATAATAACATCTCGTTAGAAAGAAAATGAAAAAGGAAATATGTATTTTCAGTGCTCGTTATTAAACAACTTTATTTTCTATTACAGGTAGAACAGATCCCCTTAGAAATCAAATTTTATCCTCTATCACTGTACAAACAGATATGTAAGAGAAGCAAACTGTCTTCAACTAAAATAGGTTCTCTGCGTGTACTACTATGAATGGAAAGGCAGCAACCTCAGTTTGAAGTTTCCTAAAACATAATTTAAGATACTTTAAATTTTAAATATTTCTTATTCTTGAGGCACTTTTACTAATCCAAATTTTTCTGCAATAGGTCTTGTAACCAAATATACCTTACCACCTACATTTTCTTCCTACAGTGTAAGCCACTCAGGGCCATCCAAAACAGAAATCTATATTTTCCTTAAAATAAGTTTAAAACACATTCTGTTTCCCTTCTGTTTCTGAGGGTATGCCTACACTGCAGTCTCATGTGTGACTGTAATTGGTCCCCCATATATAACCTAGATAGCACGGAGAATGACAGCAATAGAATGAGCTGAGGACATTCCAACCAGTCTACCCAAGCTCCTAAAAGTCATGGGGTGAGAATATTTCAACCCATGATGAACATGACACTGACACAGTTAAACTGTTATCTACTTGATCAGGCATGTCTACATTTGCTGTAATCACACCGCTGGATTGCAGCATAAGATCAGAGATGTTACTGTGGTTGGGCAGTTATGTTCTTCCTCCAATGTGTGGGGGGGGCGGGGAGGGGGGGGGGGGGGTGGCGGGGTGAAGACAGGCTTCTCTACTTCCAGTTTGTGCCCTTACCCTTGTAACTGCAGCAGTAACAGAGAAAACCAATAAAAAAATAATCTGTTGTGTAAGAGCGTCTCCTGTAGTTTAGGAGAGCAAATTAGCCCAGGGGAATCAGAGGATATATTCCAAATTTCATCCTTGTGTTGGAAATTTACAGCTTCGAGTTTCCAGTCTTTCATGGTGGACTGTCTTTTGTGGACCAAAAGCGCCACATAAAAGAAACAAAAAAAAAAACAAAAATCTTCTGTGGCAAGACATGGTTATGAACAACAAATCCAAAAATGCTCAATGATAAACTAAGGCTAAACTACTCAATTAAATTAAAAGAAGTGCAAAACCAAGGAGTTAAATTAATCCAACTCTGGGTATTCTGAATTTCCATATTGGCTGGTACAGATTCTCTTTACAACTGGACATTGGTGTTTTACACTGAAAGTATTGCCATAGTAAAATCAAAAAGTAGAGGTTTCTGACAACAGTTTTAAAGTTTGGGAAATTACAAGTAAGCGTGACCTGGTTTTATCATTTTATCAACTACATTGATCAAGTACCAGGGGAGGGGCGGGGAGGGGCAGGGCAGGGCAGGGCAGAGCAGGCCGTGTCTTGTGTTAAATAAGTAAGTTGTGACTGAGAGTTGGAAGCACTTAGAATTCAAAGGCAAGTCTTAATCAAATGAGATGACAACACCAGAAAGAGATCATCACAATATTTTATGAAATGATGACTGAGTTTGATACTACTGGTATATCTGCTCATATTGGCAGGTCTTATGAAAGTCTTGCATTGCACGTGCTGATAAACTGCATACTGTAAGTAAACATTTCAAATTACTGTGTAAATGAAGAATATCTCACCCCTCCAATGACACATACTGTGAGCCAAATATGCCTGCAGTACATTGCTGATCTTGTAACATAGAGTTGATCTGGGAATGCTCAGTGGTCATTTGTCAGAGAATTCTGGAAATCAGATTACTCAGTAAAAACAAACAAACAAAAAAAGCTATGGAAACTAATAAGTTTAGTCAGTTCTTTGAACTGTTTGACTGAAAAGCAGTATTTCTGCAGGCCTTTTTTAGGACCATTTTACCTCATGGCATTAAAATAAAAATACTTTTCACTTGTTTAGTTTTATATAACCAGTACTAACATATGAATAGTGTATAGAAAATATCATAAATAACAATAATAATAATAATAATAAACGCAGATGGTTTTAAATGGCAACAAATTTAATGAAGAAACAGCAACATAAAAGAGAACCCTCCAAGTGATGAAGGAGAAAGTCAGTGACACAAACATGAAGACTCCCTAGAAACATACCTCGTAATGTCTTTTTCCAGTCTTCTGAAAATGAAGAATTATCACTTGGGGATTGCACAGTTGTGAGAAGAATACTGTCAATTTTGCTAGGCTGAGTTGCACTGAATTTGACTGCCAAATGATGGTGAAAAACTAGTCAGTTACTTATAGCTCAAGATGATTACCGATAACAAGCTTCACTACAGAAAAAATAACATCAAGTGTTCTAAACAAAGCAAGCCACAAAATCTCTGAAAATGTCTAAGCTAGAAAGTCCTAAAAAGTTACATGGGAAAGCTGAATTTTTCATAAAAATTCAGCTCCAAACTATGGATCTCTGTGTAGAGTCCTGCTTAGTCCTAATTTTTTATACATTGACTATATGGAAAGTTTTCACTGCAAGCTATCTAGGAAATGTTTTGTACCTTTAAAACACTTCAACTAAATTAGTTATTTACCATTTACAATGCTATATGTCAAGATTCTTAAGCTATACAAAATGTGACTGTACAATTCCCAACTGAATAATAAATGAATACATAAACCCAAGAATCTCATACATTTTTTTCCTCCCTATTTCTGTTTGGCTAGAAAGTCAAAGCCTTGATCTCAGTCCAAAGGCCTGTTTACATGTCATTGATCCCTATTCAGATAGTAGCAGTATTTAAACCACAAATAAGACAAATTTCAGAAAGATGAGAGGTAATACGTTTTTGGGTCATGAGTTGTCATAACAGACAGGGCACAAGGCCCATCAGTTTTGACCCTACTTTTGTTCAAATTGTTGGCAGACCAAAACTCAGCATGCATCAACAGAAGCATAACTAACTCAGCATTTGAAGAGATCAGTTAGGACTGATCAATTACTGCCCATCAATTTGTGGCAATTTGTAAACAATTGCTGTTCACAGCTAATGACTACAATGTGAACTTTGGAGATGGAAAGAGAGGACACCATAAATATCCGTCCTCGTTCAGAATAAATGAGCGCTTAACAGACACAGGCCATACTTTTTGTAGGACAGTATCATGATCCCCAGTTTGCCTACAAAATTTTAAATTTTTACAAGTTTTTCAGCATTGTCTTGGGATGGGGATATTAGACTACTGATAAATAGGCCAAAATATTTAATAATGATAAATATATATAATATCATAACGCTAGAAAATGGTTTATCAACTTCATCAGGTATTGCTTTGCATTGAAGGTCACTGAATAGGACCCTTAAGTTCTACTTTCTTTCCAGTGAACAGTACATTCTTACAGCAGTATTGTAAAATTCAAAATGTTTTCTTTTGAAATTCTGCTTCTTTTCCGTCTTGTGAGACGGAATGAATTCAGAGGCCTCAACAGTATAAGCAAGTATGCTTGCCTGTTATAACTGCTGATTTTCCTGAAGAGAATGTAATTTCTCTGTAGGATTGGCTAAATTGTAACAAACTATTTCTGAAAAATCACAATAAAACATGGGGTTTTAAAATCCCATTAGATAGTGCTGGGAACTTGTCAGATCCCACACAATTCATTCCCTCATCCAGTGACTTGTGATATTTGGCACATAATGCATTTATGCTTTTCGCTTGCAAAACGAAGACATTTTTTCCTCCCATTCTTCTGACCTTTATTATTATTATCAAATACTCTCTCCAATTTCATTGAATTATGCAAAACTACTCCTGTGAGTAATGTCAGAAGGATTTTGTCTGTCTCTTGGAATGAGATATTTGACACAGTTTCTGCAGTAAGCCTGTGTTTCCAAACTCTACTTAAATAAGACAGATTCAAAAATAATGCAAAGCCAGGAAAAAAAATACAGAGCTGTGAGTTTTGTATCTCAGAATTAGTTGTTTTATCTAATCAGTAATCAGAAATAGCTTAATACAAAGAATAGTTTCTCTAACCAAGTTCAGAGATTTCTTTGCCAGTCCTGGAACTGAGTGCTTGTGGGGAAAAAAGTGCTCATAGAAACTCAAAGAAATGTAAAATAGTTCAAATTTGATTGTAATTTATCATCCTTGTTACTACTTTTCTGCAGTGGTTTATCTAACTTTGAAACATCATTGTTATTTTAAGTTCACTAATTAGTTTCCTTATAAAAAAGTCATTCAATCCAGGAAGGCACTTTTTTCATTTTAATTATGTAATGACTATTTTCAGTGATTGGCAAAAGTTCTTCCAAATGCTATATTCAATCTGTATTCAATCAGGGACAATCTGTACTGCCTACATAGCATTACCTCATCTCACTAGTTTTTACAGAAGCTACATGTTATCTACTGAGATTTTAGGATGTAATTTCCTGTGAATGACAGAAGCTGATAACAGTCCAAGTCATGAAATTGAGAACTATACTCACACACTTTTTAGAATATTGGAAATACATGCTACATCAACTGCACAAATAACTGAGTATTTCTGTTTAAGAAGCACTTCAGTATTACCACCCTGCTGGAAAGCCATAGAGGTGTTAGCTCTTATTTAGTTGCTCCACCTACCATTCCTACAAGATCAACATTGTTCACAAAAGATCAATAGAACCATTATAAAATATGTTCGCTATAATTAAGGAGGCAGGAGTTCTATATTTATGCTGCAGGCTACATTAAAATACCAACAGACATCAGGACTGAGTTAGCACTCTCTCAGCTATATCAGTTATTCCTCACTAAACCATCATGTGTGTTTGTTTGTTTGTTTCTTTAATTTATTTGCTTCAAGTACCACCAATTTCTACTCCCTCATTAAGAACCCCATGCTCTAAATTTAAAATCCCTAAAGGGAATTTATTTCTTGATGTCTTTTGGTGAGGAAACAGAATTAAAAGAATGTGGAGTGGAGGAAATAGGTAAGGATTATACCCCAAGTTCCTTACAAAATGAAGTGGAAAATGTCTTCAAAATTAAATACAGATGAAATATAGGGCTTTCTTCTGGGGGGAGGAAAAGGATCGTACAATCATTTATGTATGTGGATATATATATACATGCATAAATACACACATCTGATATGCATATATTTATGTAGTTTTACACCTGCGGATGATATACAACTACACTATCACTACGAATAACCATTTTATGCTCACAAAGCACATAATGGACTTCTTATATCTTTGTAGAACTGAAACCTTAAGATGGAAGACTCTGATCTCCATTTTGCTTATTCAACTTTTGTCAGCAACAGTCCTTACAAAGTTCTCAAATTACGTGTTTATCAGAAGGATGTAGAAGCTTATTCACTATGCCTGATGCATACTCAGTCAAGTTTGGTTCATGTTAAATATTCTAGAAATACATCCCAACCAATTTGATCAAGCACACAATTACTCAGACAAAGATGGAAGTATACCACAAAAAGCTATTAGACCATAACAGCAAATAAATAAATAGAAATAAACATACACTGCAGATATCAAAGCATAGTAATAGGCCAAGATACAGAAGATTTACAAAGCTGTTTCTAGCATCATATACTAGCAGTATAAATATCTGCACATATAACGTGTAGAATGTTTCCATATTCAGAATTGGTATCTGAGAATTGGTAAATTCAGAATTGGTAAATTTGAAAATTCAGAATTGGTAAATCTGAGAAGCACTAGGTGTGCACATACACATTCATAAATCCTTAAGGCTCTGAGATTTTTATTAGGTGAAAGGCAAAAAGATATATATATATTTCATTGCAACTATGTAGAACACGATGATTTGAGGAAATCATCAGAAGTTTTTCTACATAATGTTCATCTACATGTCTACACAAGACCAACAGAAATTGAAATTTCAATTTTTTTTTCAGGCCTGCAGAAACATACAGTGTTTGTTAGCAGTGAGTTTCTTTTTAGTAGTAGTAGTACAGTGTTTGTTAAGTCAGTTTAGAAAGATATTAACACTGTGTTAAAAACAGTGTTCCAAGTTTCTCTTAAACCTGGAAGGATGGACTAAAAGAGCAGACAGGATGAATCACAGAAGAATACCACACATTTTCCTTGCAATTAAGCCTGTCAAACTTACATCTGTACCTGCTGCCAAAAGAACTTATTCCACTATGCCAAATGACTGGTGTTTTTTAAATGCAATATCAGTGAGGGACATTTAAAACTAAGCAGTATATCTGTTAGGGAAAGGGTCTGGAAGAATTTATCACCGAAGTGAAATGAAGTCAAAGAGCCAAGTGTCAGTAAAGGTTTGCCTTTTCTTTTAAGTCTGAAACAATTCCACCAGCTGAATCACATCCCAAATAAAAACATTTACTATGTCATAAAATCATGCAATGAAATATTGCACAATTTTATACAGTCATGCAATACTGTATGGCTCCAATATAAAAAAGTCTGTTTTCCAGAGGTGGAAGCAAGGACAAGTTACAACAGGGGAAATCTAAAAACATGGGAATCTAGGGCATGAAGGGCTGGAGAGCAAAAGCTTAAAGTTGACACTTGCAATGGACATTGAGAGCAACAAAACAAACTACTACTACTACTGTGACAGAAAAAGGGTGAAAAAGGCAAATGTGGGACTGTTACTGAATAGGGTGGATATTTTAGTGACAGCAAGTACAGGCAACACAGAGGTACTCAACGCTTTCTTTGCCTGAGTCTTCGCCAACAAGGGCTTCCAGACCTCTGGGCTGAGGGACAGTATTCACAAAGGTCTACCAGCAGTGGGCAAGGGATATATGTCATGACATAATTCAGTTCTTTTAACTCTGAAATTGTGATAGTAAAACTGAACTGAGACATAAAGATACAAAATATTGATAATAATTTTCCACTACACTTTGTATTCTAATTAGAGACATTTAGAACCCTGGCATATATTCAGAATTAAACACACTTAAAAATATCAAAGAAAATGACTGTTCAATGAGATCCATTTTCAAGCATCTTATTTTAAAGTGAACAAGACAAAAAATAAATAAATAAATAAACTGGTATTCTTTAATACTTAAATTAGAAGTGACTTAAGTTTGACAGTGTATTTGTTTCATGTTACAGCCATCATACTATGAAAATGCAAAATAAAACACTATTTCAGTTACACATTAAAAATAATCCAGCAAAGGTTTGCAAATAATATATTAAATGTACCATTACAATGGAATTGTTGGTGATTTAATTAAGAACTGAAGAACAGCACCCTTTTTGCAAGTAACCCAGCAGGTTCCTAGTAAATGATCTGTAATATACAAGCTAGACTAGTTCAGCTAAAAGCCAACAAAGCATTAAGTGTTCCAAGGAAAAGGAAATGCAGAGGAAGAGGTGACTGGAGAATGGTAAACAAAACCTTGCACTTAGGAGAATAATGTTGCATGTCAAAGTCCAACTGCAAAGATTATTGACATTCAATTACTATTCATCTCTCCATCTTGTTATATCCAAACCAGATTCAATTTCAAGTCACTATTCACAAGAAGGAATGCAGAAGGAATGCAGAAACACTTTGGTATGGATCACACTTTTTACAGATATCATGTGCCTGTTACTAATCTCAGGTTTAAATGGTTCATGACCACTATCTTTGAATTTTATACTCACTCTGACCAAGTTACCATGGGTATACATTTAAACAAAATTCTTATCAAAATATACTTTGAATAACAATGGGATCTACCTTGTTCTTTCCCCACACATAGTTATTGTCTTGCCAAAAATTTATTTCACAGAAGGAAAATGTAATGAAGAGTTTTAAATTACAATAGGATAACATGCTGGACTGGCTCTACAGATCTGCATTACAGGCTACTGCGATTTCCTGACTGCACCTTAACAATATCCTTTAAATAAATTGAGAAAAGAAATGTAGGCATTTGTAACTTTACAATCAGCTGAATACAAATGCCATTTTGGTGCAAAGACTGCCTTAGGAAGAATACGTCAGACGTTTTCATTAATAGCTAAAGGAATTCATTCCATTTGCTGCCTAGTAGACTGACTCTACTGAAGAACTCAAGCGTTATAAGCATAGTGAACATACAAATCATATTGTACAATTTTATGAACTTTACATTACAGAATTAACTCCTTTTACATATTTAATATGGAATATGACCTTACAGCAGTGCTAAAAAATAATAATAAAATAAAATAATAATAATTTAAAAAAAAATGCCTTCTGGGCAGTATATTTTAAGATAAATTTATTTCTGAAACAAGTGAAGTACAACACTGTAATATTGGTATCTGAGTGATTGCCAACCTAAATATGGAAACTAATTGTATTTTAGCTCATAGTTCAAATTTACCTGTCATTATGAAAACTGTAATACAATTTTAATGGAAGATCCCTTTTTAAGCACCTGTCATGACCTGCCCAAAAGCAAATGCATTTCAGCAGCTGTTATTACATGTTATTACATGTGATTGGACATGTAAGCAAACAGTTCAAGCAACTGTATCACTTCAAATATGTTTAGAAATTTATTGGAATAGAAAGCTAACAGAAATATGATTTATTTTAGTAGATTTTAATAAGGTATTGGTGTCTTAAAATTAAGGAGATTCTGAACATGAAAAAAAAAAAAATCTGTTCACTAGCTGTGCCCCCCCCCCCCATTTTCAATCTACAAGACAGTGTAGCCTGCTCCAAAATTTTGAAATCTATGAAGCCCTAAGGGGTACCAAAGCTAAGGTCTGTTCCCTCCAGAAAAAAATAATGTGTCTTTAATATGGAGGGGAAAATGATATGGTAACCTGCAATTGACACTGCCTGCATCTGTACAGAACACAATTTCACTTTTCCTATTCTTCTACTGAAGGAAAAATTCAAATCCACCAAGTCTGCTGATAGGTTTACAGATTTCACTTCAGTATCATTAATAATGATAATCACCCAAAGGAAATAAAATAATCAGTGAAAAGATCCCAAATCAAAGGTACTACCTGAAAATACCAGTTATTCCATAGACAAAGCTCAATAGCTTCTGCCTTTTACCAAGTGTGATGCCCCTGATCTTTTAAAATAAAAATATCAACTCACATCTGAGGAAAGACAAATTATAATTCTGTTTGGTGAAAATAACCTTCCTAGTTAATTTTTCTGTTATGTTCTTCTTACGAATCCTATGACTGAAGAGAAATAAGGAAGTTACACACTGGATTCGTCTTTCACTGTGAGCCAGAATCAAGAACTGAAGCAGTGTCGCCTAACACAAAACTCCCCCTTATGCTCCCACTGAGCATAAGGGGGAGGTTTAGGTGAGGAATGAATGCAGAATCATGTCCTCGGGCTTTACTCACCTCTTATTTGGAGCTTTAGTGTGATTGTAACTGACATAAAAAAGGCCAAAAAACCTGCTCCTGAAGCAGTGCTTTGACTGTAGAGCTTCTTGTTCATGCTCTTCAAAATCATATTAATGCCAGTGTCTTTTCAAAAGGAGATTGAAATCTTCCTTCATTCCACCATTCATAGGGTCCTCCCACATGACCCTGTTCAGTTCTCTTTTAAAAGGAGCAGTAATGGCTCAACTATGTCTTTGATCCTGCCACCATTTATTTATTTTTTATTATTATTATTATTATAGCAGTATAGAATTGATACAGTTTCAGGGGCTGCTTTGAGAGTCTTTTTGTAGTCAGGAGCTCAATAATTCCTGCATTTAGGCTTCAGGAGGATCAAACCACAGAAGTCTTTCAGGCAAAATCCTTATCTTGATACAGGTATAGTCTAACTCTGTCCACGAACTCATAATAAACTGCAATACTCAGTCTTTCATCTAATTCTCCCATAAAAGCTTGATATCCTAAATATATGGGAGCTACATTTCTTTGCACATTCACTGAAAACTGATCTCACAAGCCTAGGCAGAGGAACTTCTGAATGAGAGAGTTATTATATGAGGAAGAATCTATAAACTCAGCCACAGAGGGAAAAAATTCTCTTTGAAATCCTTTCTTTGTTTTAGGCACAAAACCTGTACAACCTCTGCACAGCAATTTTAGAGTTTATTCTTTAAATCCAAGGTCGTGCAGCCAGAGCAGCTAGTGCATGCTCAGAGGGGAGGTAATCATCCTCTGTTCTTCTCAGCAAGCGCTCTTTGCTGAGGTCAAAGAAATGGGGCAATGTAACACTGGAATCCATTACAAATTAGCATAATGTCATCACCTCTCTCTGTGACATTTAAAATGAGCACAGATGAAGGACAGCATGGAAAACAATGCAATTACAAATATATGGATCCAACAGTAGTTCTGGGAACGAACAAGGAACCAGTACTGCACGTAATGAATCCTTTAACAAACTCAAACGTTCATTATTTTGTCTTCTTTCTCTGTCATCGTTATTAAAAAAAAAAAAAAAAAAAAGTCAGACACTCACTTCTGAAAGCAGGAAGCCTAAACAAAGCATCACAAGCTTTCATCTTGTACAAATACAAAAAGAGAACAGAACATACACATAAAGGTGAGAACACCATCTCAGCACCAAAATGCAGCACTGCTGTGAGGCAATCTGTGAAGCTGAGATCTCTCTCTGTATCTACACTGAAGTCTAATCAGACTTTAACATTTCTGAAAATTCACACACACACACAAAATAAAAAAAAAAAAGGTAAATAAAAAAGGCACAAAATATAAAGAAAAAAATAAATAAACATGCAAAACCCAGAAACTAAAATGTGCTACCTTGTCCAGTAGTAATTTTACCATGTTTTCAAATCAGCCATGCTCAAAAATACACAGAAGAAACATAAGTACAGATCTTGATATCGCAGGACAGAGTGAGAAACAACTCAGCTCCTTTTCAATGAAAACAAGAAACTTCTATTTCCTCCTACATGCTCTAAGTTTTCTGAATAATAATAATAATAAAAAAGTAGCTAAAACTTCAGTCTCAAAACACTCTGAAAACATTTTTAACTATGTCTTTTGTGAGACATGATAGCTAATTAGTTATTTGATTATCATAATCAGAAACACTAATCATTGCAGTCTTGATGAAAATTCAGT
Organism: Anser brachyrhynchus; assembly: GCF_964034855.1. Taxonomy (NCBI): domain Eukaryota; kingdom Metazoa; phylum Chordata; class Aves; order Anseriformes; family Anatidae; genus Anser; species Anser brachyrhynchus. Next base: position 172,589,096 of record NC_137694.1, on the reverse strand, counting down.
GATTATCCCAAGAGGGTTGCGGTCCAGTAAGTGTGTTGACAGGCTATTTGTTATTGTAATGCCGATGCATCAAGATAACATATAACAGAAAACAAAAGACAAATACAGATTAATACTATCCATGATACTTCAATACAAGAGAAAATCTATTATGACCTCCAGGTCAAATTATGTGGTTCTACTTACGCAAAATTCCTTATAATATCAGTTTTACCTTTGGAAGACTGTAGGCTCCTAGTGAATGAAACTTCAAAAAGCATTAGCATAACCAGCAACCAGTGCCAAACCACATCAGAGAATCTGTTTAAAATTACCACACATTTAACTGAAAAGTTACAGAAAGTCATTTTATTGTTTAGAAGTACAATCAAAGTATGGCAAATACAAATAAAATGTGAAGCAGTATCTTTCCCTTTCATAACATTACTTCTCTAAATCCTTCAAACACCTAAAGTTTATTTATCTTATATAACCAGTATTACATATTTTTTATCTTTATAATAAAATAACATACCCTTTGAGAAATACCAGTACCAGACCTTTTCCTATGAAAATTACAACAGAAAGCTGACATTAGGTAAACTATTTTTCCCCAAGAAGTTGCATTTTGCCAGCCCACTTGAGGATTTATTTTTAACCCTATTCCTTCAGTCTGTAATTTCTTATTTCAACTTTCAATTTAACAAGCTTAAAGTGGAACTGTTCAGAGATTAAATACTCAGGAAGTTGCTTTAAAATACTAAATTACTATTATCTGCTCCGTGAGTTGGAACCCTTTTCTCACCTTCTCATTCATGCCTTTTTATTTTTATTATTTTCAGCAGGTAATATTAAATGTCACCCAAGCTCTACAAAAATACCAATGCTATTACTTTTTCTTTTTTTCCTCTTTCCCCTTCAAGACTAACAGCTGCCAGAATTGTGGATGTCAAAACTGGCAGCTGGGAGCTTTTCCCATACTTGCCAAAGGTTTGATTGGAGATATGTAAATACACTTCTCCAAAAATTGTCCAAGGGTCCCAAGAGGCACAACTGAGGTTAGATACTTCCTTCACAACTCTGCAAAGCCACTGTATCTCCCGAACTCCCAGAAATAGAAAGCAAGAATTCAAGACAAAGAGATGTCATTTTCACAATGACTTCATAGAGTAGCTGTCTATCACTCTACAGTACAAATGCATATGGCTTCCATTGTCACTGTATCCAAGCAGTCACAATTTTTCATGTACTCCCACCATGACTACTAAATGTAAAAAAATTATTATTGTATTTTGACACTAAGAAACTTAAGCACAAAAATACAAAATAAAACTGGTAAAACAAACATAAATTTAATGGAATCATATTAATGACTGTAAAATAAGATCTCAGCAGAATATCTACTTCAGCTACATAAAAGGAAGAAAAGCAATTATACTTGACTCATTTGTCAAACATTTGGCAAATTTGTAGAAAACTCTGAGAAAGAAAATGTCCGTGGGTAATTTATTCCAGTATTTTACTGCCTGATAAGCTTTTTTTTTTTTTTCACATAATCTAAATCTGTAGATTAACCCAATTTATTCCTCATTTTCAGTTGGTGATCAAGAAAAACAGTTGATCATTGTCCTGTTTACAACAAATTCTTGCATAAAATAAACCTCATATTTTCTCTGAGTCTTCTCTTGTCTAGATTAAACAAAACAAATTCAATCAACATTTCTTTGTAGGTCATGTCTTCTAAAGCCTTCATCATTCTTAATCTTCTCTTTCATACTTTCTGTAGCTTGCTCAACTCTTCTTTAAACCATGATGACCAAACCTAAACAATAAACTAGATATGGCCTCAGAAGCACTATCTGACCTGAATAATTGTTTTCTACATTTTCTTTCTGTTCTACTATCATCTGATTAGGCAGATATCTTCTGCTTGGTGCATTTGATTTCTCCTTCCCAAGTGTAACAAAATATATATCAACTTGTTGCTTTAAAGCTGCTGTCCAAAATTTTGAATGCTGATCCTCAAGAAGAATTTAAATAAAATCTAGATAATTTCTGCATGTTTTTGATCATATATTAGCATAACATTAAAATTATTTATGAAGACACTAAACAGAATACTCTATCCAGGAGAGATACATGCAGGACTCTGTTGACATGCCTTCTCCCTCATGAAGTGAGACTAATAGTAACTGATTGATTCTTAGACATCATGACACTGATTAAATGGAATCCAAGTTTGTTTACAGGAGTGTCATATGAGACAGGATGAAAAAGCCTACTAAACTCAAGGTGCATTAAATCTGCAGATTTCTATATAGATCATTTACCCTGTCAAAACCATTCTAGAGTTAAATTCACTTCTTGTAGATCTTAACATTTTGCTCTAGACTCTTTTAAATGATTCAGTCAGAATGTCTATAACATCCTGGCTCTTCTTTTTGTTATTTTGAAGCCCAATAATATTTTTACTTTCTTCTAACACTTGAGGCTCCCAAAACCTCCACAAGTTCTCAAAATATAGAAGATTTAGATAAAGCTCTTATTCATGAATTTTTTCTTTTATTCACTATTATTTTATAAGGTTTTTCTTCTAGGCAGGCACACTTCAGCATGTTACCTCAGCATGTACACTATGTACTCATTAAAACATTTCTATTGCGTATCTGGTCAAATAATTCTGTACGATAGTGCACAAAGACTGAAGCAAAGAACAGCACTGATTTTTTCAGCTTTCTACACATCTTATATCTGCTTTCTTTTTCATATTTGATAATGAAAATATACTGTCTATTTTCTTCTTATTTTTATACATCTGTGAGATGCGCCACTGCCTAGATAACATATAGTTTTCACTTTGCACTGCTTTATTTTATTTTTTTTCAGGTTATTTCTCTATACTTGTACTGAGGCACGTATGTCTTTCTTCCATTTTTGGATGATTCCTTTCTGGTTCAAGTTATCAAAGAGCTTCTGATGCAACTATAACAGTATTTTGTGATGCTTCCTGTCCCTTTTGCATCTCTGAAAAGGATTTGCAGTTGTACTTCTACCAGACACTCCAGAAAAAAAAAAAAAATGTTATTTATTCAAACATGTTCAATATCTGAGTTGTAGTGATCTCTATAGGGTCACAAACAATAGTTGTGGTGCTCAGAGAAATAGACTCAGTTCTTCAGAATATCAAGATGATACCCTGTGTACTGTCCCACACCTTTTTCTGTTTTCTTTCCCCAAAAAATCTGTATTTTTTCAGGAAATCTCATGTGTCTCTCAGAACAACCTTCTCTCCTGTAAGTACTACTGGCTCACCATTCAAAAACCTGACTAGTATAAATACTAGTACTATATTATCTAGAGGAAAAAAGCATTTTACAAGTAAACATGGTTAGTATTCTGTTCTGTGATCACCATCTTGAAGAAGCTTCACTTTCAACTTAAGCTCAGGGGTCTTGGAAACCACTGTTTTTAATATTTCCTATTAACTGGGAAAAAAAATCAACTTTTTTTTTTAACTTTAAAACTACAGAGAATAGATATATGAAACAAGATGAATATTAATACAATTGGACAGAAGACTAACTTGAATACCAGATGAAGTATGAAATGCCTTAAAGTGCAACAACTACATGAAAAGCAAATATATTTAAAATAAAACAACAACAAAAAGTATAAGCATAAAATAAATCTTGCATTGTTAGAAGACATGTAATTTGTCTGATAAGCTGCAATTTCACTTTGCCACAATTTATGTCTTGTTAGATACTTCACAGTAAGCACCTGCAAATATATTCTTACTCCTTAGCAAGCAGGAGGAGGATAAACACATTCTTTGGGGTCACTGCACACTCAACTGCATGTCAGCATACTGTAGCTGACATTTGGCAAGCCTAAACCTTGGATCATGTCAGGGAAACCATTTCTGTCGACATCATCAAAACCAGTTCTCATCAGTTCCCAGGCTTACTGTTAGGATAGACTCAAAATATTTTGCTTAAAACATTAATTCCCTTAATTTTTTTACAATGATTTGTACATGCCTAAACAAGACTGGAGCAATTCATTTTCCTGTCCAACGGAGGTGGTTTACCTCAGTGAATAATTTCTCACATTAATAACATTTCTTACGGGAGATGAGTGACCTTGAATAAATATATTTACTCTTTCTATCAAAAATTAAAGTATGTAGCACGATTTGACAATTCATCAATTTCCTCGCTATGAAATAATGGAAAGAAGGTGCAAATCCCAACAGAAAGGTTTCCTGTTGCCTATATACAACAGAATTCCAAGAACATATGTATTTTCATAGGTTCCTATTGGCTTTTTAACAGATAAGGTGTTTCCCACTGGGAAGTAGTTAAAAATAAAGACAAACAATGGTTCCTACCCAACCACAGCCTTAATTCACCAAGAAACACAAAATAAACCCACAAAGATGACATCGCTTTATGAAACAGAAGACCTTTTTAAAACTTTTCCTTGGAAGTACTGGAATTGGGTCATGGAGGGTATATGGTGCATTTAGTAAAGATGGACATCAAGGGCCTATAACTGTAGCAAAGATACTGTTATAATACAAAGTCATCTGATATGGCTGAAACTCCATACATTACAGTGAAACGGGATGGCTTTGAGGCTTTAACATGTTCAAACACCAGGTATCATGTTTGATATATTTGAACATAACCCCAAATATTTGTTGGCAATACCTACTCTTAAATAAGAGAAAAAGAAGAAAGTATCAAATGAACTGCTGTAATCTAAAACCTACTGAATAATGTCAGCATAGCTTTGTAAAAGCCTGTACATGTCTGCTTAAAAACACTAAACTGACCCAAATGTTTAAAGCTAGTAAGCTGAAAAATTGGGTTTCCAGAACCAGTTCTAGTACGTAAAATAAAGAATCACACACAGCATTAAGCAAGGTAGGTATCTTACTAATTTCAGTCAATAATAGCAGGATCAGACTTTTTTCTTTTTTCTTTTCTTTTCTTTTTTTTTTTTAAATGAGTGTACCTAAAAAGAAAGCCGCTGTGAAAAAAAAAAAAAAAGGAAAAAAAATCCCCAAAGATTAATGAAGTTGAATAATATATTTAAAAGAAAAAAAAAATGTGATTTAAATAGTCTTTTATGCTATTGAGATCAAATCACTACTTTTGATCTTAACAAATATTCCTATCACAAACTTGCTTTTATATTTATGATAACGCAATGGTAATAACTTTCAATTTCAAGTAATCAAAAACTTCATTTGAAATCTAGTATTTTATTCATGATGGTTATTGAAATATAAGTTTGTAAACATGATTAATCAAGTCCTTCTGGCTTAATTCATTCTCAGAATATCACTGACAGCTACTAATGCTGACATACTCCTTTGGAATAAGCATACAACACAACTCAGCATGTGAAACGGGTGAATATAAATACAAAATTATCTAGGTCAATAGGACTTATTTATGGCCACCAGATAATATAAGTCCAAAAAAATTGAGAACAAGCATACAGAAAATCTTTTTCATAGTACCTGAGCTGTCAAGAAGCATTAAAACTAAACAAGCAAGCAAACACCACTGTTTTTTAATAGGGTGTGGATATGGAACATAATCCTCCACAAAACTGGTTCCATACTAAGTTTAGTATTCATTATTTTAATAGAGGGTTCAAGAGTGTTTCATAAAAAAACAAAAGAGACAGAGGAGATGGATAAATAAAGATATGCTTTACAGTCAGAATTGTACAAAGGACTTAGTAAAACTGAAAATCTTTGAAAATATGCTAAATTTTAGCTAGCCAAAGAAATTCATGCTTCAGACCAGACCCAGTTAAATATCTACTAAAACAAAAGCAGACAAATGCACAACTACATAATTGATTCCTGTTTTGTAGTTGGTATTTCATAATGTGACGACTGAGTTCAAAGACTGGATGAGATTGAGTTACCTAAACACGGTTGTCCATTGCCATTTAAAATGCTCCAGACACCCCCACAAATGACAGATTATGATATATCTTCTGCCTCATATGGTAGATAGGACACAGGACTATTAGGATACTCACTCCATTCCATATGAGCAGCATATTTAGGTTATGCCAGGGCATCCCAAACTGCCTGAGAAAACTATGTTCAGGCACATGAATTGCACTCAGAATATCCACATTTTTATTCTTTATTTCTATGACACAGACATTAATTAAGAGTTATTTAGTATTTCTAGACATGTAAAATTGGACACATACTTGTGCATTATGCACAAGCCTTTCTGCTCTAGCTGTTCTACTAATTTATTAGTACTTTAAAATAATACCTGAGTAACAATTAATTTTTGTGTTCATTGTGACCATAGCCTGAATAGCTTCATAACTACGGCACCTACGTGGTTTTTGTCCTGCATTCTCAGAATGGCTTAACCCACCGAACAACTGAATTACCCTCTGTAGTTACCTCTGTCATCTTTTTAACTATCCAAGAAGTGTTACATTCAGCATATCAGCTGGCTACTTAACGTTAGAGGGACCCACAGATCAATCCTGAGTTTTGGCTAAAATTCTGAAGAGATGTGTGGTAACTGTAACAAGTTGGCTCTTCATCTTTATGCTCTTCTCATCCAAGATATGCCAAGGGCTGGGTGGCTAATGACAAAAATTACTTGGAGGTTTAGGACTGAAATTGAGAATGAATTGCAGGCATGTCTCCACGCATTATAATTGGAGTCAGCTGACTGGGATGTGATGGAGATAGTGGTTCCCAGGGAACAAAGGGGAGCTCTTGCAGGAGGAAGACCTCAGACCTGAAGTCTTATTTCTCATTAAAAATAAATTATTTACTCTGCAGAACAGCAACACATCTGTCCACCTTAACTCTTTACCCAATTCAGTGTTAGAGGAATTCATTGCTTTTTTGCATGACAATTTTCTCAAATCATTGTAAAAATATTAAAAAATCCTAATACAGAGCCTCTGGAGGTTTATGCATATTCAATTACAATAAATAAAATAAATAAATAAATAAATAAATAAGACTTTCTCCCCAAAAAACAACCCCCCTGCCCCCACACACAGGTGTGTGGATATCAGAACAATTCTCACAGAGTGTGATTCAGTGTTACTGCTTGAGGACTTCCTACACTTTTGGAAAAAGGAGTTTATCATATGGAGCATTCTCCCTTCATTCACATTGTAGTAAAACCACAAACCTTCCTCTCAGGGTCTGCAGGTTTTGCTCCCACTTTGTGCTCATCCTAGTGGCCTAGCCATAAGGTACAACCATTGTAAATTCCAGTGGAGAAAAAATTGCATTCATTTCTGAGGGTTCAATACATTTCTCAGAGTTCATACAATAAAATCACTGTTAAATGACTGTGCAGGACTTTCCTCTCAAGGTGTGTTTTTTTGTTGTTGTTGTTGTTGTTTTGTTTTTTAAACAATCTATCTGATTAGTATTTATCTAATTAAAATCACATTATCCATTATGGGAGTCACTGGATCTCCAAAATACAAAACTACTTACTCTGAATAATTCTTCATTACTGAAGGAGACAAACTAAAACGTACTTCAAATTGAAACAAACAAACAAAAGAACAAGGGAAAGGGGGCAAATGCTGGGAACTCAGGAGCTAGAAGTCTTGTGAAAGCAGAAGTGGTAATGAAGCAGAGATGACTGGAAAGAAGTTGACATTACTGGAGGGCTCTCACAGAAAACAGGCAAATGTGGGTTTATTGCAGTGGAAGAAAGGCAGAATAGGTTTAAGGATATAACTTCATAACAAACCAGGCTTCATCCTCTCTACACTTCATGGAATATGTTTTTGCTGAAATTCTGTTTGTTTTGTTTGTTTGTTTTTTATGCAAACCTTTCAAATGCCCAAGAAATCATTCTTATGCACCCACCCTGTGTTTTCTGGCTTGAATAAGTTTGTTAGTAGATAAACACTGCTGCTGCCTCATGCTTGAAAAGTTTTGAATGTAATTGACTGTCAATGATATGATGATTTATAATGCAATCTGCTGCTACTTCTGCTGCTGCAAATAACTCTAATTTGCCTCTATTGTATTAGAGATGATGAACTTGACAATCATTTTCAATTTTCTAGTTTGGCTTTCATTCAGGTTGATGTGGCCAGTAACAGTGAATTTTCATTGTTCTCCCCCAAATGCAATAATGGAACAGGAGCTTGTTTTATATAAAGCAGTTGGCTGTTTCCAAAAGACTCATTGTGTAACGAAGCTTCTGCCAAGCAAAATATTTAGAGAAAATATGGACTGAACGTTTTATTTTAAATCTTTATGCTTTATTCAGTCAAATACTGGCCCCATTGTGCTACACGGGAAAGAAGATAGGTGATAGGGTAACCCAAATTCCAACCTCTGAACTCTATTTTCTCTCCTTATAAATGAAAAATACTGACTTCTTCACTTGTTCTAATTTTCTTTGGTTTGCACAGGCAAAATGTCTGATATAAAAATGGCACATTTCCAGTCCATACAACAGTTTCTATTTATTGAGTTGCACCAGTTTCTTCATCTAGCAGTTTTCATAATTAATCATAATGCAGTTGTAATATCACCACAGCTACTGCATGGAAGAGGGAGATGGATTTTATTCTGCCTCATCCACCACCAAAAAGAGGTGGCAGCTAAGTTTCAAAAAGTAAACTCCGTTGTGTGGGTAAGAGCTAAGAGACAGATTTGAGATCTCAGCTTCATTTAGAACAGCTGGCAGTTTGATTTTTTTTTTGATTTTTTACTTGTAAGCTTATGCAAAGGCATTTAATAGGAAATTGTTGAGAAAGAATAAATATGAAACTCCATGATGTCATTTGCGCTGAGTTACCTTTCTGACTGTTAACTGCATTTCAAGAATGACGTGATTTACACTGTCATGCTTTCAGTGTATGAGCATTAATCTCATTATCATTCATCCACAATAAACTAGAGTCTTGTAAAGATTGCTTGAGTTTCCAAATAATATGAGGGGATTTTTTAAAAACAAACTTTTTTAAAGCTTAATTCTAGGCCAAGTTTAGAGAAAAATCAAGTGTTTCTCTCCTTTTCCCCAATTCAGGTATGAGTAGCAATCATGCTTTACGCTTGTTCTTACAGTATAAAATAGCACTTATCACAGCATAAAGAATGTAGTTATACAATTCATATTTGTATATGGAAATTACAAAAATAAAGGTTGAAAATAACTGATATTGTTTGCTGGGGCCTTGTTATAACAATTTAGAAATGCAAGGCATTACGTGATTGCCTTGAAAAAAAAATGAGAATCTATAACTAGACCTTAAGCATATAGTTTAAACATGTTATATATTTAGGAAAAAAAAATATTAGTTGAATAATATGCAATTGTTGTGTGAGAGGCATAGGAATTTGGGGGGCAATATTTTGTTCATAAAACATGTAGGATTAAGAAAAAAAAAAGTACCTAGCTTTGATTGACTTTGGGAAAAAAATGCGAGCAATACTATAAAGTGTATTCCACAATATGAATTTGTATTGTATAATTAATATACAATTACACATCATTGAAGCAAGCTACATCACTTCACATTAATGGATGGAATTACCGAAGACAAGATTTCAACTGAAGACAGAAGTGAAACTTTGATTACATATTCTAATAGGGAATCAGCTAGAACAACAAAGAGAATGTTAGGATGTAGATAAATACCTTCAGTTACATACAGACAGGACATGAGTCAACAATTTAACAAGATAAATTTTTTTGCATGGGGCCTATCTTTCAAATAGAATTTTACTTTTACTCTCCAAGTAGAATTTCAAAAATGGTCTACCACCTCTGCTTTATTAATACAGAGTGACATTTACAGACAGAAACTCAGCAGTGATGTGTGGCAGTACACCATGACATACTATAAAGATTTAATTTATCTACACCAGTTAAAAATTGCGCTGTGAGTACATATGCACAACATTTTCTCAGTCTTGAAACTCAGTGAGCAATTTAAACGCAAAAAGATCCACTGACTTCAACAGCACTTGGAGACAAAAGAGAAAGAATTGTAACGGCATCTACAGAACTGTGACCCAGGTGTAAAAGTACAAGCTGTTACTTTTTTTTTTTTTTTTCCCAGTGAGATAGAAAGAAAAGCTCTGTCTCCTTCAGTAATCAAAATTTAAATGCCCTTCAGACCCAGAAAGCAAAGGAAAAATTAGACCCAGAAAACAGAGGAACATTTGATGAGAACTGATATGTAAAATTGCAATGTACCAATGCAAGAATTTAGCAAAAGTTACATTTTTCTACAGCTTTGATATTATATATGTATTTGATATTTTCTTTACAAGTTTTCAGATGATACCTTATTTATAGGTTAGTAAAGTTGGAAAAAATCCTCCTGAGATACATATTGGTTATGGTTGACATACTGAATGGCAATTCATCTCCTTCTGTTTACCGTTTCATTTGTAGAGAGAAGAAGAAAAAATAAAGGCAAGCTGTTTTTTTGGTGTCTTGTTTAATCTGCTGAAACCTATTTGAGGTAATCCCTGCTCCACAGTGGCTCCCAGTGGGAGATGTAAGCTGGCAGCAATACAAGCATTCCCCCAAAAAACTGCAAAACTGCAACTGAGACATCTCTTTTAAAATACACTCTAAGAGCAGGAAGCTGGAAGGAAAAAAAAAAAAAAAAGTACTTTTCTACATGAAGTTGCCTGTATGGCACCTCCGGTTAACACCAGATGAAAAATTGAAAAATCCCCTGTGTCTTTAAGTGAAAACATTTTAAAATCACATTGAAATTGAAATATGTGTTGAAAAATGAACCACCACATATACATATAAATGAGCCGAGCACATGGTTCCTCTCTGGATTTGGCCACTGGGGTTTAAATATTATAACAATTATAGCTATATATGCAAAATCTCAGCCTTCTGTACTCTAAGCACTGGATTAAGTTTTCAGAAGGTCTGTGTATCTTCATAAGGACAGTTACGTATCTTAATGTTTTACTTTCCACATCATGCTAGCTAGATTTATGAATATAAATTTCCAGACCAAAAAAAAAAAAAAAAAGGTATTTACTATTCAAACCATAAACCCTTTGAAACTTGGTGCCTCTATTCACTGTTCTATCAAACAAAAACAAAAAGCGCAAAGCACACACAAAAGAGTGCCTAAATGTGTCACAATATATACAGCTCCTGTGAACTATGGTAAGCACTGCCTGAATCCTGCCTTCAATGTGTATAGCGCTCAAAAAATGAAGTTATTATTAGAGCTTTTAGGAACACATAAAAACAACACGGTGATGAAGAAAGAACTTCCTAACATTTTACAATGCAACTTTGCTACTGAAGCAGCAGCATGTAGTTAAAGAATTCAGTTTCTTTCTAAAGAGATTCTTACACATTTCCGCATGCACACTTCGATGAGAACATCATAAATGTACTCTAATAAAATAAAAAATAAAATAAAAAAAGTCCTTGCAATTTTTCCTCAATGTAATCCTTTCCTTCTCCCCTTCATTGCTACAGAACACACAGACCACCATTTTCAAACCTGACACTTAAACGCTTAGCTCCTGAATCCATGTGGGGTTTATTTAACTGCAATTTTTATTCAATTCACTACGGGTGCAGATACTTAGCTTTACACACCAGATCTGAAAGCACTGGTTATAGTTCAGACAAAATTGTATCACTGGGTGGGAAACCGTAACATCAGAACTGGTGAAAGACTGCATTACTTTTAGATTGTACTACACAGAAGAAATAGAAGAAATATTTAAAAGGATCTGAAAGAGAGGATTTCTTTTTCTTTTTCTTTTCTTTTTTGAAACTGAACTGTAAGAGAGAGAGAAAAGGGGAATTTAGCTGTCATGCAAAGAGCTGGACTGCCAGCATTGAAGACAGTTTTCACATAGAACTGAAAGAAGCAAATAACACTAGAATGCTTATTGTCATTGAATATCATAATTTACCTTTAAAAGTATCTCTGGGAACAAAAAGAAAGTCAATATAGCTGTGACAACTGAACTAATCCCTCTTTAGATGAGAGAGGAATTCATGTATAGGGGACTCAGAATCTAAATCTTCAGTGTATGTTGCAGAGGTTTCTTGTCTAACTTAAGCATTTATAGTCATTTTGTTGCTGAACATTTTATTATGAATAATCACCAACGAATGCATTTCATGATCTAAACCTTTGGAGGGTGTTCTTCGTGTTTCAGTTCTCAGACTTCAAATACTTCAAATGTCACTGGCAGCAGAAAGCCCCCAAATATGTATTTTGGCAAAATGGCATTTAACCGAAAGTAAGTTTCCCATAATTCTAAATCTTGTGGTCTACCGAACTTCACTGTCCCTTTGGTAGCCCTGTTCTGAAAACCACCTGGAGCTGGGGATCATCTCACTTATAGTTTTCTTGGTGTAAAGACAAAAAAAAAAAAAGTCCAAATGCTGATAGAAATGTTGTGTCTGCATGCAGTGAAGTATGCCTGAGGAAACAGATTTAACAAATTATCATACACATTAACATCCAATCAGGGTGCTCACCCACACTTCCTTTCTCTAGGAAGAAACGGATTAAAAAGGGAGAAGTCCTGGAATATGAAGGTCTTGCATTAGTTTCAGAATCAGAATGCAAGCAAATCCAGTCCTAGGGCTTTAGGTAGCTAAAGCTTCAGTCTCATTTCCAGGACCTAAACTTGGTCTGTGGTTTCTGAGGCCAGTTTTCTAATATGATGCAAGAATACCAACTTAAAATACAAAATGGATTTAAGAGAAAAATGTGTCCAGTATAAAGAGCTATTCTCAGAATTGTTTGGCTTTCATTTCATTTTTCCACCCATGCAAAATACTTGGTTTTCCTGCTCAGTAGCCTGAATTTCAAAATAGTAGCCTAAAAGGTAAGACTTTTGATCAAATCCTTCAAACTTGCCAATGGCTCTGAACTATATAAATGGCATCAGAAAAAAAAAATAGATATAGATATATCTTTTCAAATCACATGCTATTCTGGTATGCAAAATATTCAAGATTATGTATTAATACCAGTAAACATCATGATAAACAGAGATAACACTACAGTGCTGTCACGTATCTCATTACAGAAGTTAACACCTGATAGCAATGGGCTTGTGTCAATTTGTGCGGAATAATGGCAAAACAAACAAAAGTTTAGGTGCTTATTCATGAGAGACAATAGAAAAGGACCGCACAGGTGCAGTTTCACCCTCTACCTAATTGCTGCCTGCCACTGAAAAAGATAATCCTAGGTCCTAGTCCCCTTCATTTCCCAGCACTCCAGCAGCCAGGAGATAGTTGGTTCTTACCGATTAATGGAAAATAACTTTTTTTTTCTTTTCTCCTTTTAAGGGATACAAGATAAGCAACAGGATGCACAAGGGCACAAGAGCTGGGAGCATCCTTGTTGGCAGCAGCCTGTAATTACATCAGATTAGGTATAATGTGATACTGTGCCTAAGGCTGTCTGAAGTTTTAGTACTGTCCAATAAACTTTGGTAGACAGGGATAAAAGGAAGGGAAAGCTCAGCTGTTTACAATAATGTCTGAACTACAAATCTAGATAGAATTGGAGATTATGGATTCCATTTGCTAAAGAAGAAAGTCAAAGTTCCACAAATTCCCCCGTCAACTCAGGTCAAGCCTAATATTAGCAGTATCATAAAGAAAATTGATACTTAGCAAGCTAAAGTTTGTTTAAACCCCAAATTTTCTAGTGTGAAGGTACATGTACCCTGTGAATAAATTAGAATTACTCTCCAGTGTATCTCATCTAACGAGCAGACACTGCTGCTCTTTGTGCTGCAGTAAAAGTGAGGTTTCAGGACCATTACCATGAATCATTTCTTCCCAGATTATTCTGAGGCCAGGTCTACCATTCTGACCTTGAAGACACAGCCCCCTGTTGCAAGTTACAGCTCTATTTACTGGCCTGGGCAATTACAAGTTGCACTTGACCACTGCCAGTTTAAATCAGAAGCTACAATATAACCATACCAGGCTTTGTCTTCACTATTCTACATGAGCCATTTTGTTTGTCCAAACACATCTGTTTAAAGCTTTCTTTCTTCCAGTGAGGAGGTCACAGATGATATTGGAAAATTTGTCCAGTACACTGATAGTAACAGAGGAAGACAGGCAAAAAAAGCAGCTTTTTTTCTCTGTTTCCCTGACCCCCAAAACTTTTGGGGGTATTTTTTGGTACCAGAAGCTGTCATAGCTACAGACTGACATCGGTACTGCTATACTAAGTCCTACATTCATTCATCCATTCTCCATTGGATTAAATGACAAAGCAAGCTCTGTCCACCTCTTTCAAAAAAATAAATAAATAAAATAAAGGCAGAGGGAAATATTTGAATGCACAGATTTGCTAAGTCCCATTGAAGATTGTTGTGGGGGTTTTTTGGACTCCAATAGACTGACAGATCTTTCAAGGATTTAGCATCTTGCAGGCTAGTAAAGTGACAATAGTAAAAGTTTAGGGGCAGGGAAAGAGGGTGAGAATGCGACTGGGTAAGGTAAAGGAAAAGGAAAAACAACTATTCTTCCATAATACCTAAAAGAACTTTTGTTTTTCTTTAGAACAAAATCTATTCAGTGCATCAGTTTCTACACAGAGACTATAAATCTAAGGTATATAGCTACATACCAAATGCACCAAGGAAAGCCACCTCTCTTTTTCCTTGATAAGGTGTCTCCTTCTGCCACTACAAGATGAGTAAATTACTCCACCTGTCTAACTGATCCCCAGTATTCAGCCTGACACTGACAATGGCAGTGCACCTGTTAGTGTGATGGACAAGTGATTGGCAGTGTGGCATTTGCAGCTTTCCATAATAAGTTGGTTATTATACAATGATGTTGACAATCTAGAGTCTGCAAACATTAAAGTGTAACTAGGTATGGGCTTGGGGAAAAAAAAAAAAAAAAAAAAAAAAAAAAAAAAAAAAAACAGGCTATGGGTGAAATGTGACCCTGCATAAATTTTATGCCAAAGGCTTCTTTCATTTTGAAAAGAAAAATATTAAATTTTAAGTATGTCACTTTTTCCTGGGAGCAAATTATTCTATTTACATGTAGCCACAAAATGTCAGTTCTGAGTTCTCCCATAAACTAAGCACAAGATTGCAAGTCAGTGCCTTGATCAGCTTTCCAGGTACATAGCATCTATACATGCAAAAAGTGTAAGCAACTACAGTTACAGTCTATGTAAGAATATGCCTTCTGCAGCCATAATAAACTGCAACTTTGATGCAGCTATTCCACTTTCTTCCCCATGGTCCTAGTATGTGTATCCCTTCCGTACAAGCACCTATCTGGATACAAGTGTCACAGCAGTTTGAGGATGGACAAAAGCCTTATCAGCTATTAGCAGCTGGAAATCTGAATGGCCCTTGTGTTTAATAGTTACCTAGGATGACAATCTGTATGCTAAGAAAATTTAATTGTCCACCTGGGAAACCAGAATACAGTGGAATTTAGCAACTGATAAGAAAATCTCAGACAAATTAATGTTTTGTTTAAATCCAGTGTCTCCAGCTGTTAATAGTATCTGGCAGAATAAACTGATTGTACCAGTTTGGCACCTCTGAGTTCATCTCATGCCTATCGTATTTTTATCCAAATTTTTAAACGTTTCCAATTAGTTCAAGCCTGAAAATGGTGATTTTTATACCTGATAATATTCTTCTTAGCATTACTTGTTCAAATGTTTGATAGCCTTGATCTTCACTTAAATGTCTACAAACTTACTACGTGTATGTGTTTTTTATTATGGCAGACTGTAAAACATGACAGTGCCAAATTGTTACTCTGTTCCATGAGAGCATTTCACCCTGATTAAACAAGGCAAGTCATGGAAATTGTAAAACCTGAAGATTATAATGTGACACCCCAAAAGCTTTAGAATTCTAATTATATTGTCTACACACACACTACTTGACATTCTTTTTCCTTTAACTGTGATATAATAGATATATAATGATATAGGTTCTGTTCAGCAAATGACTTAGTGTATGAATTTTACATGCTGTTCTGATTAGATTGCTAATCTTGGTCCCAATGGCTATGTTTGTCATAGTGATCTGGACAGCACCAGGTCACAGCCTTGAACTCTGGCACGTGTATCCACATGGTCAAATTGTTCACTAGCCTGTGAACTTCTTACAATTCCCTAACATGGTTGAAGTTGTCAGTCTGTCAGTATTGCTTGAGGCTGTTCTCCCAGAAGGCATTTTTTTTTAATTTTTATTTTTTCCTGGGTGAAGGAGCAGAGGGAGCAGATAGACGAACAGGGAAGGTGGACAATAAATGCTTAGATGTATGCATGGGATCACTGCTATGACATCAGAAGAACATAATTTTCAAAATCATTTTGTTAACTATCAGACCCATTAACTTTATCTTTAGGGAAATGGACAGCAAATGGAAATACACAAGTCAAATAAATGTTTAAGCCATAAGCCTTGGTTGTCCTCATCATACCTAGATTGTTTTCAAAAAAGAAAAAGAATAAATGCATCATGCAAGAATATTTATAAAGTTCCACATCTGATTTTGAAGTGAACAGATTGACTTATTTTCTGCAAACAGAAGGCTAATCACAGACTCATCATGTTAGTATTAGAAAAAAATCTTCCAGATTCTAGCTATAAGATCTGAAATATACAGTAAAGCTTAGAAATGAAATCATCATATCATGTTCACGCCACCATTAAAAATTCATTTATTTATTAAAAGCTGATAAATTAATAATGTCTTAATAAATTTGTAATCCAAAGAAATTGATCATCCACAAATCTTAGAAGTCAGCAAGTCTGGTTCATAACCATTGGTTTCAGCCACACGTTGCAACTGCTACAAATCTGCTTCAAGCCATATATAACACAGTATTCGTGACTGCAACATGCTCAAAAATGCATTAAAATGATTTCTAACTCTTTTTAAATTTTAGGAGGTGTTTCACATATCTATTTTTGATATAGTTGTTGCTAACACATGCATTCACACACACAGACACACATATACATCCACAGATACAGAAATACGTTTCCGTTCTAAGTTTAGTGGAGTAAAAGTCACAAAATTAAAAGAATGCTAAAACAAGCAGCTTCATACTGAATGATGGCTGCTATGCTAAATCCAGTCTCACAAAACTTGTATAGTGACGTGAAATCTATCTTTTTTTCCCAATCCAAATGCTATTTTTCAATTCAGTGGGCCTCTAGCTTTTCAACAAACTGGACCAATTTGAAGCTACTCATTCAAAAGGCTCCTTAAATGTCAGTTTGAGAATTCAGCATGACAGAAGAGACAAAGAGTCATCTTCATTTCCAGTCACAATCAGTTGTGCACACAGCTCCATTTCAGAGTAGCACCACTGGATTGTGCTATCAGTGCAAGCTTCCCTGGAAAGAGCAAACGAGCCTTCCAGGTTTTGTTTCATTTTGTTTTCCAAACTTTAACTGTGTAAAAAAAAATAGTAACTTAAAAAAATAGATAAAACCAAACTTTTTAGAATACAAAGTGGTATTTTTAAAAATATCTTCCTTCAGGCAACTCAAACTATTTTACCAAGGTAGAAATGGAAGAAGCAATAGAGCAAATTCATAGTGAGCCCTTCCCATGTGTAGGAATATTACCCACTTTCAGTGACTTTATTTGGTAAGTGCAAATATAAGTATTTTAACCAGTGTAAGCTCTAATCATACTCAATTGCAATCATCCAGCATGAGCATATGCCGGAGGTCTTATACCAGAGATCTGGTTACAGTTAAGGAAAAAGTGCAGTCTCTGATGGCTGTGTGAAATTACTGCTGTGACACCATGATTGTGAAGGGGGAGGTGGTAAATGAATGTTCAAAAGACACTGGAGCAGCTGCTCTGTCTCCAATGTACACCTTTACCCATGTAACCTAACTCTTTGATCTCACATAGAAATTTGGCTGCCTTATGCTGTTTGCAAGCAGAAGGTATGTCATTGCAGACCAATTTATATGCAGCTGATTTGTTTCTATACAAATGTTTTAGAAAGAGAAAAAGAAGCTGTGCTGGTGGTACATAAAGAAAGAACCAAGTGTAGGAAGCACAGCTCATGTTTCAATAAAGGCCACAGAAACACAAAACTACATTAGAATATTAATAGGAATGCTAACAAAAAAAAAATCAAAAGAAAAAAATGAAAAGAGATTCTAGGATATTTAGAGGACTGAAAAAATCCAGAATAGTACAGAAAAAAAAAAAAGTTTGTACATGTACACACAGAAAGTGTAAGACCAGACTGAGTAGAACAATGGAAAAAATAAAGGTATATTTGAAAATTTTTCCCACCTCTAACACCTGTCAATATAAAGATTCGAGGGACAGAGCACAATGGGCATACGTTCTTTTTTTTTTTTTTTTAGCCAGACTCTGCTGGGTACTTTGACTTTTTTTCCTAGCCTTATTTAGTTAGTTAGTTAGTTAGTTCCATCATTTTCTCATTTGCTGTAACACAAGTAAGCAGCAGAAGTGGTATATCAAACAGACAGAGTGCCCCACCTTTAATTCTTATCTCCTTTGAGTGCCAGCAGCATGCTCCCTCTCATGAAGTGTCACCCTTCTGTCCAGGTTTTTGAAGTGCTGAGCTACCCCAGCCAAGCAGACAGCATATTTTATTAAATATTTTCATTTCTACAGAGAGCAAAGATACATTAAACTGGAGTCAAAATGAATTCTGTTCTCACATTTAGCTGCTGGTTTTTGAACTGTGTCACATACTAAATTAACATTCCTGAAAACAGTGCACCTGTCTTGCCCTTTTGAAGCTCAGTTGCATCCAAACAAATGAGGGCATTCTGATAGGTGTTCTTTTCACAATACTTAAAAGGCCATAGGTTTTGTTCTCAGTCAGTTCTGCCGTTTTGTTTTGTGTGCTTTTTGTTGTTCTTTTCCCTTTTTACAATGATTCTGATTGATAGTTTTATCAAATCTGTGGTAGTAATCAACTGGCAAACAATGTTCCAGTGGAAAAATACAACAGAATTTCATACAGATAAAAACAGAGATCTACAGAAGTTTTTGCCCAAAATGCACAAAACATCCACGATTTGTGGTTATTGTTTAAATCTACCTACTTAATTTTTCTAGCTGGATTATATAGCAAGTCAATACACTGAAGGTGTCTAAGTATGTTACTCAGCTATTGTTTCTACAAACAGGTGTTCAGTTCAACAGAGCAAGCCACTGAAATTATTATTCATGACTATCCCTACAGATGTATTCAACAAATATAAAACTTAGACATGTATACAAGGCAATCTGAATGTGGCTTATAATACTCTAGATTTTACAAAATATTTAGAAATAAATTAGCAAAAATTGCACCCTAACAACTCCTAATAAAAATGGATTTTTATTTTGGAAGGCCACCCCAAATGTCACAATATGGAGAAGACTGAAGTTTCAACTAATTTCTCTTTATCCTCTGTTCATATTGAACATGTGATGGTTATCTGTGAAAGCTACCAGCCGTGTATGTCCCAATATGTATTTTGCGAAACAGTATCATTATTTTCCAGAGAAGATAGGATATACTAGAGTTATTTTCTTATAGACATCCTAATATCACATTCTTTTTCCCCTCACAGTTTGTATTACACACTCAGGTACAAACTAGGTTACGTTTGTAATTTGATAGACCCAGTATCCATCAAGATTTCTGTCAAGAAATCTATTAAATCTATTGAAAATGAATTTTTTAACAAGTTATACTGTACTACTAGTAATGGTTCTGCTCCAATAATAGGTCTCTTAGCACCATACTACAATTGCAAAATCATTAAGATACAGTCCCTTTTCTTTAAAGAAAAAAAAAAAGTCAGAAAAACTTTCCTAGTAGGGTACAAAATGCTATTGACTGAGTTCCAAACAAAAGCATGATGTACCAAATTCACATTCCACAGTTGGGATAGGTCCTCCTACTGTCTAATGCTATAATGTACAACAGATAATTGGACTTAGCCTATAATAAGTCCACATACTCTTTTATTTACCCTGTATCAAAAGAATAATCTTATTTTTTCCTCTTCAGTGAAAATCTCAAAGCCAGTACTAATTAACTGTAAACTACAGTAGCTGATAGAATCCTAGCAATCTCTTCTCACTTTAAAAGTTCTCTACATATTTTTGAAGTATGGATGTAGGGGCTTTAATTTTAATCCTAGAAGCAGCGTTAAAATCTGAGCATATCAATTAAAAAAATCTCCTGAAACAAGAAGTTGTTTGTTTTTTAATTCCACTTGATTTTGAAACTGGACCTTGTTAAGTGGTACAAGATAATGTGACCAGTGGAAGTAACATTGCATACAGCTCTTAAAAATGTATTATTCAAAACCCTTCTCTGCACAGGAGCTATTTTGAGCTTTTTTGCGAAGCCCAGAAGAGGTTCAGGTAGAGAGCATAGTAAGATCAATTCTTAAATATTTTCTTCACAATTATAAGAGAAGTTAAAGAAATATCCTACCTTGCTGTACAGGATCTTCAAGCAAATATGTAACAATCTCCCCAAACCTTAAAATCCTGAATTTAGCATTATTTAGTGAAGTCTACTATGATACCATATTGACATCAGTTTGTAGTATCTAAGTGCCTGTGAAGCCTCATTCACACATCCCCATTCAAAGCAAATTTGTAAATGGATTAAATCTGCAATATTATGAACATTTCTTCTAATTATTAGCAAATATTAAAGCTCAAGAAATCCTAAAAATAAATAAATATGAGAAAGAAAAAGGAAGAGAGAAGCTTTCTTAAATGTTCCATAGTGATGTTAGTCCTGCTGTTTTTTCTCTTCAACTGCACGTATCTACTGCCTAAGGAAAAAAAAAAAAAAAAAAAAAAAAAGCGAAGTGATGGATTTTGCATTCAGAAGCATAGATACACTGTGTTCTTTTACTTTACTCATAAATGCCTACAATGATGCAGAGAAAGAATGACAAGGGAAGGCTTATCATTAATTGTGGGCATTGTGCCAGTTGACTCCCTCAATACAATGCCTTCTCAGAATCTGAAGAAAATGAAATATGTAAAAGAGAGGATCTGAAAGCCCAGAGAATCTTTATGCAATTATTAAAATGAGAGGCAAATCAGATGAGTGTGTGTGCATGCGTGTGTTTAAGAAATTCTACCCACACAAAGAATAGGAAATTAATTAATTGCACAAGAAATACTGTATGCATACATAACTTTTTGCTTCCACTATCAAAAGAAATACAGATACAAACATTTTTATATTGCAAATATACTTCATAGGTCAAGTTAAGTCTTCATAAAAACCCCTGATCCTCAACACTGCTAAATAATAATAATTTTAAGTCATATTCAGATATTTCTGCTTGAAGTCACACAGTTTGTTGTCTGTTGTACAAATGAAAGTACTACATTGAAGTACCTGGTTTTTAGCACTATTAACATTTAACAGTGCTCTTAGTTTTCGACACTGCTCAGAATGCTAGTAAAAATAGAAACTGACATTTCTAAAAATGATAACAACAACAACAACAAAAAAAGACCCACAAAAAATAAATAAGACAAAGTCACACTGGGCTGATTTTGTTTAAATATTTAGGGATATCATTTAGCTAAACAACAGTTTTTATCCAGTAAGCTCTCCCTGCACAGTGTAAATGAGCAGCTCACTGTGACAGAGGAAACACAACATTCAGAACAAGTCATTCATATATGACAATAGAAATGATTCCTTCCAATGTGTGGATGAAAAACACATTTCTATTTGTTGAAGTATCACACATCATAACAGAGAATCCTTTAGACTGAGTCCATGCATCAAAACAGAAAGACTATGCTAGCAGATGAATTACTGGAACACTACACAGTTCTTTTTTTCAATAACAAAACTGACTATGTTCAGAGGTTAAAATGTAAATAGTAAAAATTGAATTTTTTTACATGAATAGTAGCATTGCAATATGAAAGCAAAAAGGCAATAAATGAATAATCATGTAGCTTTTCTTCTAAATGTGCTCCTACTGAAAGTTCCCAACAAAACTTCAGAGTAGCAAAACTTATCTCACATCTGTTCATATTGACTAGCTTCCCAGTTGAATCTGATACATTTTAAGAGAAAGTTTGAATTGAGGATTTTGGACAAAATCTGTCTTTCTTTCTTTTAAACTTTGACTTAATATTAAGCACAATTTAATCCTTACAATTTTCAAGTCTTAAAATTTAAACGTAAGACTTTCACAACCCATTTAAATAAAAAAATGGATTGTAAAGAGAAATAAACCTCAAATGCTAACAGCTCTATGCACATTTAATCTTCAGTAAAGCATGTATTCTGAGAATCATGTTTGTTTTTAAAACATCTGTAGGCATTTTATAGAAAATTACATTCCTCAAAACACAACATATTGCAATCACACTTCATACACATTGGTATTCTCATTTTATGCACACCATAACAATACTTCATCTAGTACCAATGTAATGACAGCATACACCATCTACAAGTTATTAATGTAATTAAAACACTTTTTTTTTTCACTTGACAACACTTTTGTTTGTAAGAAATGATTACTTTAACTAAATCCTCATAACAAAAATCATATTATTTTTTAATTGTAATTGGAAACAGAAAATAAAAAACTTAATTCCCATTTAAATCACATAATTCCCATTTGAAGGTGAGGATGATGTGTATTTACAAGAAAGTATCTGTTAAAGAGATAACTTCTTTCTTTTTCCGTCCTAACTTCAGTATATCAGTTCTTAATGCATGTGGCATATGTACCTATCAACTGATCAATGCCTATTGAATTACACAGCCAAGTCTGCGAAAACCATGTGATAATCAAATCTCTCTGTTTAAAGGTATGTTTGAAGCTTTCTACTATCATCTGAACCCTTATGTTCTTTGGCGTTCAGCTTAATTACACAAATGTTTTCACAGATGAATACTGACTCTACCAGCTTCCATGAAGAGCCAGGCTGCTGACAGGTGGCTGTGCCATACCTTCATTCTTACAGAGTAAAAGCACAATGCATTTCATGTGCTGGAAAGTTAGCAATGCAAATCCCTCTCTTGCTCTCCTCTGTGACATTTTGCCAACTACAGTAACACCGCTTGCAAACCAGCCATTTTTACATGATTCCCGCGGACTCACAACAGCAGGTGGCTCAACTCTTTTCACCTGGATACGTTGGAGGTGGGAGAGGCAGCATGAATGGAGGTCTGCAATGGGAAGGGTCTGCACTGGAGAGGAGTGAACAGCATCACTTAAGGCAGGGTAGTTATTTTTGCTGTTTCAGTTCCCAAGGTGGTCAAATACAGGGGAAAACCCAGGTTCTTTCCTTACATGTAAAGTAGGTCACACAGATATTGTCTAGTAGCAAGTGATCTAATACTTCTGTACCTCCCTCAGAGAAACTGTCTCTTTACTATGCTTCAGAACAAACCGGAGTTAAGATACCCCCTACTTGTACTGCAGACCTGTAAACTGAGGCACAAAAAGATTAAAGCATAGATTTTAAGAACGTTTTGAGCATTCAGAAATCCAAATATCTTATTTTCATTTATGCTTCTACAGGTGAACCCAGGCCCAAGAGAAGTACCCACATTTCTTAGGCCTTCTCAGGTGTAAAATAACATATTTCCAGATTAGAGACATCTTTTAAATTGGGATAGTTGACAGTGCAAAAGCCTACAGTGCCAAAGTCCATTTCATCTCCACATAAAGTGTTAATTAAGTACCCTCCCTGAGAGAAAAGAACTGGCTTTCTACTCCAAATGTGTCTACCAGATTTTCAAAAATTTCTGTTCAGATGGGTTAGTCTAAGAATTTTACATCCATGCTGGCTATCAGTCCTGACTATAAAAATGTTAAGATTTTTTTTTTCCCCCTGGAGTAGAAATTAAATACAACACACATTAAGCAACAAGGTAATGTTTTGTGAAAAGAAGAGAACAAACATACACAATATCTAGATTCCCAGCTGTTGTAAACAGACACAAGTGGTTCAGAGATAAGTCTGAAACAAGTCCCTTTTCTATTACTGTTGAAAAACAGATTTCCATTGTTTCAGTAAAGCAGAAGAAATACCTGGATGGTATATGACAATTTTGCTCACTAAATCCTTCCTCTTTACTGTCTAATCAGCATAATGTATGCAACTCCTCCAGCAGCCATACTGTAAATATGTTGCTTGATGACTATACAGGCAAGTTATGAAATCAAATCAGAAATTTAATGTAAGACGGGTTACTTTTTTGTTTCAATACTTTCAACTGTCATTTAGTATGTGCAGAGCAACCATGCTGGTCAAAATACAAGAGCTGAGTTTGAATTTTGTACAAAATAAGAGGATGAATTTCTGCTTCATACCCAAAGTACAAACAACATGGCTTACAAAAAGTTATAAATAATAATAAAAATAATAACCACCCAGTGGTATAGATTCATTGCCGAAAGTCACTACATCTGTTGTGTGACTGCCTTGAGCTTTGCTTTGCAGTTGCGTAGCCAGATTGAGCATGCCCAGCAATATGTTCAGCAAGCGATGTATTTTAGCTGTTTCGTCTTTGTGTATATACCTGTTTTGACAACGCTCTAATATGAAGAACATTGCTGTCAGAAGCAATCTTTTTGCACCTATAATGCATAGCCTTTCATAAAACCATGCAAAAAGGCTAAGGAAATTACTGGCTTTAGGAAACACTGTCTTAAGCTGTTTAATCAAATCCTTACCTGTGTTTACCATGCTAAGCGACAAATGCTCCAAAGCTAACACTTCCCATTTACTGCCTAATGTGTAAAGGGAAAATACGAGTTTATATACCTGGTCATTTGCTTTATTAGAAAATACTACTGACAGCCTCAGGGGAACATTAATACCTGGTGGTTATTTACTGCTTTTTAATACTAAAATGAATATCTAAGTCTTTATAGTGCAACAATGTTGTTGTTATTGTAAAAGCAGATTTTCTTATTCAGACTTTACATTGTTTCCACAGTAGATCTGCTTACATGACTTCTAATTGTCTTCAGCAGAAAAAAAAAAAAAAAGGAAAATTCTTAAGAATCATGAATTTCTAATGCATAATGGTTTCTTCTTTGAAACTAATATACAAAGAAGATGTAGAAGATAGTGTTCCCTCTTCCAAAAAGAAAGGTATTACTTTTCACAAAATTTACTACAATAAAAAATTGTTTATTCGTGGAAGAGGTCTTACTGGCTAACAAAACGAGGTCTCACAAGCTTTTCGTCTGTTAAAACAGCAGATGAATTTCTTGGAAAGCAACTAACAGCTAAAGAGGCAAATGGATATTTTAGATAAAAATTCATCAGAACATTCAGTTCCTCTCCAGAAGCAGTCAGAACTAAGGCTATACCTCAGCAATAGCTCATTCACTGACGTTGTGTTCTGCAAGGAATCAAGGTGACTATCTGCAACTCCTCAACCAAAGCACACAACTTTGTTAAGGAACAGCTTAACAGTCCTGTTGGGTTTTGTTTTGGTTGTTTTCCGTTGTCTGAAAAAATCTCTTTAGAACATAACTTCTCCACCTCTTATCTATATAAATTTGATTAAAGATTTGATTGATTAAAGATATGGGTTAAGATTTAAGATTGAAGTGTGTATGTTCCTAAAATAATCTACATTGAAACATCTCAAGCTACCAAACATAAATTTCTAGAAACAAATTGTTCTGACATCCAGCCCTAAATAGGTTGGGGGTTAACAGATTAAGTAGCATGACAATATAAATGATTTCCTCGCTTTTCCTACCTTGAATTTATGGCTTTCCTACCCTCTGTTACTTGGGCTCATTTTTTCCAAGTATTTATACTAGTCTTTCCCTGATGGAACCATTTACATGCATATTTATTATCACCTTTTATTGTCACTAGATTCTTGTGTCAGGAACAGGATTCTAGATAAGGAAAAAAATGTGTTACTTTTTATAGTTTTTGTTTGTTTTGTTTTTGTTTTTAAAGCATTATAAATGAAACAGCTACCAACTGTCACTATGAAAGGAAGTTGGAGAGTGTAGAATGTATTTTGAGAATTTTAATCACAATACTGAATGGGCAGTTATCTTCCTCTCATCAAAGGCAACTGAGCAGTTTAGAACTTTTGCCATACTCTTGTTTCTTCATAAATCTTATGCTAAACTCATCATCTAATGATGATGCGAGTCAGTCTATAACAGTATATTTTAATGTTGTTGGTGAGATTGACAGGATAGAGTCTAAGTGGTACTTAAAGCAGGAGACAGGTTTAGTCTGCTGTTCAATGCTGTAGATCTCATTGCTCATTTATATATACATATATATATATATATATAGTGGCAACTGTGGCTGTTTAACCACTTATATTTCAACTCTATAAGGGAAAACAGAAGCTGACACGAGCTTGCAAGCAAAGCAGCTTTCTACTTTTATCAAATCAAATAAAAAATGAATCTTTAAAGATACTTTAAAGCTCCAGTTTGAATTGTTACTCTCTTTTGTACCACTGTTAGAATAAAAGAGAAACAGATTCTATACGATATTCATCCTGACTAGATTTAAAAGTTGAAATTCCAGATAGGCCTATCTTCATTTAACCTATAAATATAAATCTATTTCATTTCATGTAAAATCTAACTCTGATCCAGAAGGGAGAATAAATATGTCAAATAGGAATTTAGTAAGGAGAGGAGCAGGAATAGTATCCTGTTTTTTAAAGAAAGTTTCTGTTTGTCAAGACAGGCACCACACTTGTAAGGGCTGTAAACAACATATATCATATATTTTCTTCTGCACTTCCATAGTAGAGAATTTAATTTATCCTCTGAGAAATAAGTTGATGTATATTTAAAGAAAAAGCCTGCTTCAACTAGGCACTATTTTACAATTTTTGAACTCCTTATCTTAAAAACATACAATTTTCCTTACAACCAGCACCTCAAATAACCTACTTATTAAAAATAAATCAATCAGAGCAAAAGGGGTCATTGCTGCACAGGCAGCACACTATGGAGGATCAGAGGCAGGAGACTACTTGCGAAAAGCATATTCTGGGATAAGCTTCTTCTCATATCCTATGAAGATATTTTTAACGCTTACCTTCTGCAGATTCTGAGTTTTACTGTTGTGGATGTTTTATCTATGCACACCATGTGAAAATATCATAATTAGGTTCTTTTCTTTGACAGGATGTTGATCATCATATGCTTTCAGAATCCAGATACTTAATTTAACTCCTTGGACTAAAATTCTGTCAACATGTTCAGATATTTGGCATGAGAGAATAACCAGGGATGCTCTTTGTACAGTAAAACTCACATACTACTTTACCAACTGGCACTCACAATGAGTTCTAGGTAACAAATACCAACTTCTGTAATTTTGCAAATTCAGTAACAACTGAAACTCCCATAACCACAGAGAAAAAATATATATATATACACACACAAGTGGATGGCTCTATTTCCAATTTAAGTTTAAACTTCCTAGACCTGTAGGGTCAGAGAAAAATCCATTGTTTTTTCTTTATGTACATTTTTTCCTAGAAATTGGCTGAAACGTTTAGATTGCGATATCTCTTCCTCCAACCTCAATGAAAGTGTGACATTTTCATATTAACTAATTAACAGATATTTGAGTACATCTTTCATGCAAGAGATCCAAAGAACAGGTAAAATGGTTTTTGTTCTAATTCAAAAAATGTTTGAGATACTCATTAAATACAAACCAATGTGAATATGTTTGAGAGTCAAAATCTGATGAAAAATTATCTTTAATGTGTGAGATGAAAAACTTAAAAATATTATGATATGCTGAAATATACTGAATATGCTGAAACGTGCTGAAATAGTGATATACTGAAATATAGTTCAGTCTACAACTTCCTCGCGAGGGGAAGTGGAGAGGCAGGTGACCTATTCTC
The DNA here is from genome assembly GCF_964034855.1 of Anser brachyrhynchus. Classification (NCBI taxonomy): domain Eukaryota; kingdom Metazoa; phylum Chordata; class Aves; order Anseriformes; family Anatidae; genus Anser; species Anser brachyrhynchus. The sequence goes on along the minus strand of NC_137694.1, from coordinate 172,561,184 downwards.
CATTATCCCTCGTGACAGGACCCGTGGGAACAGTGTTAAGCCGAGGCAGGGGAAGTTTAGGCTGGACATCAGGAAGAGGTTCTTCACCGAAAGGGTGGTTGCACACTGGATCAGGCTCCCCAGTGAAGTAGTCACTGCACCAAGCCTGTCTGAATTTAAGAAGAGATTGGACTGTGCACTTAGTCACACTTTTGGGCAGACCTGTGCGGGGCCAGGAGTTGGACTTAACGATCCTTATGGGTCCCTTCCAACTTGGGATATTCTATGATTCTATAGTTTTTAAGATTTAGGAATAGATTTTAATGGACATATTAATGAAAAATAATGTGTATTATACCTGTTTGTTCAAAGGGAACTCTGCATGTGAGAAGAAGAAAAGATAAAGAAGGTTGAGAGGTTAGAGAAAACTACTTTACAGCTCTGGAACATTTATCTATTTATTCTGTTTTTAATTCATTTGACTAACTTCTTTCTGTCTGGTCCATTTGGCATACAGTTTTTGTCTGACCTTACTGTCTGGAGATCATCTCAAAATGACAACTGAAAACACAGCATGATCTGCAGCATGCATCTCCTAGCTTACTATCCTTAGAAGAAAACAATAAAATAAATAAATAAATACTGAAGAAATACCTGGAGGCGAGATCCACGTACAATCCCTTTTAAAGTAGAAAAGAATAAAATTGTCAAATTCCGTATGTGTGGCTAGAGAAGCCCATATATAAAAAAAGATATTTACTTATGTCACATACATAACTGACTACTTCACTTCTTGTTAAATGAATTGCATACCTAAGGATAGAACTCTCCACTAGCAACATATACAGACCATTACACCTCCACAAAGCCAAAGAAGCTTTCTGGAAAAAAAATAAAAAAATAACACATTGCATATACACTACAATTACACTAATACATATTTTGTTGTAGACATATTAATGATAGATTGAAATAGTTACACTGACATCAATTTATAATCCCCTTCCAACTGTCGGACAATATATATATATATATATATACACACACACCTTCCAGCATTAGTATTACAAAAAAGTTTATTTTTTAATCAGTAGAAAGTTGAAACATCATTACTGTTGGAAAAATATACATATATTTGCCTGTTTTACTGCTGTCTGTATTTGCCTTTTGCTTTACTTAGGGCTGAAAAAAAAATAAAAAAAATAGATTTCTGTTGTATAGCAAGCAAGATGCTGTTCTTACCTAGGAGCTGCAAACCATGTAGCACACTGCTTAGAAAAGAGCTATGCATTTCAATAGCAAACCAGAAGAAAATTATATCTTGTTTAGAGATTGCTGAGGCTTGAGTAAGGGCAGGTTACTGTGTTTAGTTTAGCTTTGCAATTTTAATAGCAAGTCCTGTATCTATTTATAAATTATCTCACCTTTAAATAACTGACCCCATTTCTTCTTTTAAGTGGTTATTTTTTGATACAGACATACTGGTTGTATTAAATACATATCTTTTCATATTGTTAAAAAATTAAATAAATAAAATTAATCTGGGTCATATCTGTTAGACATACTTAAAAAGAAAAAGGAATCAAAGAGAAATAATTTTCTTATGTATCAGTATAATATGACTTGGCCATACACCATTAGAATACTGATCCTATGTGTACACAGATGCATCTTAATTTGTCTAGCAGATTCCCCAACTGTTCCTTTATGGCTGTAGAAGAAACAAAATAAGTCACAAAGCTGTATCTGAACAACTACAGTAGGTTTTCCCTGTATGTTCTGCTTCCTATTTTGAGTTATTCTCTTCCTTAGGTCTGATATTTCCAGCCTGAGAGCTCAGAGATATTCATTAAACATGGCACAGGTGATTTCTAAAACATCCCTGTAGCTACTGACAACCATTTTCCATCTAATAACTTCTCACTCTCCAAAATTTCCTCGGGAACACATTTTCATAATCAACCCTCACATCTCTATTTAAACTTGCCATCTCACTGTCACTAAAAAAACTGTGCAATTCCAACCCAGGCAGTAATACTGGGGTACAGGGAAGTGAAAACAGGAAGCCAGTCTCCTCTCATACACAGACAGAAACCTTCACTGATCACCTCAGGATCCAGCTCTGACTTTCACCGATTAATCTGCTATCCCTTACAGGTTGGCATTCCATGAAATATCTCTAAATATTGCATCGTACCCCCTTTAAGCACTGCACTGCAGAGATCTGTGCTCCATAAAAAGACTTTTTTTTTCTTCCCCTTTTTCTCCATGCTAACTTTCACAACAGGTCATTTTGACATACGCAGCTTTCCAAAGACACTAAAAACATGCCTGCAAATGCAACCTTTTTCTTTCAACATTTTTTTCCAAAACATCCATACAGAGTATGGACAACTGGGCACATGAAGACTCTTGAGGAAACAGCGTATTTCTTACTACAATACCTAAGAGACCTTTATAAAAAACTAAGCTTGTCCATTTATACAAATAACTGATAAGGCTATATCACTAGATATCATACAAAAGCAAGATTTCAAAAAGCAGAAAACCACAACAGCTCTTTTGGAAACCACCCAACCACAATTTGGCTAAGATTAAAATTATTCTATAGCTAAGCCAGAGATCACAGACATGAAAGCACTTTTATTCTGATCAATACTGATATGGTTCACTGAATCACAGCAAAAAGCAGTCAACCAGAGCCAACTATCGGCCAAAGAAACCTGACCGCCAGGGCTGGGATCCCATCATGTCTGAGACCCAGTCCTAACCAAATGAAATATTGTTCACACACAAATTAAACACTGTATTCTCAGAGCTGCCGTCTAAGGAAAGGGGTGAATGAATTAGCAAGCAAACTAACTTCAAAGGGTCCTTTACAGAGAAGACATGTAAATATCAGCACTTTGATCAACGCGGTCCATCAGCTGTCTTTCTCCCAACACAGTTCTAGTATTTGTTAAAAAAAATATACACAATTATAGAATAGACACCTGCTCTAAATATTGACTATTGAGTTGAAATACACCTGGCAAGCTTTTGAAATTTTGCATTCCCTAAAGAATGCAACACTACTTTAGGTTGAGACACAGTTTGTCTTTTACAGCCACTTATGCTGAACAAGCTTTGTGGGAATTAACCCCCCTAAATTTTTTAAATCCCAGATGCTACTGATAATGTTACTGAAGAATTAAAGCTTCATGTCATTGGTTACTTTGTTCGTATCTGAAGCCATCTCCTCACAGGTAAAAAAAAAAAAAAAAAAAAAAAAAATTGCATGTTGACAATGTTCTAATCAGAAAACAAAAACTGCACATTGAAAAACTGGTTTATTTTCTAAACTCCGCTAACTCTGTAACCTTTCAACTCTTTGTGCTTCTTTCTAGCAATGCTACTGGGAGTCCAATCAGACTTAAGGATTCTAGCAGATATGAAAATACATTTAGTTTAATCCCACAACAACATGCAATGTGGTATGCACATAAGGTGCCACATAAAAGCCTTGCCTCTTCTGTCAGGCCATACTTTCAGAGACATTTCACCCAAAGAAGAGGGCCTTGAGCTCTGCAGCAATGGAAAGCACAGTCTTACAGTTCAACATAAACAAGTACATAAGCCCTGACCTAGCCCATATGTCCACCAGGTACAGCACACAGCTATGAGTAGGCACTAAATTAGATTCACAACCAGTGCTATGATACAGGCACCATTAGCTCAAAAGTTATGCTGTATTCTACTGCTCCACCTTCAAGATGAGGTCTCATGCCATCACTGAAGCAGACTGTACAGAAAGAGCGAAGCTGCTGTCTGATTGCTTAGCAACTTCACAGGAGAAATGTCTTCCCACAGGAAGAAGGTTTCTCAGTGGAATTCCTCCTGCGGAACAGCAACCCATTAACAACCTGTCCAGCATGGGGATCCTATATCTGCCCCGAGAGCTTGATTTGCCACTGTTTAGATCATTGTGTAGTGATCTGTACCTGGATAAAATGAGCATAAAATGCTGTTATCTTCTAGTTCAGCCACATTTCTACTCTCCCTTTACACCACAGTAAATGATTACACACATTACAAAGCAGTGAAAGTCAGGTTTGAAAGGCGTTACTTTTTACCTGCTTTTTGCCATTTCTCGGTAGCACACAAGTATAAAAATATTGCTAACAGCTTCCAATAAGAGCAGCTTTTTTCCCACCTCAGAGTTTCACAGAATTTTACAAACAAGCAATCAATTTCCACCACACCCACATGAAACAAAAAAAAACAACAAAACAACAACAACTGAAAAAAAAACCAAACATATTATACAGGCAAACAAATCAAGCTACAAAGAAAGTTACCTAAGGTCAAGGACATGTTAATTGAAGAAACTCATATGTCTCCCAGGAGACCAAATTCTCAATCCTCTGCCTTAACCCTTAAGCCACACCAACCCTTTGTAATAGCATTATCAGTAAGGGCCCTAATTTCGTTTTCTATGTATTGCAGTTCCTCCACCTCTTCTTTTTCTTTTCCCCAGGCACTAGAAAAGAGACATTAGTTCTCCTCTGATACGAATGTCTGTTTTTCTGACATACTGACACTCATATAGATGTGGTTTTACACCTCTTCTTCTCTTTCCATCCCACTAGGTAAAGCTGAAGGTGTCTTTATGTTGAATAAAAGGGTAAACACAAAAGCAGAAAGAAGTAAGAAAGATGAAAAAGAGCACAATAAGCAACAGCAAACGGTTCCACAATTCTCCACAACAGATGATGCTATGCTGTGACAAATCAGGCTTGTATAGATTCTGTCATAAGCTAACAAAAAGACAGTACAACTTTCAATGCCTATTGCTGTTTTCAAAACATTGCATTAAAACAAGATGTTGCCTTTAATTTTTTTGGCCAAAAGCTATGTACTTCTTCCCTTTTTTACATGCTGACAGGAGTCAAGAGCTTGTGAAATGCTATTGCCAGTTAAAGAATTTTAAGGGCACCTAAATTCCATAGAAAACACAAATACCAGTAAAAATAGCAGCAGTACTTCTGTCATGAGATGGTGCCATTTATCTAACACAGGGGTCAATTGGACCATGTTTTTGTCAAAGAAACCAGCAGAAATCCCCAATCCTTTTCAGTGAAAAGGTTAGCTTTCAGACAGTTTACATTCAGTTCCACGTGAATTAAGAACTTACCAATATATAATTACCCTTCTCGTAAGTGCCTTCCAAGCAGTTGCTTCTTTTTAAATCTCATTAGTTATTAGGGCAAACTGTGGCACTAGCTAATCATATCACATAGGTTATATAATTTCGCCATAAGAGTCCTCTCTAACAACATTATACACATGCCCACGAGTAATTTCAAATGCAATTCCAATGTTCTAGCTGTAAATGCAGACTAGGACAGGTTTAAGTATTTTCTGTATGTCCCTCATGAACTCATCTTAGAATTTCCCCTTCTAAATGGCTTTACGAGACAACTCTTTCTCTCTCTTCACTGCCTTTTTTTTTTTTTCCTCAGTAAACTAACACTTGTTTATCTGGACCATTACAAGTGCATAATGAAGACTTGTGATTATCTATGTCCTTTATGTCCCTCTGTCTCTTCTTCTTCCACCAACCTGCCAGTATCAGGAAACTTCTAGCATAACAATTACAGCATTTAGCATCAAAAGCATGTTGTTATGATCCTACTGTTTTCTTCAGATACAGTGAATATTTACAAGTCAACACTTTTCAAGACAGAAAGCTGAACTGGATCTCTACATGGTATTAAAAACTGCCACGTTATGATGCATGTGCAATCAACCATTCAGGGACTTAAACTAAAAGTGGTCTTATTATGCAAACGCTAGTCTCTGGTATGCAAATAAATACAAACAAAGCAAAACACAGAACTCTCAAATAATATCAGCTGCTACTGGCAGTCAAATCATCTCATATAATCACCTAACAAACAAACAAACAAAAACTGTTTTAAGCATGATTGTCATTATATACAACTAATAGGATCACATATATGGCAGGAATATATTTAAAATCCGGATACCTACACCTATTTCTTGAACAAACAGTGGCTCTCCACAAGCAGACATTCTAATTAATCTATCTTGCAACTGAGCCATTACCACCAGCATAGCTACGTACTTGCACAAGTGTTACAGAATTTAATTGGATAAGCCTATTTACAAAAGCAGAGTAACCTAATGCACGAGTAAAGTTTAAGCAGAAGACAAAGGCAAAGGACAGACAAAAGCTGCAGTTTTTGGAGCATTACTAACGCCCATTTACTTGTCCCACACACACCCCATTCTAAAATAAAGAAGACAAGAAGAAAAGGAAAAATGCACATAGTTTTGAGAACAGCCAGGAGCTAGTACTGCAGCAGAGACTCCCCAAAGCCTTTTGTTTTAGAGTTCTAGCAGTAGCTACAGTGACTCTGCATTACAATGCTTTGCCTCTGGGCAGCAGCAATACCATAGTATACTACATTAAGCATAAATGTTTAATCACTGCCTATGATCTCAGCACCGTCCACCAGTTTCATTTTGTGAGCATGGGCCAAGCTGTGCAGAAATATCCTAAATCAAGGTTTAACAGCATCAGTTAGAAATTGCTCTGGCTGTGAATCCTCTTATCTCCTCTTATTCATACAACCCAGCTCTGAAGGCAGACTGCCTTTCCAGCACAACTGTTAAACTTAAAGATGCACCCCACAATGCAGAGCACGTAGACAAGCAAATTAACTCCCAGTCACATTAATGTTATCTAGACCTCAGTGATATCCACACTCCTACAAGCTACAAAGCCAGCTGTCTGTTCTCTGTGAAGCTGAAAAGTCATAGTAGGACCCAGAAAAAGTGAGAAAATGAGATTGATCAAGTTCATTTCAGTAAGGCTGTTTTGCATAAAAATAGGTTTCTAGGTAGGTAACTCAAGAAAAGATTTCTTTCTTCAGTTGAAGAAAAAGAAATAGAGAAAGAAGTCAGGTTATAGTAACAAGGTCCATAATATGATATACTAAACTGAATTTTCAGCCCACCCCACCCCCTATAAATAATCTAAAAATGTAACAAACTGACATTCAGCATCCTGTAGGCTAATTATGAGCAACAGCACTAGTAATCTTGAACTCTTCACCTTCATCATTGACAGAAATGCACTGGTGTAACCTGACCTTAATAGTGAACTGGTATCTCCAACATTGTTGTTTAATGAGTTCTGATTTGATATTAGTAACAGCTTGCCCCATATTAGTGTACTGGTGATGGCCTCCTACAGTTCCCTTTGAAACGAAACTAAAATAGGATCACAGAACAACAGACATTGTAAACTCTAGTGAATAACCTAAAAGATACATACCAATCTATAACAAGGATACCGGGCACTAATACAAAGATAATTTTGTGACTCAAAAGTTAATCAAGTCTGTGCCTGTGAAATGTGTGCCAGGTATTAACATGTGTCTATATTTTAGAAACTTAACTACATGTGTAAATAAATAATTATTTCTGCATGTAGATACCTTCTCTTTGCAAAACTGCATAGCCCTTCAGTAGGTAATGATATTTGATTTTTATTTCAGTGCATGATTCTACTGTGCTTACATGCATTTTGTGAACTTCTTTTAGTAGTCATTTAGTTGTTTTACCTGAGTTTGCAGGATATACCACTGTACAATTACTGCACAATAACATATGGAACATTAATCCATCGTAAAACCCCACTGAGATTAAAAGGTACTTTTCACAAGTCTCTACTTAAATGAAGGACCAGCATTGTTCCCCGAAATAAGTACCACAGACAGTCATGCTCAGCTGCTCTCAGGTGGATTACTCTTTTCTAAAGAATGTTTTGTGATCTTTTGGCTACATATTTTTTGCAGTCTAACAAAATGGAGTTGCAGGAAGTTGCCTTGGTAGAGAGCAGAAGGATCCTCTTTCTAAACCATTCAGAGTATCCACCCAGATACCCCATAAGTAGAATTACTATCTTTAAATAAAGATCTCACCCCATAAGTAGAATTACTATCTTTAAATAAAGATCTCTTCTGTACTCTGCAGGCCCTGTATTGGTCTGCTTCACTCATTTTTATCTGGCATGCCACAAAACAGTTTGGAGATTTGTACATTTCCCTTTGCCTGTTGCTTTAGTAATGTGCATTTTCCCTTCAAAATTATACAAAACTGTTTAGATACTGACCTTCTAACATCTCTTTCATTTTCAAATAATAAAAAAAAAAAAAAAAAGATCTTTGGGGAGCCTGTAAGAAAACCCTACAGTGTTTGTCAGCTTTCAAACATTATCTGTCTTACATTACAGGTCAAGCTTTTAACTCACTTTTGCTCTCTGCTCACTGTAACACACCAAAAAGATAGGGGCCCAGAACCCAGCTGCAAAAACACAGGATGTGTTTTAGAAGCCTGCTCTTCTCACCGGTTCCCCCCACTGAAAGCAAGGGGCATGCCTATTTTGATATTGTTCTCGTGAAGTGCTCATTAAATTATTGTTCATAGCAGGGGGCAAGGATACTTTTGACTAAATCTGTTAGCCAGACTCCTGCAGTGAATCTCCTCTGGATTCCCCAGCAGGCGTCTCTTTGAAGTGCTTATAATAAGTGGAATACAACTGGGAGAAATCAGAAAGGGCAATGTTGACAACTGTCATAGCAATTTACAGCTTGAATGGCAACTGAGCAGAAGGTCTCTCTCTCTGTCTCTCTCATACCTCAGATCTCCTTAGCATCATTTCTGGTAGGGATCCAACCTCCATTAGCAAGAGTTTCTGAAAAACTGCATTTCTCCCTAAATTCTCTCTCTCTGTTGTAAATGTAATGCACTGTTCCAGGCCACCAGGTCTTATAAATGAAATGGTTTTGCAGCTGTAGCAGTATATCCACTATGATAGGCAAAGTTCCAAGATATAATTGGTGGTACATAATAGAGATTAAAAGTTATATTAATGGTAGATATATTTCAAGGAAAGACCCATTTTCTTTCCAAAAGCATTGTTTATGCCATTATATAAGGGGCAGAAAAGTTAATGCTACTAAATATGGTATAATTCCTGATGAACTGTTTTTTATCTGATGAATGCTATATATTTATGCTGTACCACAAGTTGCCTCATCAATTATCTCATTTCATCAGCACCAGAAACTTCAAAATATACGACAACTTTAAAATACCTACTAATAACTGATAGCTTTACATACTACTTAATACATGGTAAAAGCACACATATTTTTGAAATAAAACATTTTTATGTACTAAAATATACACACATACCACTTCAATTGGTAATAATAACTGTAAGTTCCCCTGAAGTCAGGAAAATTATATCTCACCACTGTTCCGAGTGCTCCAATATCTAATAATGTTTTCAATTCTTGTTAATACTGGCTTTTCAAAACCAACCTCTAAGATGAGGGCCTAAAACCCCAAGAAAAAGTTACAATACCTAACAAAAGCTGTTAGGCTAAACATAACAATCAGGGAAAACAAAGAAACAAAGGTTAAAGAAAAAAAAAAAGGTTTCACGTACAAAAATATGTGGTCTAGTATGGCAACAGAAGCTGCATGATTTTGAGATTTCACTGTTTTGAATCAATCTAGAACATTTCCATTATTGCAGAGGCTAATGCCACACAATTTAATACCCTTTTGCAAATCTTAATTTCTCCAATTCTACAAAAAAATGCCCACTGACTTGGTGGGAATTAAAGTACTTCTAACTGAAGGATGCTAAAATATAAGCTAACATTCAGCAATAGCAAGTCATTGTGTTCTTGTTCTGAATGATAATTTGGTGCATGTGTGAGACAAGCCTGAGGCCTAACCAGGACTTCCTACAGGGAAAGGAGGAACAGACAGCATGGTATGAGTCCCAAAGCACCACTTTCAAGTGTTATATTTCAAAAACAAGTCTAAGACTATTCATGGTAGAGAGGACATAGGGACAGAAGCATTAATTAACTGTCCAAACCACAACTCTTAAGTTTTGAATTTTCAAAATTTTTCTGAAATCTGTCATTTATAAACTAACCGAAGAATAAGAATAAAGTTGATTGGTAAACAAAAAACAGAGTAGTGGTGACAGCAGAGCATTGCTAAACCGTGCAAGAGACTGTGCCAAGTTTGAAGAGAAATAGCTGTTCCAATAGTTTCCATGAGAAAGAAGAATGAGAAACTAGTTTCCACAAGAATGAATAACGAGAAACTATCTGGGGATTCAAATGTTACTCAACATATGCAAACACAAAGAAAATGATCTTCTTGGACACTGAGGAAATTATTTGAAATAAGATGTCACATATTCCCTTAAGTCACTCCTCTTAATACTACAATGGGCTACTGTCACTGTCCTTAAAGTTAGCTTTCATATCATTTTTTAATTGCAAATTCCAAGTTAACCTATGTTTTCCTATCAGGCCCTGTCCATCAAACCAGCATAATAGCTATTTTAAGGTTGGCCCTGTGTGGGAGATTACTGATGCTGAAAAAATCACATCACTGAAATATTTGACTAATTAGTTCTGAAAACAGATTGAAACTTAACACAACACAAAAAGTACAACTATACAGTTATAAAGCAATGTCACTTCTAATCTTGGCTAGGAACCAGGGATACTGTAACTTGTAAACTTGTATTCTCAGTAAGCACAAACAACTCCTTCCTTCATGCCCACTATTTATTCACCAGTTATCCATACTGGGGGCAGTTACTAACCTACACGCTTGGGAGACCAAGACTTGGAAGAACATTCCAGAATTTCCCACTTGCTTTTGATGAAATGCTATGTTATCTCAAACATTGCCAAAGATAAAAGACTCAGTGCTCAAATACATATAAGTTACTCTAAAAGAGAGAACTTGAAAGACAGAAGGACTCTGATTTTGTCTGTAGGTGATATTGGACTCATATAAAATCATCTTTCCCAAATCTGAGTCAACATAATTGCCTTCAGCTTCCCTTAGAGCAACTATTTCTCTACATACACAACAAAAAAAATTGCATAAACATCAATGAGAAAAACGGTTGAAAAAAGACTTAGATGATTTACACCAGCAAGATGCTAGTCAGGTTAGATGTTCACCGTCAATACTGTCTCTGTATGTGGTTGTGAAAAGTTCTACAAGCAAACAGTAGGATGTGAAATCTGTTGACTGATATTTGTTTTCTAAGCAGCTTCTTAATTATCTTGTTTCATTCCAAAATTTTTGCCCAAAGAAAACATGATATTCCTTCTACTTTTAGCCACTATAAATAGTAAGATCATACTAAGACTTAGCTGATTCCAAAGCCTAAGTCAGACTAATCCAGACTTTCATGTATTTCCTTGTTCCAAACCAAAAAATAAAAGAAAAAAAAAACACATTTTAGTAACAACTCTTCAAATATCATCAGATGAAATGTATATTTTCCACTGAAGTACAACAGTACAACATGAAACGAGTTACTGGCAAAAACTTATCTGAATAACCATGTTATGTATTAGGATTTCTCTTTGACTATGTATAAGGGAAATTAAAATCAGCTTTATAGCAAGAATAGCTTTAAAAAGACTCATATGATTATTTGTTTTCTTATATTGAAAGCTTTTTGCATTGCAAAAGTATAGACACAACCCCTTTAGTATGAGCTTCAGTGGTTTAAAATATCAGCATCTCACAGAAGTCCTAGTATAAGGGATTGTGAAAGTACTCCTTAATCTATTAAGTGAAAACCCTTCCAAAACACCTCACCTGATCATTTAAATTAAGCGGGTTGACTGTGTAGTGAAGTGCTAGGAATAACAGAAATTCCTACGGCTAGAAGGAACAACTTTCAGCATACACGTTAACAAAGACCAAAAAAGAAGACAAGGAGAGAGAGAGGAAAGAGTAGAAGAGTAAGGTTAATTTTACTGCAGCAATAATTTGGAAAGCTGTAACACACATGAAAATCAAAATATGTGCTTTAGTGAAAACAAACTTTAGTGAATCTTTATATAAGCATGCACCAAAAAGTATTTTGGTGTCATTAACTGAGTAACTAAACTACTAAAATGAATGCAATGTAAACAAACTCGGTTGTTGGATTCCCTTTTCCAATTAGCCTGAAGCTGTTTGTGCAATCAGTTTAACAAGGGGAATTGCAAAGTCCTGCACCTGGGGAGGAAAAATGCCAAGCACCAGCACATGCTGGGGGCTACCCAGACAGAAAGAAGCCTGGCAGAAAAGGACTCAGGGGTCCTGGTGGACACCAAGTTGAACATGAGCCAGCAATGTGCACATGCCACAAAGAAGGCTAATGGTATTCTGGGCTGCATTAAACAAAGTATTGCCAGCAGGTGGAGGGAGGTGATTCTTCTGCTCTATTCAGCACAGGTGAGGCCACACCTGGTCCAGTTCTGGGCTCCCCCATCTGAGAGAGACATAGACATACTGCAAAGAGTCCAACAGAGGGCCACAGAGATGAACAAGGGACTGAAGCATCTCTCCCATGTGGAAAGACTGAGATAGCTGGGAATGTTCAGCGCAGAGGAGAGGCTCAGGGGACATCCTGTCAATGTGTAAAAATACCTGAAGGAAGGTTTCAAAAAGGATGGAGACAGGCTCTTTTCAGTGGTGCCCAGTGCCGGGACAAGAGGCAATAGGCACAAACTGAAACACAGGAGGTCCTATCTCCTGTCATCTGGAAACACTTCATTATTGTGAGGGTGACTGGCACAGATTTCCCAAAGAGAGGTGGTGAAGTTACTATCCACAGATATTTTCAAAAGCTGTCTGTACACAGTCTTGTGCAAGTGGTACAAGGTGGCCCTTCTTGAGCAGGGGTTTGGACTAGGTGACTTCTAGAGGTACCATCCAACGCCAGCCACTCTGTGATTCTGCAATTTGATATGACAACAGGTAGCTACTGGTGATGTTTTGAATTTTGATTTAGTATGAAATTCATGGCTTGCAAACACTATATATATGATTTCCATAATTTTCTGAATAGTTATCTCTTTAATAAAGATTTTACTTATTTTAAGTAGTTATCCAGTTGCTTCAGCAACATCCTGAATTATATCAGGGACATAATTTTTATTTTAAAAGAATAATAGCATTAATAATCATTATTGCCATCACAGCAGTAATGATGCTGACCACTGAGCATACAGAATAGGTGCTTATCATACAAAATTATCAAGCTCCAATTCTGCATGCAGCAAGATTGAGAAATGGAAGCATATACATATGCTATTAACAAATAGGATAAAAATCTTAGAAATTTTAGCTCTAGCATTTTTATTTGGTTCTCAGACTAATATCCAGAAACTATATAATATGCTAAATTCTGCTTTTGGATTCTTCCAGTATTTAAAGGAACTGAAAGAACATTTGTTCAGACACAGTGAATATTCAAAGCTAAAATGAAGTTTACATCAGAAAGAAAATGTTTATTTGCAGGCTATGCTGGAAGCTGAATTGGTTTTTATACCTTAATAGCTACAGAAAATACGTTTTTATGGTAAAAGTTGGGTGTTCTTGTACAAAATTGCAATTTAAAAACATCTTTCCAAATGCTGTCAAACCCTGGAAGTGACCAATTTACATAACTGTGGCGGAGCCTTTCTTTTAGACATCTGTGATTACTCCCAGATCTTACCCCAACATTTCATTATTTATGGACTTGCTAGGTTTGGGGACAACATACTAAAATGTTGCTTTTCTCTTACTCTTTACTAAACTGACTGAATACTCATCTAAGTCAGAATATGCACCAGGACCAAAATACAATGCACTGTTTTATATCAAGTCCTGTCAAGACAAACAAATTTAAGGACAACCCTGCTGCTCTGAAAAGTACAACATCACTGTTCATTGTATGTTTAGGTTTTTATTTTTTTCACCAAGCTACTTGTAGATGTTTATTTTTTTCACCACACTTTAGAGATTGAATCATACACTGGATGAAACAGCACATGAGTCTCATAGTAAGGAGAACTATAAAAATACTCTACACTAGAATTTGACTGCAAGACATTAAAAGTGTATATGTTGTTCTATATAATGCAAATACACATTAATCTTAGCCATCATGATCCTTTTATATGTAAAACCAAACTGATCAGTGAGATACAAATGGAAAAAAAAATGACTTTGGAAAAGAAAAAATAAATAAATAAGAAGGATTTGTCCTCATACTGATGAAAGAATAAATTTCTCGATGTAAAAAAAAAATTAAAAAATACAAAAAATCATAATAATGCTTCCTACTCGTATTATACTTTAAAAGACTATATTTCTCCTTTCAGATTTCACAACAGTAAAAAAGGACTAATTCTCATTTTTAATATTCTCATTTGACTAAATTAGAGGATTATCTGAAAAACCCAGATAAGATACAGCAAGTTCAATTCATTCAATAGAAACATGTTTAAAAAATCTTTCTCTCATAAATCTTAATAGTGAAATATATAAGGAAGGAAAAATAAAAAGGCAAGAACCCTTTTCACTTTATAGATGTGAAATTAATTACAGAGATAAGTGAGTTACCAAGAGATATTCAAAATCTTTAAAGAAGTTCTACACTGAACACCACATCTCAGGCCAGTGCTTTATCACCATATCCTTTTCATGACTTGCAGCACAACAACAGATCTATTATACTATTAAAAATACACATACTTACAGCCTTCTCTAAATATGTAACCTGTTCTATTGAAAACCAAACCAAAACAAAAAACTAAATAATAGGAGAAAGAAGAATAATTTTCTTTATAAAACATGAACATAATCTTTCCTCTCTTCAGAGGATGCTGAAGAGCACAATATTGACCACAGAATCAGATGTGGACATTCTTACAGTTGAAGTACTATTTAAGAAATTCTTGCTCATTCAAAATACTCGATGTAAGCTCTCACAGAGCTTATGGGATGTATTTTAGACACACAGATAGAATCCGTGGGATTAAAAACAAAATTTAACTGGAACTGGTTATACAGCAAGGAAGTACTACACCAGGTGACAGTGTATCTATTCATAAGACCTAAGAGATCACAAGGCCTCCTTGGCAGTCAGATACAAGGGAGCTAGAAGCATACTAAATTCTTTATCACATTAACAAGATGCAGATGTCTTGCTGATCTCCATTACTGTACACAGATTCCCTTGGTTGTCTACGACGGGCCTTTTGCTTTCAGCGCTACTGTGCATTTCATCTCAATTCCATAATGAATAACAAAAGATCATGCTAAAATATGGAAACAATGTCAGTGATTACTTTTATTTGAGATTTTCTATGTGTGTACATTCTCTAAGCCCACCAGCTGCATAGCAGCAGGATTTGCTTCCAGGCAGATCAAGGGCTAAAATATCAGTTGTGCTCCAGGATCCCTGTTGATTGAGACCAAATCCATAGGTCAAGGTAAAGCAATTTTGGATGTTCAGAGGCATTTTAGGGAAGTGTGCTGTTCCTGAAGGAACTATGTCTAGCAACCTATAGCAAGCAAAGCCTAGTGAAGTATTATGATTCAGCTACAGTTAAGTTCTCTTTCAAGTGAAAATATGATTAAAACAAACAAATCCAAACATAAACATTCCCCACACTGCTAAAACTGGACTTACATTAAGCATACAAAAATAGTTTTACCCTGCACTTGTGTAGGTTTTCCACTGCCATGTGATAACAGGTGCCTGGTGCAGGCATTTCTGGGTAGATTTCATCTTTTGAATAGAGTTTCTGCATTTTCAATTACAGGAATTCAGTATACGATAAAGGGAAAATCATTAAAAAATTACAGAAGGAAAGACTCCACTTAATAACATCTGCTCCAAAACACAAAGAACAAGTTGTAGACTTGAACTTAAATCTTCCGTATGGAATCATGCTACCCTATCATTGAATCACCAGCTTAGCTTCCCTCCTAATGAATTCGATTCTGAGACTCTCAGAATAAGGCTACATATATTGAATACACTGTTATGTCTTTTTTAAGAAAAAAAAAAAAGACCTTGCTTCCACTTTAATTATATTTTTCTCAAACAGCAGGAAGAAATAAGAAATAACAAGAGCAAATTCAAATATTCTTTAACCCCCAAATTAAGAGTTCAAAATCCAGGGAAAACATTTTAGTCTTGCTTAGTGATCTACTGCAACAGCAACTGCAAACTACCTTCACAAACACTTAGAAAAAAATAGAAAAGAATAGACAGTCTCTAAGATACACCTAAAGCATACTAAAGTAGATTAAAATAAAGTGCTAGGGAAAAAAACTATTTGTTTATCCACTTCAGGTCTTTTTAAAACTAATTTGCCCATATTTTCAAGATGAATGCCTTCTAACATAAATCCATGCAGTGCTTTCATTAGTACTGTAGTACAGGTAATGGCTAAAGCATTAGAAATTAGTAGAAATCCAGTAGCAGAGAGCTTTGCATGTTAAGAATGGGTACATCTTTGTTCTGAGGGAGAATAATGCTGAAGGAAAAAAGGAAAACAACTGCACAGATCTCAGTGAACTTTAAGGTGAAAATCCCCAGGAGATATATTACAACTGTAATGTAAACTGTACCACAGTTGCTAGCCGTCACATTTTTACATAATAGTGTATCCATTACACCAGTCCATTACAGACTGCCCCACCTAGCAGGTGCTGAGTAAGCACTTCAGCAAGTAGCTCCCACTGTGCTGCCTTTGGCAGCATTGCTAGGAAAAGCAAAGCTAGCTCACTTCAAGCTAATTGGGGATTTCTACTTAAGCTGCAGTATCACCAAGGAAGTGGCCCACCACAGTACACAGTTGCTAGACAAGCACGAAGTGGACAGACAGATCTGGGATCTGACCAAGTTACTAAAATAAAATAAAAATATATATATAATGTAATTAAATTAAATAAATAAAAAAAAAAAAAGAGCAAATAATACATTGGGTCTGGAAAGAACAGAGAGAGAGTCACACCAGTAGAAATGCCAGATACCTAACAATGCAGTCTGATTTCTCCAATAATCCCTGAAAGCCCCAAGTTTTGTGATCAACTTATTCCACCAACTACCTATGTGGAAGCCGACCACGGACGAAAAACGTATTCTGGAAAATCCTACACTGAACTTCTTTAAGTATTTTGAAGCATTCCCTGCCTCCCCCCAACTCTCACTTGCTTCCATGAACACAGCTGAAAGGTACAAGAGGGGAGGACTACAGTCCTGTCACTGAAAGGGTAAATGATAGATTCTTCAAATTGGGTAGCATGAACTTACCTGACCATGAGCAGTTGCTTTTATCAGTTCATATCTGAAGAGATTATTCTCTGCTTTTCTAAAGGAGCATGTGCTTTAAAGACACTGTCAGCCTACCTAGCTCTGTAAAAATGAATAAAGTTTCATTGAAGCCAAAGAACATCCCACTTAGCAGAAACTTCAGTTTCTACCACCTTCCTGGAACATTTTCATCTTGAGTTGCCAAGTGTGGAGAACCCAGTCCCACCACTGACTCAGCCAGGGATGAGAGACGATGTCGGGACATATCCTGTAACAGATGGCTTCTGACTGCTTTGGGGAAAAAAAAAAAAAAAGAAAAAAAAAAAAGAAAAAAAAAAGTAGGCACTTCCATGTTTGTCTTTTCTCTCTCAGGCTGCATGGATGTAAAAGCTGCAGAAGAAAGTGGCAGGATGTCATCACTGTACCAACACCATGCAGAAGGAAAGCAGAAAATACAACTTTTTGGTATACGCGTCAGCTTGAATGACATGCTGCACATTATTTATGAGACGTGTGAGAAACAATCCATTGTACAGAACAACGATAGTCAATCCTAGATATAAATTCTCTGCTGGTCGATTACCACTATACCCATTCCCTTAGCCATGAAAATGACCTGACAGAGCCATAAATTCACACATTGTCCATTTTTCAAAGACAAGCTCCCCCACAGACAGTCTGCAGTGCACCAGCCATGACATCGGTGTAAACATTTACTCATTTATTATTTTATGCTGACTGCCTTTCAGCTTCCCAACACGGACAAGCAAGTAGCCATGATAATGTAACCTGGGCCAGGTTCAAGTCCCAATGGCAGACTGAATACAGGTTTCAGAGATGGCACTATCACTTGCTCTCCCATTAGTACACTGGAACTTGCGAAATATGGATTTTCCTGTAACACGAAAACTTCCATAAATCCATAAGATTTCAGTCTATACATGCACAGGACTGGCTTTCTACCTACTAGGTTTTTTTTTTCAGAGAAGCAAACAGAAAAGTTAGTCTAAACTTACTGAAAATCTTCATAACACCTGGCAGTGACCCAAAATCTTTCCAAAGAGCCTGACTGATAATTAGTGCATTTTCAATGTTTTGCCCCTTTTGGGGCCAGTGTTCTAATGGGTTTTAGTGCTAGCAAATTGGTGCTAAGATTTGTTCTGTGCATTAACGTGCTCTGAGTGTTAAGTTACTTATTTGTAATGATACTGTTCCTGTAGGAAAGCCTGCCTTGATTGTTAATGATACTTGAGGCTCTTAATCTGAAAACAAAGGGGGAGAGAAACTGCAGGGTGTGGCATAGTCTGCTACACAGCTTGTCATTTACTGAGAATAAAAACCTCATTTAATTCCATTGATAGCACTCAGAATATTATAATAGGCATTTAATTTCCTAAACAAATTGTGTTATAAGAAGCTGGAGCAAGATCTAAAATTACAGTATTTTAATTGTTTATGCTTGTTTGTGGTTTTACTTTAAGCTAGGAACTGTTCAAAAGTTTCAAAATTGTTTATTTGAAAACAGTAATTTCAAGAAACTTACTATTCCCTTACTCTCACATTAAATGCATTTTTAAATCAACACCACAATACAAAAGTACAGTATTACCTTAAAAAAAAAAAAAAGAAAAGTTCCCTATATGTACAATGTCAGACTTCTGAGCATCAGAAACTATACTAAAAGTCAATTGGAAGGAAAAAGTCTGTAACAATTATTCATATGTTGTTATGGTCAAAACATGTTATGACATCCAGAAAAGAAAGCATGAAATCTAGGATGACTGGCAAAGAATCATAAAATAATGTTACGCCAGATTTTCCTGATGCTGTCAACCTTCCAAAAATTTTGTTCATGTTTTCCAAAAATATTTTGAAAATATAAATTGCAGGGGAAACAAACAAACAAAAACCCACACTTTCCTTTTGTGTTTTAACCCTGGCAGGCAGCTAAACATCATATAGCCACTCATTCTCCCCAGGTGGGATGAGGGAGAGAACTGGGAAGGTCAAAGTGCAAGAACTCATGGGCTGATGACCTTGGTGGCTGCAGGGTTCTTTCTCACTCCTTGCTCTCCCAGCTGCTGTTGTGCAGCAGTTTTTTTTGTTTGTTTGTTTGTTTGTTTCTCCTTTCTTAAATCTGCTCTCACAGAGGCACAAACATCATTGATAATTGGCTCATCTCTGGGCAGCGGCAGGTCCCTCTGGAGCCAGCTGAAACTGTTCCTTATCTAACATAGGGCAGCTTCTGGATTCTTCTTACGGAGGCCACCCCTGCAGCCCCCCACTACCAAAACTTTGCCACATAAACCCAATACATATCACCATCCAGAATTTTTCCAATCTTTTTGCATAGTGTCTCTAACAAGTGTTTTTTGTTATTGTTTACTTTTGTGACTATGAGGTTAGAATGTGGCAGAAATAGTAAATGACTGTAGACTAATCTCTCTCTTTTGTACTCTGTCTCTTCATCATGCTTTCCTCTCAGATTTTTCAATAGTTTGTCATATTGGAAAAAAAGAAAAAAAAATCTACTGAAGTGGCTTTCTGTTATGGAAGAAAGCAAACAGAACAAATGAAGAAAAAAAAAAAAAAAAGAATCATAGAATGATAGGATATCCCGAGTTGGAAGGGACCCACAAGGATCATTGAGTCCAACTCCTGGCTCCACACAGATCTACCCTAAAATTCAGGCCATATAACTAAGAGCACAGTACAAACACTTCTTAAACTCCGACAGGGTTGGTGCCATGACTATGTGCATGGGGAGCCTGATCCAGTGCGCAAAAGAAGGAAGGAAGGAAGGAAGGAAGGAAGGAAGGAAGGAAGGAAGGAAGGAAGGAAGGAAGGAAGGAAGGAAGGAAGGAAGGAAGGAAGGAAGGAAGGAAGGAAGGAAGGAAGGAAGGAAGGAAGGAAGGAAGGAAGGAAGGAAGGAAGGAAGGAAGGAAGGAAGGAAGGAAGGAAGGAAGGAAGGAAGGAAGGAAGGAAGGAAGGAAGGAAGGAAGGAAGGAAGGAAGGAAGGAAGGAAGGAAGGAAGGAAGGAAGGAAGGAAGGAAGGAAGGAAGGAAGGAAGGAAGGAAGGAAGGAAGGAAGGAAGGAAGGAAGGAAGGAAGGAAGGAAGGAAGGAAGGAAGGAAGGAAGGAAGGAAGGAAGGAAGGAAGGAAGGAAGGAAGGAAGGAAGGAAGGAAGGAAGGAAGGAAGGAAGGAAGGAAGGAAGGAAGGAAGGAAGGAAGGAAGGAAGGAAGGAAGGAAGGAAGGAAGGAAGGAAGGAAGGAAGGAAGGAAGGAAGGAAGGAAGGAAGGAAGGAAGGAAGGAAGGAAGGAAGGAAGGAAGGAAGGAAGGAAGGAAGGAAGGAAGGAAGGAAGGAAGGAAGGAAGGAAGGAAGGAAGGAAGGAAGGAAGGAAGGAAGGAAGGAAGGAAGGAAGGAAGGAAGGAAGGAAGGAAGGAAGGAAGGAGAAAGAGAAAGACAGAGAGAGTGAGAAAGAGAAAGAAAAAGAGAGAGAGAAAGAGAAAGAGAGAGAGAAAGAAAGAGAGAAAGAAAGAAAGAAAGAGAAAGAGAGAGAAAGAAAGAGAGAAAGAAAGAGAAAGAAAGAGAGAGAGAAAGGAAAAGAAAGAAAGAAAGAAAGGAAGAAAGGAAAGGAAGAAAGGAAGAAAGGAAGAAAGGAAAGAAAGAAAGGGAAGAAAGGAAGAAAGGAAGAAAGAAAGTGGTTAGAAAAGCTGCCTGGCAGGGAAGGACCTGGGAGTATTGGTTGATAGTCAGCTGAATATGAGCCAGCAGTGTGCTCAGGTGGCCAAAAAGGCCAACAGCATCCTGGCTTGTATAAGAAGCAGTGTGGCCAGCAGGACTATGGAAGTGATTGTCCCCCTGTACTCGGCTCTGGTGAGGCCGCACCTCGAGTACTGTGTTCAGTTTTGGGCCCCTCGCTACAAGAAGGACATTGAGGTACTCAGGCAAGTCCAGAGAAGGACAACAAAGCTGGTGAGGGGTCTGGAGAACAAGTCTTACGAGGAGTGGCTGAGGGAGCTGGGATTGTTCAGCCTGGAGAAGAGGAGACTCAGGGGCAACCTTATCGCACTCTACAGGTACCTTAAAGGAGGCTGTAGCGAGGTAGAGGTTGGTCTATTCTCCCATGTGCCCAGTGATAGGATGAGGGGGAATGGGCTAAAGTTGCGTCAGGGGAGGTTTAGGTTGGATATTAGGAAGAACTTCTTTACCAAAAGGGTTGTTAGGCATTGGAATGGGCTGCCCAGGGAAGTGGTTGAGTCACCATCCCTGGAGGTCTTTAAAAGACGTTTAGATGTAGCCCTTAGTGATATGGTTTAGTGGAGGACTTGTTAGTGTTAGGTCAGAGGTTGGACTAGGTGATCTTGGAGGTCTCTTCCAACCTAGATGATTCTGTGATTCTGTGACATTGGAGTAAAGCAATGTATTCTTGATAGGATTTCCCAAATTGAAACATATTTTAGATTTATTTTTAGGTTTGGCCTGGGCCAGTTGTTGTAGGCATAATGGTACTATTTATATTATATTGTGGATAAAATTGGTCATCCTATGACATTATAAGTCTGTTTGATCTTACTGTACAGAAGACTTCAGATGAATTCCCGTTTAATACCATGGAAAGGCAAATTTCAGCTTGCATCCTTTTATTTGGTAACAGGCAAGAAAAAAAAGGGGGGGGGGGGCAAATTATCTTCTGCCTGAAAATATTGAAATAAATTTATATGGATATTTGTCCTGCTCACCAAGAACAAGTGATCTTTTGATTGGCTACAGCAAAAATAAAAATAAAAAAATCCACAGGTTATATTTGATATCCGATGGCTATAGTTTTCTGTAGAGAAGTTTATAAATATTGCCTCATAATAGAGAGAAAGTGAACTAGCACATGTTTCAGTGTAACATGTTTACCAAATTTGAACTTGATAACTAGTAAATATTAGGATTTTTATCATTCTAGGAAAATAAAAAAGTAAATGCTTAAGCAGTAGAAAATTAAGATTTACTTATTATTGTAACTTTTTGTATCAACTTTATAGTCCTCCCTGACCTAACTTCTATGTGTATTTTGTCATCTTAAGGGAGAGAGTATTCAGGTACAATAGAGCAGATTGGATTGATAGTGTATCCTTGGGTAACAACTGCAGCAATGGGTCACTATTTCTTTGTTCTGGAGTAGAGATAAGTGAAAATGCTTATCTCTATTCTTATGCTTATCTCTTATTTCATCACTATTAGATTTCTCTTTGCTCTGGAACAGGAGCTATGCATATTTCTGTATAACTGGACATAATAGCCCTGTAAATGTCTGAGCCAGGGAGCACAACAGGGATCCAACAGGATCCGAATTCCATATTTTGGCAACAGAAAGTCATCTGCCATATCCTCTTCTTGGTGTTCTGCTAATCCTGGAAGGAAAAACAGGGCACACAGACTGGGCAGAAGATGCAGCGATGTTCCAAAAGGGTAAGTTTAGATGCAGTCAGAGCATTTTGAGCTACTTATGCTGTTCTTCATTTTCTGATGTCTCATAAAATGTATTATAAGCATGTTTATTTACTTGTCTATGTACAATTTTACTCTAGTTTAAAAGTGTTAGCATTTTTATATGCCTGAATAACAAAGCAGTGTACCTCAAAAATGAAGACACTATGCAGTAGTTTCTTAGAAAATACTAAACCAGCTGGTTTCTCTTTGTAATTGAAATTGAGGCTAAAAGAATTTCTTTAAAAAAAAAAAGAAAAGGAAAAAAAAGTATTGAGAAAAAAAAAGCACTTATGAATTGAAAGCAGTCATTGTAAAGCAAACAAACAAACAACAACAACAAAACCACAACTTGTTCTATTACCAGTGTAGTTAAAAACTAAACTTCAAGATACTATTAATCCTATTTATTTATCCTATTTATTTGTTAAGTCCATGTATTTGTCATATAAAGCATATACTGTGTAATAGTTTCAAAATGTTTGGACCAATTTCTGTTCTGGGGTACAGTGCTGTACCATTAAGGAGAGCCCACTAACATCAAATGTATTACTCATACAGAATTAAAAAAAAAAAAAATATTTCATACCTTTTCCTTGCTTTTTGAATGAAAAAAAAAAATCCATATAAATATGTGGTTTCTATTATAAAGTGTGACTGCCCATCTCAGACTGTATTTCCTCAGGTCATTTAAAGACAGATAGGATTAAATGTAGTTTAGGTTGACACTGTTTTTTTGTCATTCTTACTGGTAGCAAGTTCATTTCACTGCTTATATTTTCATGCAGCGCCAATGTCTAATTGAAGTAAAGTTTAATTTTGTTGATGAATAAAGCCCTTCTAATTTCCTTTCACATCAGCCTTAGGACTAATAAGTGGAGTTGCAAGCGTCATTTAGTTAGATTGAGAATTTTTTATATATAGAAGCTCAGCACAATTGTGTACTTTTTTTTTTTTTGCTTTTTTTTGTTGTTATTCACTTTCTTTTAGATTGTTTATATGCTATGAATTTGCTTCCTGATTTCCTTGAAAAATGTTAGTTTCAAAGGAAGTTTCAGAGACCTCTTCCCTTTTACCTTCTCATTTAAACATTCTTGTGCATTTGGTGGGATGCCAGATGCATGAAGTCAAGATGCACAGACTGCATGAGAAGTTTTTAGGGTATCTCTCTGCTCTCTGTTTTTGTGCATTGCTTATTGAAACTTGTTGTTCTTATGCTGGATAACGTGTGGCAATGTGAGATGAATAGCTATTGAACACTTTAGAGTTCTGGAACAAAATTGTGCTAAGTATTTAATTTTTTAATCACTGATGGGGGAAGGGGAATTTTCTGGCAGTTTTAACAGTGTCATTTACAATCATTTAGTTTAGTGTTGGTGGAAATACACAGAACAGCTCAATTGTGCTGTGAAAGCCTTTCATTGCTTGAGTGGTAGTGTTGAGCCTTATGTAAGCCAAATGTTTTTGAAATAGAGCTACTTACAGAAGCCTTACAGTGTCTCTGGAGGGCTGCACCAGGGCAGGATTATACTGATTTTGACTAAGGGGCTTGTTACCATTTTTCCTAGTGAAATTATATATTACTAATGACAGCAGTTTTGTAAGGAAACACAAGTGAAGGTGCAGTAGATATTGCAGTAGAAGGAGACAATATATCGTCTGCCTGCCTGCCTTTTGTTTTCAAGGTCTAGCCTTAAAAAATTAAAAGACAGGAGAAAAATAAATTATTAACAGTGCTCATGAAATTTTAAAGATACAAACATATCCTGAAATATAGTAGCAGGAGCGTGATAAACCCACACCCTTTCCTTTTTTTTTTTTCAGTAGTGGACACATTCATGCAACAGCACTCAAGCACAGCTTCTTACTGCAGGTGCTTTTCCCATTTTGGGAGTTCACTGCCCTTGTTTTATTAGCCTCAGCACTTTGAAAGTGTTGGCTCACCCGCAGTGCTTGCAAATATATCACTGTCCATGCTGCCTTTGCTTTTTGTATTTACTGGTGTCATATACGTCAGGGTTTCTGATGCCCTTGAGAAGCTGTGACCATTTTTTACATGTGAAAGAGTGCCAATTCATTTATTAAGACAGAGTCTGTGAGGCCTGGATAAATTTATTCTATCTAACATTTAATAAAACATTAAATTAAAAATGTGACATTCTGTGACACGTTTAACGTTACCCTTCCAAGGTTTATATTTGAGAGTTGCAGGGCCCCACTCTCCAGAAGGTAACATGCTATCAATCTAGCTCTGAGGTGACAAGGCCACTGATGTTTTCCTGTGGTGGTTGTTTAATAATTAATTTTTCATTGCTGGCATGTTCAATAAATAGATTGCAACATTTAAGACTAGTTTAATAGGTTTATAGGTTTCTTATAAATTCCAATAATTCTAATAGTTAATAAGAGAATAATGAATTTGTGCTCAAAGATCTTAAGATCAATCAAGCAAATTAAAGTTGGCCTAGGCCTAAGCTGTGGCTGGTTTTGTTTTGTTTTTATTATAAAGTGTACCCTGTGTTTATAAGCCTATCTGGTGAATTGTCGAATTTCTTAGTGTTTCACTTGTCATATTAATTTAAATCTTTAATCTGAGGACATGGCAGGCATACAAAGTTGTGCATTAAATCAATATTATGTTGCAGATGATGTCTCTGAAGAGGTTGCCATTTGTGTAGGGGAATGCAATAATAGGAATAATAAAAAGAAATTGCATTTTGATCTTTCCACATATGTTATTACAATGCTGCTCACCCGTTTTAAAAAATGTACAGCTCTCCTTGTAAAGGCAATCCCTTGTACAGAGCTTTGTCACATACTCAAAATGCAAAGTAAAAAAAAAAAAAAAATAGAGTCCAGATGGGGAAGTCTTGTCAGTTACTATTAGGATTCAAGAGAATCGGCTCTATGAAGAGGGAGTCTGTTGCTTACCAGGAATTTGCTTGGCATTTAAAATAGGTGGTTTTAGTCTCGTTAGAGTTCCTGATAGTCAGGGATAACCTCATTAACAAAGTTAATAAAAGAGGAAGGTACATTTGGTTCGGTTTGTCTTCTTGCCTTATGTCTCATTCAGGGCCTCATTTTCCACTTCTTTTTAAACTCCTCTGTATAATCATTCAAACTGGTGCAAACAAGGTGATTTTGTGGTTTCATAGCCATTTCCACTATTTACTACTGCACCCACAGTACGCTGGAAAGGGATTCAAAGCACTGTTATTCATTCCTGGCTCTGCAACTATTGTACTGAGCATCCATTCACTCTACTATTTATCCATTTACTACATCTGTAAAACATAAATCAAGCTAATGACCTCAGTAAGATGTCTTCATTAAAAATGCTGGATAAGAGTGTATTATATGAGATGCAAAACAGTTGGAAATTGGGGCATTAATTTTTCTAGAACTTCAGCATCTGTGTCTGTACTGGTTCTTTTTTTTTTTTTAATGTAAGTCTGCTGATAGAGGACCTTGCAAAAAAAAAAAAAAAAAAAAAAAAAACCTCTGTGATATACCCTGAAAAGCAGAGGGGAAAAATGCAACTTCTCTTATTATCTAGATTCTAAAGAAACCAACCTTAGGAAAGGCTGTGTATCTAAACTGGCCCCTGGCAACCTATACGTCACATTACACATCAAGGCATTTCTTTAGCCTTCCTCATTTCTGCCATAAACTAAGGATACTGCTTCCCAAGCTTGCAGGTAAGGAAAAGACAGCGAGGTAGCAAGTAATCATTGCCCAGGCAGCAGTTAGCTGTGGCTGCTGCTCCTGTTTATCTGCTGAACAACTTCTAGAAAGATTATAGTCTGGGTACCCATGTGTAGGAGGAGAAAAGAAGTTAAGGGCTTGGGAAATGAATCTCTTGTGGTTATAGCAAGTAGAAAGACTTACAGATGGAAAAATATGTTGCACTGTTGCTGCGTAGAAATAAGATGAGAGGACAAGGTATCAAAATGTAAGAGAAAAAAATCAGGGTTTCATAAGATGATAAAAAGAGGTGAAGGGCTGGCAAACCTCTGTTGCTGGAGGATTGAATTATGAATATGAATTATCAGCCTCAGCTGATGGGGACTCCATGTATTTAGAACAGGCACTACTTATCAATAACTGGTACTATCCTGTTTCTGGTGTTGGCAGTAGCTCATTAGTACTGTGAATAATGATGATTATACTGACAGAATATGTATTTCTTTACTGTAAGCAGATCAGGTGCTGCAAACTGGATTTGTCATGCTGCAAACCGTCAGTGCTGCCTGCTCAGGGGAACTGATTGCTGTATTTGCCGTTTTCAGATTTGGACTCGCAATGACTGCTAATCCTGTGGTAAGAGATCATTGCTGATCCATTTCCACAAACAGTAGCTGCCACTCAGTGGCAGGCAGTGACCTTTTTCTCCTAGTGGTGACCAGTCACCTTTGAGAAACAAGTGGCACTGACCAGTGAATGCAAATTGCACTTCCTGCACAGCCGCTCACTAGTGGGGCATGTTCTTTGTAGGCTTATCTTGAGGCAAGACAGTTCTGTGGTGACTTTGTAGTTCACAGCAGGTGATGAGCAGTGATAGTTTACTACTGGAGTATGTACTGACTTCAGGTAAGAAGCCTGGGTCTGAGGAGGTAGGAAACAGTGGAAAAATGGGACTATGGTAGCTAGAAGGGAATCAGGTACCAATACATATATAAATATACATATATGTATATATTTGTAAGACTAAGGATGTAACAAATAAGCTACTTAAGATTTTGAAATAAGAGGAGGGAATAAAGGAAGCAGTAAGAGGAATTTCAGGGTGGAAGTATTATGCTGAAATTCTAAGTGGTCATCCATTCATTTGCCTTGTGCAGTCTCATTTAGTCTAACAAATGTCTTGATATTCCTATAACTGAAATCCACATAATATTTCAATGAAGTCATTCCTGAAACAAAGTGGGAGATTAAAACTCAGTACGTTTGTATATAGAACAGTCACAAAATCCCTAAGAGGTGCTATTTTCTGAAGGAGAGATAGTGGGTGGTTTGTCTGAACTTAAGCATTTGGAATAGACGTGATAGCAAGACTTCTCCTTGATGTACAGTAAAAACACAAAAAGAACTGCAACAGCAAACCTATCAAGTTGAAGATCTTTGTGAGAAAATATGAATATATAGCAACTATTCTCTCCTCAGAAAACTAGGAATATTTATTAAAAATAATACAATACTGATAGGCAAATGGGAGAGCATATTAATATGTTTGGTATTTCTTTTTTTTCTTTTTTTTCTTTTTTTTTTTAAATCCAATATACGAGGTTAGCAATAGCACTGCATTGATGCAGAATGATATGTGCATATGTTTGCATGAACTACTGGCCTTTTAAAATTTCTCGTAATCCTATGGAAGGAAGACAAGCATTTGTTATGAGATTCCTTATTACCGAAGAGAGTTTTACTTGATAAGTAAGATAATCTTTTGTAGTCCAAAATAAATTTTGAAGAGGGGATGACTAAGAAGTTGTATCTCTTTATTTGTTATAACTGTGATGAAATAACTCTTAACAATCTGTAAAGTGTGAATTTTGTATCAATTGTGCATTCAACTGATTCCCATTCCCTAGATATGTAAGTTTAACTCTCCATCTCTTGGATCTAGTTATTTCAGTGAACCTGGGAGTGACAAATCCCATTTCTGGCACTCTGCTGAACACTTAGATAAAAGTTTTGTGCAGCAAACCTTTGCTACTACTGAGTGAGAGTCCTTCTTTAGCCTATCCAAAATACTTTTCCTTTTTTCCTGGTTGCTTTTAGTCTGACATAATTGTAACCTTCAAGGTGATGTTAATATTCATCTAGTGTATGGAACCTTATTTCCCTCCTTAAATATCTCTTATGGTTGGACATGTTATTTGAAAGCCTGTGCTTGTTAATAAAGTACAGAATTTTAGGTCTCAGTTCTTTCTATTTATAGTTTATGAAAAATACCATTTTAGATCTACAGCTTTGTAACATTTGAAAAATGCTGACTTGTTAAAGATAACCATTGCATATTTCTGCACAGAATGCTCTGAGAACATTTACTTTCTGAAAAAACATCAGGTTTTAGGCTGAAGAAATGTCTCTTCTAATTCTATCTAAGTTATTTCTTCCATGTTAGTGTTACTTAGAGGACTCTGGAGGTGTTTAAATGCCCACATAATAAATTTGATGTGAGTTATTGGTGACTCAGTTTAAACGTGGGATCAACACAACACTTTATTTAAAAAAAAAAAAAAAAGGCAAATAAAATGTAGCAGTTAGGTTTTCGTTGACTGAATGGGTTCCTTGATTTTCAGGCCATGCCACAGAACATCAGAATAGTATTCCCTCAGGGTCCTTTTTTTAACAGTAGGCAGTGTAAAAGGGAAATTAAGGAAATTACAGAAGCCTCAAAAGGGAAACTTATCAACATTTATGCTGAGTTTCTTTCTATCTAACATTTCTAGTAAAAGGGTTAAGCACTGAAACATGAGTTTATTTTCTTGAAAAAAAAAAAAAGTATACTGTCCAGCGTAGCAGTTGATGGTCTTATTAGCCATATAAATATCTAAGCCTCCTTTGAATTCTGCTGAGCTCTTAGCTTCGGTGATATCTTGAAGGAATATAATAAAACATGTTTCATGACACCGACATTCTCTTTTCTTGGGAATGGTCTACTCATTATTATGAGAAGGTATTTGCCACTGTCTTCTGGCTCCAACTGATCTGATCAAACACCTTCCTACCACAGCAGCCAGCCTTTTATTCCCTGGGATAGAAAAAAATGTGTTTCTCCCTCTCCTCTCTATTAATAGTGTTCAGATACTAATGGATTGGTCTTACAAAATTGAATTCATACAGGCTGACAGCTACCGGCTCAGGCTGGATTCAGTCAGCCATATAGATCATTGATGGACCATGGAGAGAGTCAGGGAGATGCTTCTTCAAAAATAAGTAAGAAAATATGGTATGAACTGTGTGCTAATCCACATCAGACTTATAACAGGTGGGTAGAAGTAATAGTAATTTAGAAAAAAAGATTGGTGAACATTGCAGAATATGCAGATTAATGAAGTAATAAGGACACAGGGCCAGATCCTCAGGGCATGGTAAATCATCATCCCTTAGCTGAAGTTTCTGATGCTGTGATGATTTACAACACCTACAGAACTGATCCAGTAGCAAATCCTTAGTGATAACGTTGGTGTTTTCTCCTGGTAACAGAGCTACAGGCATCGGGAATGACAGTTGGTTCGTGGGGCAAGTTTAGAACAGAATATTGAGAAAAGACAACAGGCATATTTACAGCATGTGGGGAACTTAAGTCTGGAGAAGACCTTCTGGAGTTGCTGTGTTCAGTTCCTTACTGTTACAGGCAATGACATCATATCATCCCATTCATTTTTTTTCTTAGAAACAAAGTGGTTAGTTGAGGGAGAGTGATATTTTAAGAACAGCTTTATTCTGAAAACAGATTGATGGAACTTTTATCACATGCTGCCCTCTGGTTTCTTTCATGATTGCTTTTACATATTTCATTTGAAAGAAAAGAATTGTATATTAAAAGTTTTTTGTTTATTTGGTAGGCTTTTGTTCTTGCTTTTGTTTTGTTTGTTTTTCCCCTTAATGCCATTGTTAACCCTGCAAGTCTGGGGGAGCTATGAAAGAATAAAGTGGATGATCTTCCAGTTCATTAATCTTCCAGGATGCTAATGATGTTCTATTTCCAAAGAATATTTTTGTAAAGGCCATGGGACCCATATACACTACCTACGAAGCAAGAATCAGTAGCATTGAGTAACACAACACCAGTCCACTACCGTTAGTAATTTGAATTGGTGGTGCATTTTGCTGCAGCATGGAGCTGCACTAAATTGCTACCTAAAGTCTCTGATAATTTGGGAGTGTCCACAGCACCCCAGTCCACTGTGTTATGTCTACTGAGACTGGAATTTTGTCTGCCAAACCTGTAGTGCAGGAAGCAATATACAAAGCCAGAAGGACATCCTGGTTTACAAATAGGATGCTGAGTCTGCAAGGACTAGATAGATTGAAAGGCTGTCTATTGACTTGTAAATTCAGAAAATGTGACTGTGAATCCTTTAATGTACTGAAAATGCAAAAGTGTTCTATGCTATTTATGAGTGTCATTTACAGAACAGGATTATACTATAGGTGAACATCAGCTCTTCCTGCAGAAGCTCTGAATTTTGATGAGCAGTGAAGTGTTACTTAAGCTCCAAAAGTATTTGAAATTCTGTGTCACTGTTTTTACCTAGAGATTTTTACTTGCTTCAAACAGTTACTAGAGTGCAAACATAATGATGTCATGTGTGTTTGTATCTGAGATCTGAAAAAAAAAAAGAAAGAAAGGAGGGCTTTTTTAATCTTCCAAAATGTAGTTCCTGATAATTGATAGAGAAGATAGCATGTATAAGTATTTGGTGTTCATTCCCTAAACGCAGTCAGATTTATATGGATTCATCAAAGTTTCCCTTTCTCCAGAGAAGAATGAAAATGAACATTTTGCTAACAAATGTTTTTTGATATTTCTAGACATATTTTTTTTCCTGCCTAGCTTTGAAAGTCTCTGTAGTCTCTTTTTCAGATGTTTACCAAATTTGGTTCAGGTACCATCAAATCTTTGCAAGACAATGTATACAGAAATTGACTGTTAGGAAAGAAAAATAAAATTTATTAAGCTTGTTGTCTTTCCAAAACACCATGTTCTTATTTTCTTGATCAATACAGCATATTGTGAATGAGAGTTGCTTTATTTATTAAAATGAATTATTTTGAAACAACAGCAACAATTTATGTGAGATGTTTTGCTGGAAAACTATATTATTCTTCCTAGGAAAACACTGGATCTCCTACAGAGGAATAGTTTTGAGCTGTTTGAGGTTTGGAGCTGAAGTGGTAGTAACACTAAGTACAGTATCCATGGGGTAAATAGGCTAAAATATTTTCATGTATAACTGCTTTATCTGTCTGTCTGTCTATCTAATAGCAGGCCAAGGGTCAGAACAAAATTCATAGAAATAATCTGTAAATCAAGAGTTTGATACAGGGCAGTGTCACATGTATGGAAAATGTAAATTCTAACCAAACTTTAGGTATATGTAATGGCGTACCTGTTCACTTGTTCAGTATTCCTGAGAAAGCTGCACCAGTGAAGATAAAATAATCTAAGTATGTAGGAAAGTGGCATTGTGAAGGGGCTTTGGAGGGCTATGGGTTAATTTTATGAAGTGCTACTTCTATTATCGGAAAGTTGCATTCATTACTAGAAAAAATAGAGAATTAATTGCATAATTTCTGAAAGAGCACACACAGAAATAATGATTTAGAAAGTGAAATCTAAGTTTTGGAATCTGTTTACTTCCTATAGTATTTTACTAAGTGAAAATTGCCTGGCACAAAGCCTTCTGTCTGTGGACATAATTCTGTCTGTAGATTATACTGTGCAATTTATACAGCAGTTTATAGAGCTGCAACTGGTCCACCATACTTTCTATATGGTAAAGTCTTTCGTAGTGTAGATACCAACAATTTAGCTGGATCAGATATGAAAAATCTTAGACACTTGGTCCAAATTGTTTCTGATTACTTTGATTTAATTAGCTTGTACAAAACAGGTGCTCCAAATGCAGTTAAGGACATCTGATAAAAATAGTATAAGGAGTCAGAAACCCTATAGAAGAAAATTAGGTTAAAAAAATAAAATCATCACTGACTCTTCAAGTTAATATAATGTAATATTGCAATCTTGTTGGTCTGTGAATTCAATACCAGTAACATGATATTAGAACATGGATTCTAATCCAGAACATATCCATGGATTTAGAACAATTTATATGATGCCATCACTACAGGAAATAGCGACATAAAAAGTACCATAAAGAAAAAAAAATAAAATCTTCAGGAGTCCTTGGACTAAGTTTCAATGAAACAGTCCTTTTGATAAAATGTTTACTACATATCGCCACAATATATTCCTATTAAAAGATGGCAACTGGGCAGTTGGGAAGAAGGCTCTTATTTTGGTTGGACTCTGTGCTTCATGTCAGGTGGAATATCTGGAGGGAAAACGTGTTTACCCTTTTGCTTGGAGTGGATTCTGAGTGGTAGGAAGAGTTAGAGGAGAGGGAAAGGAAGATGAAGGATAGGACCTGGAGTTTGCTGAGCAATGCAGGAAACAGGTGCAGCCAAGAGAGATGGAGGAAAAGGTTGCCCTCTTCTTCCTTCCTTCCTTCCTTCCTTCCTTCTTTCTCTCTCTTTCTTTCTATCTTTCTTTCTATCTTTCTTTCTATCTTTCTTTCTATCTTTCTTTCT
Source organism: Anser brachyrhynchus (assembly GCF_964034855.1). Lineage (NCBI taxonomy): Eukaryota > Metazoa > Chordata > Aves > Anseriformes > Anatidae > Anser > Anser brachyrhynchus. Next base: position 172,528,191 of record NC_137694.1, on the reverse strand, counting down.
ATCTTTCTTTCTATCTTTCTTTCTATCTTTCTTTCTATCTTTCTTTCTATCTTTCTTTCTATCTTTCTTTCTATCTTTCTTTCTATCTTTCTTTCTATCTTTCTTTCTATCTTTCTTTCTATCTTTCTTTCTATCTTTCTTTCTATCTTTCTTTCTATCTTTCTATCTTTCTTTCTATCTTTCTTTCTATCTTTCTATCTTTCTTTCTATCTTTCTTTCTATCTTTCTTTCTATCTTTCTTTCTATCTTTCTTTCTATCTTTCTTTCTCTTTCTTCTCTCTTTCTCTCTTTAATGGAGGTTTCTAAAGCCTCTTCTTCTCCCCCTGTTCCCCTTTACAGAGAACATTATATATTTATTCTTCCTTGTTTTTTTTTTTTTCAAAATGATTGCCTTTTTAGGTTTCCAATAATCCTCTCTTGGTTCAGTTTATATCCCCCAGCAGCTGCCCAATAGTCTGTTTCCTGATGTTACAAATACATGGTTATGTTGCTTCTTCTATAACCTTTCCCTCATTGTGCTGAATTTAAAAAGGAAACTTTAGATATACATTGGGTAAATTAATTACTTCTTCCAATCACAACATTTTTTCATTGAAGGTATGAGTTAATGAGTGATTGTGTTTGTGTTAACTAAAAGATTTTAATTAATCTCAGTATTCTTTTGTTTAATCGATTAGCATACATAAGAACGGTCCTACTGCACGCCAGCCAAGAGTTGACCTAGCCTATTGTTTGGCCATCAATAATAAGAAAAAAAAAATAGAAGAACAGGGCAAAGATGTTGTTTCTCTATGACCTTTTTGATTTGTATGTTTTTTGTTTATGTTGTTGGAATTTGTGTTTTAAGGGTCCGCTGCATCAGGTATTGCATTTTGTGTTTGTATTCAATACACCTTGATGGACTTCCATTATGTAGTTATATGTGGAAAAGGACTTTTCTTTTTTTTCCTGAACATTTAGACCTACCAAATTTTATTTTATCTTTCATTGAATTAAACTGACAGCTGAAATAAAGTAGTCTCTTTTTTATTTCTCACAGAATCACAGAATCATCTAGGTTGGAAGAGACCTCCAAGATCACCTAGTCCAACCTCTGACCTAACACTGACAAGTCCTCCACTAAACCATATCACTAAGCTCTACATTTAAACGTCTTTTAAAGACGTCCAGGGATGGTGACTCAACCACTTCCCTGGGCAGCCCATTCCAATGCCTAACAACCCTTTTGGTAAAGAAGTTCTTCCTAATATCCAACCTAAACCTCCCCTGGCGCAACTTTAGCCCATTCCCCCTCGTCCTATCACTGGGCACATGGGAGAATAGACCAACCTCTACCTCACTACAGCCTCCTTTAAGGTACCTGTAGAGTGCGATAAGGTTGCCCCTGAGTCTCCTCTTCTCCAGGCTGAACAATCCCAGCTCCCTCAGCCGCTCCTCGTAAGACTTGTTCTCCAGACCCCTCACCAGCTTTGTTGCCCTTCTCTGGATTCGCTTGAGCACCTCGATGTCTGTCTTGTAGCAAGGGGCCCAAAACTGAACACAGTACTCGAGGTGCAGCCTCACCAGAGCCGAGTACAGGGGGACAATCGCTTCCATAGTCCTGCTGGCCACACTGTTTCTTATACAAGCCAGGATGCTCTTGGCCTTTTTGGCCATGTGAGCACACTGCTGGCTCATATTCAGCCGACTATCAACCAAAACTCCCAGGTCCTTCTCTGCCAGGCAGCTTTCCAACCACTCATCTCCCAGCCTGGAGCGCTGCTTGGGGTTGTCGTGCCCAGGTGCAGGACCCGGCACTTGGCCTTGTTGAACTTCATACAGTTGACCTCAGCCCATCGGTCCAGCCTATCCAGATTCTCCTGCAGAGCCTTCCTCCCCTCGAGCAGATCGACACACACCTAACTTGCTGTCGTCTCCAAACTTACTGAGGGTGCATTCAATGTGTTCAATATGGTGTACTTCTGCCAAAATAGTCACCGGATGCAGGTTGATATCAGTCTATCCAGAAGTTGTGGCTGCCCCATTCCTAGAAGTGTTCAAGGCCAGGCTGGATAGGGCTTTGGATAACCTTGTGTAGTAGAAGGTGTCCCTGCCCATGGCAGGGGGATTGGAACTAGATAATCTTTAAGGTGCCTTCCAACCCAAACTGTTCAGTGATTTTGTGATTCTATTCACAAAATGGAAACTCTGCATCTGCAACCTATGACTCACATACTAGCTTTACAAAAAACTAAAGATAAGAACTTTCAAAACTTTCTCAACTGAGCTAAATTACAGTGAGTCAGCAAAGTGAAAGTCCATTAAAGAGAACTGCAAATGAAATAATGGCTCCACCAATTTTAACAGATGGATTTTCATTTGCTTCCTATTTCACCTTAGTGTTTGTTCCTCCAGACCACAATACTTTTTTTTTTTTTAAGACCCAATAATGTGTTTTATAAGACACTTGTCTTATATTTATATAGTGTAATTACACTATTTAATGGAAAAATTCTCAGTGATAAAGGGATCACAATAGATGGTTACATTTTTTATTTTTTTTATTTTTTTTTTATCCTAAAGAGTATATGATAACAGATGGTAGGTAGGTAAATGGATGGATAAAAAGCATTACTATGTGTGTTCTACTACAAGTCCGTGCACGACAAGAAAGCTCCCTGACACTCCCATTAAATGCCAGGAAGACTTCTTAATAGATGTTAAATATAAATTAAAAATCAAAGTCTGTGACATGTAGGATGTTTGTCTTTAGTAACCTTTGGTTTTAAGGATGAAAAATTGAGATTTGCCACCCACTTTTACAGTGACTAATAAGCTAATAAATTTAGACAGGTGAATGCAGAATTCTGGAACTCTCTTTAAAAAGGTGCCTACAATCCAAATGAATTATTTTAATCAAAAACAGAACAGCCATTAATACTGTAAAGGGACTACCTTTTCAAGAGCTCTATTCAGTCCTTATGAACATAAATGAGACTGTTCACTGTGGTACCATTACTTGTGGGTATAAATATTTGCTTTTTTACTAAAGATAAACCTTTTTTAAACAAATTAATTCCCCAGAGTTGTGTGTATTAGAAATGTTTTCATACATGCAAATCATGGGGATTAGAGATTACAGTCCCTCTTATACTACGAAAGAATTATTACCCTTGGTGACTTTGGCCAGGACATTTCATTCTTTTTCCTGTTTGTGTTCCTACTCTTCTCTTATGATTTCTAATTTGTTTGTAAGCTTTTTCAAGCAGAAATGATTTATATATGTATACTGGTCCTCTGGTACTCCAGGAACAATCGTACTACAGCTGTAGTTTGTGTTGTTTGTAGCTGTGTTTGTATAGATAGTCATACTTGAAGGTGTCATACCTACACTATTGTTATGGTTACCTATGAAGATGCTACTTGGTTTGGAGCATGTGCTATACCGAACATACTGATCTCCCTTTTGAGAATAAATTAATTAAATTAATTAATTAATAATAAAAAAAAAAACTCCACCCATTTCAAGCAGATTCTAAAGCTCACTATAGCCTTACTTCATTTATAGTACTTATCACTCTGTGTTCATCTCTTTCTCCCTTCACTTGTCTCCTTTCTGTCCCTCTGCAACATATTGCTACTGTGGGAGGCATTCACACTGTCTAACTTTAAGTCAACTAATTTAGGGCTCTGAATCATCCTCTAGGAGTGCCTGCCTCATAGCATTTGACTATATATGGAACAGACATTTTTTGAACTTAGGTGTTCTAATGTGTACTTTCTTCAAATACCCAAAGTATTTTGGCCTAGGTAGTGTTAATACTTCTTTGTATTCTTTCCTATACTTCTGTAAAAAAGTAAGCTAACTTGTGAAGTGTTTCAGATTTTTTTTTTCACTATTTTACCACCACTTTCACATTCTCTGAACTATACTTAACACAGCAAGCACACTATTTGTAGGAAAGCATAAAAGAAAAAAAAAAAGAAAAAAAGAAAAAAAAGAAAAAAGAAAAAAAAGAAAAAAAAAGAAAAAGAAAAAAAAAGAAAAAAGAGAAAAAGAAAAAAGAAAGAAGAAAGAAGAAGAAAAGGAAAAAAAAAGATCAAATGGATATGGTATTTACCCACAGAATTTTGCTAAAACGACAGTAGAATCTAAAAAGTACATCTGCTCAATAAATTGCAGCATTCAGCCAAGGAGGCTACAGCTGTGAGCAAGACAGTCCATCAGTACAATGCCTAGCTATGCCTTGACCTTTCTTCTGAGACTGTCAACAAAGGTGCCAATTAGAGCCATGATTAGAGCAACACATTTTGTGTTGTGCTAAACACAACTGTTACAAAGGGGACAAAGATCATCCATTTTGCTTAACACTGGATTCCTGATTGGCTCAACATAGATCTTCCACTGACGACTACTTTGGTAAGTCTCAAGACAAAGAAAAATTAAGTGTACCGTTCACATACTTTCCTTTCGATCTCTTGGGCCACAGAAAAGCTTACGCTTATGCTGTTCACGTCTGAATGATTTTCTGGTACATCTTTGACTTTGTTTAGTTTGTAATCTCTCTCGCAAATTAAGTGATCTAAGACTTTATTAAGTGTCTTTTATATCAGGATTTAATGATAAATCTGCCTGTTTCCACATATCACAACTAATTCTGTCAGCCATAAATTATGCATCCTAATTCAACTTATTGAGAGCTGCAAACCAGATATTCAAGAGCCGCTTCTGAAAGCCTTCCCTTCAACAAAGCCATAAGAAAAGACTTCATCAATATATGTATCAAGTATCAATTTATTTAAAGAATGTTAAATGTGATAAGGTGATGAGAGGCCGGTATGGAAGGCAATGATTTTTTTTTTTCTGTCTCAGTTGCACAATGCGCACATGTAATTTACAGAAAATTTATGCAGACAAGATGAAAAGAATGTATAGTTGAATATACGGACTGTATGCTGCATGAAAACATACATGTGCTGTGTATTAACAGTAGGGAAAATATTATGGCATTATATCATAACATTAAGCATTATCTTGGAGTTTGATTAATAGGGGTTGTGTTGGTTATCTCACAAGCAATATAACATATTATAAAGATTTTAAACAGAATAAGGCATTTCTGTCCAGAGTTCTTTAAACTTACAGAAATGTACATCTAGCAATTACTATTAATTCCTATTTATTTTATCAAAAGTTTAATTAAATTTACTGTTTCTATAATAGTAAAAAAATAAGGAAATCAGCGGTAAGTGCAGCAACAATACATTGCCCCAGTTCCTGATTAAATGTAGTGTAGCTGAGTAGGAAACTTAGAAACTTTTTTATAGCTGTAAGTTTCAGGAAAAAAAAAAAAAAAAGAAAAAAAATCTAAAATTCAGAAGAGTTACCTTCTGTGTCTCATAATTCTATTAGTGTGCTAAGACTAAATAAAAAAATAATCACTTTTTTATTTATTTTTATTTTTATTTTTTGAAATGAAGAGGTACTAAAAACACCACCCAAGCCTCCTCCAAATTGTCATAAAAACTCCCATGAGATGACAGGTTTCTTCTCACAAATTTAAGGGTATGAAACAGGATCTTCCAAACAAAGAGCTGCATTAGCCAATATAATCCATCACAGTTTATTCCCACTGTATTGTTTCACTTACTATTTTGTACATTAAAATTATAAACATTGATACCACTCTCCAGGAATAAGTTATTACTAGAGACTAACAGGATGGAGGGATGGAAGGTATTAAAACACTTCATTTTAAAACTGCAGCATCTCTCATGGGTTTCAATATTCTACCAAGATCTGGGGATCACAGAGGAATATGCAGCCTTCTCAGGAAAGGAGAAAACAACAAAATGTGCCTGAAAAACACTGGTAAATCTTTTCTATATTCACGTTAATTTTTATACAAGTTCTAGAGGAAAAAAAAAAAAAAAAAGGAAAGGGAAAAAAAAAGTGAAAAGTGTGTTGATTCTGCAAAGGAATATTATCAGGATATGGATTTGTTTCAGACACTTTAATGCTTATTTATTGATGCATTATATCTGTGTTTATATAATAAATAGTGGGATAGGGGTTCCGTTTAATAAGTGACAGCCTCCTAGATGTTGAAAAATATTTAGTGATATTCTCCCAAATGGCAGTGTACCATTAGAAAGGCGTATATTAATCTCTTACACTACCTGAATACACATACATTTCAAGAGATATATTAATCCACAGCAAATGCAAAGTATGGATATTTTTCAGTACAAAGACAGCAGCAGTTACAATATTCACACTGTTTTCATATGCATTGTTTCTGCAAAACTCAGCCTTCAATCACTTAGCATTAAGTCATTTTCTTAGGTTTGGCTGGCAAACTGTAAAGACTTATATAACTTTTTCTTAGGTTACTGCTTTGCAAATATATTGTGAAAAGCATTCAGCTTTTATTTGTTCACTGAAGTGAGCTCATGTGTTTGGTACACTTTTTTTTTTTCCCTATATTAACTAAATGGCACGTGGTACAGTTTCTTTTCTTATATTTGATGCAAAGGCATCATTAATGTTATATTATGTTCATTAATAGATATGACTGTACAATATATGTTCTATCTGTCAGTTTCTTATGCTGCACAAACACTGTGGTATTTCAAAAAAAAAAAAAAAAAAGTGAAGTGCACCAAGTCTTCTTTCTATTCCTCCTTTAAATAAGAAACTCTACTTATATTTTTGATTGTGCTGATTTGTGTGTGTGTTGCTATGCAGAAAAATAAAGGTCAAAGTGGTTTTACTGTTACATTCTTATAAGTCAGCATCCTATATTTGACTATATCAAAATAACTTGCTCAGCAAAAATGAATATATATATATATCTGCACACACATGTGTGCAGGTATATATATATATGTATGCATAATTGGTCCTTAGATAGCCAAGATTGCATTCCATATTCTACCTTAAAATCTTATTAGACTCCAGTTCTAGCTGCAGAGATGTTGCTAGCATTTTAATAAGCTTGTTCAGAAAAAAAGAGATTTGATACCTGTTGTCAACTTCCATTCCACCCAAAATTGTTTTGGGGTTGGATGGGTTACTGTATGGAAAATACTGCATTTCCTTCAGACAAATCTTTGGAAATACCAGAAGTTCTAGTTGTCCTTATTCCCTTTACCAAACAGGTAGGGTCTAAGTTGCAGGTGACTGATCACATTTCCAACAAAATGTTCAGGATTTCTTTAAGTGTCCCTTCTGAATTCAAGGCAGAGGCATGAATCTGTGCAAGGTGTCCCAAGCAGTTTGAGAAACCTTCTGTGCAAGCAATCTTCTTTGTGAAGAAAGGTGATGGAGCTTGTTGCACACTGTAGGCAGTCAGGGTTGATGAAGCAGACATTGACTCTCTCAGGGAGAGGATGGAGAACACTTGAGAGAAAGAGAAAGAGATACCAGGAAATAAGCAGACCTAGGGGATGATATGACATATAAAGCATCAAAATAGCTTTGCCTTTCCCTTTTTCCACAAGAATTTGGGGGATTAGAAATCTTAAGATATCTTGGTTCATATCAGATTCTGGAAGAAAGTCTGGAAAAGTAACAGTTTACCTAAAACTTTACCCCTAGTTTTCTTTTTTTATTTATTTATTTATTTTCACATGAAGTTTTCTTCACACATAGGCGTAAGAAGTAGGCTCTATACTCTACAGGCTCCCTGCCTATTTAGACTGATTATGTTCCTGCTAGCTAGGATTATCACCAAGACAGGGTTAAGAACTATTACTTGCAGCTTGCTCCCATCTTAATTTTGCATGCGTCTGCCTAACATACTGAACGAATTAACTACTTTTCCATCCTCTGTCTTTAATTTCCATACTTGTGGTCACAAAGAGCATAGCTATCTCGTGAACATTTAGATTTAATTGTGAAGGTAACCAGTCCTTAACCTTGTTAGATTCACTGAATAAATGTGGCAAGAACAAGGTTCCTCTCAAGAGACTAACTCCCTCACCATCTCAGTCAGAGATTAAGTTATTCGGGGATAGGATGCGAAATGAAGCAAAACTTCTCTCAAAGATGTTTTTGGAAAAAAAAAAATATATATATATTGACATTTTACGTTATAGCAAAAAGTTAACAGCGGGGTGCTTCAAGGTGCCATACAAGAACCAGGTGTTCAAAACATATTAATTAACATGAAGAAAATGAGTGAGCAGCAATGTAGCAAAACTTGCAGATTGCACAAAAAAAAGACTGTTAACCAAGTATGAAGAAGACAGGAAACTTCAGAGGTAACTGACCAAGCTAGATAGATGGGCAGTTGTAAAAGAGGTGAAAATCATTTATTTAAATGCAAAGTAAAGCATATTGGTGAGAAAAACTGTAACGAATCATTCACTTTACCAGACATCTCAATTAATAGCGCCAACTTAGGAAAAACACCTGGGCCTCACTACAGACAGCTCAATGAAAAGACCTGTTCAATGTGCAGCTGCAGTCAAAAAAGCAAGTAAAATGTTAAGATGCATAAGAAATGAGCTGAGGAATAAGAAAGAAAATATAATGTCATTATATGAATCAATAATTTTCCCTCCTCTGGAATAGTGTGATGTACTGGTCACCCCATCACAAAAAGGATATTACTGAATTAGAAGGTATTCAGAGAAGAATGATTGTGATAATTAGGCATATAGAGAAGCCTTCATATGAAAAGACTGGAAAAAAATGGAATTGTTAACCTTAGGAAAAAAAAAGATGAATAAGAAGGGATATGATGGAAGTATAAAAATGGTAAGTGGCAAAGAGAAAATAGATCAGGAGCTTCTGTAGTCCTGCATCTCATAATTCAAGAACAAAAGGACACTAAGTGAAAGTGAAAAGCAGCAGCTTCAAATCTGATAAAAGGACATACTTTTTAATGCAGTACATAATTAGATTATGGAACTCAATGCCACAGGATGTCACTGATGTCAAGACTTTACCAAGATTCAAAGAAGGACTCGGCACTTACAACTCTTGATATTCTTGGGAATCTTACACAGACTAAACATTAAAAAGTTTTGAAAAAGAGGTTATGTGCCATGTTTCATGATTTAAAAAATACTTCTAAAAAAATTTGGAGAAAATATCCCTAGAAATGGATTTTTCCATCTCCAACTATTTGATTATTTTGTTCTTTGCTTTGTTTTGTTTGCATTTTGTCTTGAGACATCTGGGCAGTCTTGAAGAGAGACTGTAAAAATGAATCACTACTCTGATCCACTCACTATTACTGAAATCATACTAGTAGAACTTTGGTCTTCCCTTTAACAGAATAATTGTCCTATTCTTTGCTGTAATTCACTCTACTCCATTCCAGTTAGCTGACTGGATTAGTGCATCATCTATTGACAATTAGCATAATCGTTGCCATAAGCAATATACCACTGCGCAGGTATTTGGAGCAACTGTGAAATTTCTACATGCAGAACCAAATAAATTTTCACTGTGGCAGCTATGCAATTCATTCAATGTGTCCCAATTGTCTTAAAGCCCTACCTTAACCTCCAGCTACGCTATTGACATCTTGTTTCACATCCTGCAGCTGGAAGACATGTGCAATATCTCCAAACAAGAGACACTTTTCTTCATAAGCCTCCAATTTTCTACAGTTTCCTTACCACATTTTTTTCTTCTTTCTAACTCTCTTGCTGCTTGGAGAGATTAAGGTATTATTCTCCCACCTTTTGTTCTTAAACCATTTATTTTCTCACTCATTGGCTTTCCTTTCCCTAGTTCTTTCCTATATGAAGATTTTCCGTGCAAGTAAATGATGGTAGACACAAGCATAAAAGAGCTTTTCCCCAAATTAGATATGTTAACTGAAAAAGTGAATCAAAAAGAGAGTGTGAAATATATTTGGTGGAATCAAGATTGTTGATTTTGACCAGTATTCTCAAATAATTCTTCCTTCCACTGTTATTAATTTCACTACATTCTCAAAGGGAAAGGGAAGAAAAAGCCTTTAAGTATTATAAGTATAAAGGTTTTGGAGGGAAACGGTAGTAGTCTATTTATTATTAGCAGTATTATACTAAAAGCCAATTTAATTACATAGCATTAAAACCACCTACAATTTTCTAAGATTCAGATTCAACTGAATCTTGTCACAGGCCTCATTCAACAGAAGCTACTAACTAGATAGCAGGGAGATAAACCATACAGGTACCTTTATACAGGTTCTATTTGCTGGTCCTATTGCTTTCATTTGACACCTACCCAGCACAAAGCCTGCTAAATTCTCGGGTGTGGGGGTAGCTATAAAGTAAGTGAAAATACTGGGAGCGGGTGAATGTCAAGCAGCTGAGTTTGTAGGGCTAGCTAGGTAAACAAAATGCTGGACGGCTATAACTGCCCTGGAGAAAATTTGGTTTCGGACAGTGCTCAGGAGATGGCCACTGCATAGAGACCCTGAGATAACTGACCTTGGGATTATGTTTGAGAGAAGATGGCAGACCCAAATAAACTAAGGTGTAACTAGCAAGGAAAGATGTGGTGTACCTTGTCTCCTCTCCCACCCCATTGATTGTTTTTGCTTTGGTGCTGTTTATTTTTCTGTGCTTCCAGGTGCATGTGCCACCAATCAAGCATGGCCCTAATTATTTTCTTCTTTAGCCAGGAAAAATATTACAGTGGCATAAAAAGTTTATGTTCTACCCTTCCTGGCTTGAGCTGGTACATCCTACACAATGCTGCAAAGAACCACGTGGATTAATGACTTGTGTCAGTGCTGTTTTCTGAAATTTCCATGCTGCACTCATATGGTTTAGATATGTCTGTAGATTTACAGGTAGTCTGCAAGACTTTTTAGGCTGAATTTAGTACATAGGACATGCACTTAAAACACTCTGGTGTAAATATGCTACTGTTGCACAACAGTCAATTGCAGAAGAGAAAGACCTAATTAGCAACAACAAGGAATTTAATGTTAAAAGGCTAGAAAAAATGGATCCTATATTATGTGGGATAATAAAAAGTATGAATACTGCTGGTATTATAAGAATACAAGCCTTTGAATTCCAGCCTATGAATAATTACAAACATGAGCTCAAGATAATTGGTATGTGTATTGTTCTTTACCTTTTAAATTTTTGTTAAGACTTAATTCTCATTGATAACAATTCCACAACCATGAAAAAAAATGAAATACCTTTCATTTGAAAGCCACCTACTGGGAAAAGAGTGAATTGCATTTTTTCTCATTAAATGCTGCACAAATGGAAAAAACAGATTCTAATGCTGACTAAATACAGTATTAACAGCTGTAATTCTTAAGTTAGCTTCTATCTTTGTATTTCATATAGTGAAAAGGTAGCAAGATATCAGGAGAGCAGATTTAGCTAATGATCACTATTTTGCAACATTTTTTTTTCAACTATGTAAGTACCCTATCCTACCTCGTCAGGTCCTCCAGCCTATATTTCAAGTCAAGTCCTGTGTTCTAAATGTTGTCATCAGTTAAAAAGTATGGTATAAAGTCAATTATTATTTTCATATGAAAAATCTATACAATTAGTAAAAACTATTTCAACTACTTTACTTTCCATTTCTTAGCAAAGAAGCACAGATGTCAGCTAACTATTAACATAAATGATAAAATATTTCATTATGGTCGTGCAAAATTATGTTTCCCACAGTAATATTACCTCATCCATGTTACACATATATGCTCTCATCTTGTTTTGCATATTAAATCTAAATAACATAGTATGGTGGGGTTTTGTTTGTTTGTTTGTTTTTTTTTCCTATACTTTGTATTGGATATGTGTTGTGAACAAATAAATATGTTCCCTTACCATGAAAATAATATTTTCATGTTAGAAGTTTAGATCCAATTAGATTAAGTAGAAATGCGCATGGAAAGACCTATGGATGGATAGACATCAGCATAAGAAAAGGCTTGCTTTTGTTTGGTGTCACTGTATACTGAAAACTAGTTTTTGGAAGAAGTACCAATGAGAAGTGTATTACATTTGTTCCCATTATGGCAAAATGTCTTCTGAAAACAGAAAAGTGAATTAATGCATATTTTAAATGATAGAAGAGTGAATGTGCAGGTAAGATAGCACCCAGCACTTCTTCAAAGTGAACATTCCAAATCTAAAAACGTTATTTAACCAATTACAAGTTGGGCTTTAGTAGCAAGAGTGAAACTTTGAGATGATCTTGAGTGTATTGAAACAAAGGCCTACTGAATTTTATGCTCTATGTTTATTACAACTTTATATAATATACAGAATCATATTCAATTCCATGCAGAACTCTTTCATTTGCTCATAGCTTTCCCTATACATTATTTGGGATTTGGCATATACTGTTTTATCCTCAATCCAAAAACAATTTTTTTTTCCCATCAGTACAAGAGACTGAGCTATACTTAATGGTTCTGAATGGGTTTTCCTAAAGATGAAAAGCTCCTTTTTCTTTGTCTTCCAATCACACTATTCCTGATGAAATGTCAATCTGCTTCTACTACTGTCTTAGCATAAGCCTAATTCTGCGTATTACTTCATAAAATATATCTTTGTTCAGATATGCTGTCTGATATGGAATGAACTTTAAAATTGTCCAATATTAAAACACAGGTAATATCAGACAAGATTTGCAATAGCTTCAACAAAGCTTCAACAAAGCTACTCACATCTTAGAATCAGCCTCAGCCTCTACTCAAGACTCTGAATTGTCCAAGGGCCAAGATGTGCAGCTACTATTCATATAATTAATCCCGATATTCACTACTTACATGTGTAAAGTGTCTGTAGGATAAGGCCTGAAATCATCATTTTGCTCTTAGCCAGTAGTTATTTCAACCAGGAAGGTCAATTTTCTAAGCCCTAAGTTTATAAAGGGCATTAAAGAGATATTCAGCAAACAGTTACCACATACAGTACTTTTTAAAGGATTTGAATTTGCCTTTAATTATCATTGATAGTAAGATAGATGATGAAAAGCAAAGCAATCTCTGGAGTAATAAGACTTTTTCTGTTGAACTACTGCTAAGATAGACATTTGAGATCAATCTTTCACTTAGTTTATGATATTGAGTTCATGGTAACCAGAGCTCTCTCTTGAACTGTTCTTCATTTCCCTTCTCCTAATCTTCAAAACAGTCAGCATTCAAACATAAGAACAGTATTTGTAGCTTACTCATTTCTTCCAAAAGGTCTTTAAGTAGAAAGCAGCCAGTTATCTCACAAGATGAGGGTGCTAGTGGACAACATTATCACAAGGCTTTCTGTCACTTTCCACTGCAATTCCTGACACGTGATAAAGGAGAATAGATGGGGAAAGTCCTAGGCACGTTACAGTCTGAGTTTTTCAACATCTAGATGATGATGCCAGCCACATAGGGGTTATGGACATTCTGTCCTATACCCAAGCTCATAAAGGACTGGGACTCACTTTCTAATAGCCATAAACTCTTCAAGGGAATTAGACTGCTACATTCATAGTTATTTGTATGAAATTTTAACTAATTATTTAATTCTGCAATGCCAAATGACAAGATTTAGGGCTAACACAGGCTACAGTTGCAATGTAGCATGTCAAAAGCCAAAGGATAAACTAAACTCTCCATTGTAAAGAGAGGATGATGCTGAAGAACTGAAAGTAGGCACTTGGCCAAATCAAAACGTTTGTATAGAACAAATGGGATGAAGAAATAATGTTAATCAGCACTGGATAGATTTTGAAAAAGATAAAGATGTTGTTCTTTTCAACTTTAATATTATCTTTCATTTTTCTTAGTTTCTCTGGCCAAATTAGTAGTGTCTGTTCCTGAACTGTCCATGCCAACCAAATTCCAACAAAGTTAACTCTGAATAATGAACCGCTTACAAAGCAATGATTATGTCATGGCTTTGAATGTTTTAGTACATTTTTTCTAGAGCAGTAGTTATGACTGTGATTTTTTGTGATTGTGTAGATTGCAGTGAATGTGACTCCAATCTACAAAACAGGCAGGCAGGAAGATCCAGGGAATTACAGGCCCGGCAGCCTGACATTGGTCCCAGAGAAGGTTATGGAGCTGATCATCTTGAGTGCCATCACACAGCACATATGGGACAATCGAGTGACCAGAAGCAGCCAGCATGGGTTTATGAAGGGCAGGTTCTGCCTGACTAACCTGATATCCTTTTATGACAAGATGACCCACTTAGTAGATGTTGTCTTCAAGAACCTAAGATATTTGAAATAGTAGTTTGGTCTCAATATTCACAAAGAATTGCATGTTAGCATCCTCTTGTAGCTCGTCCAAGCTACTTCTCACATGTCCTAACGTGTAGTACTTTGGTCTTTCCAACGGTGACTGTCCTGTTTAGACTATAATTAGCAATCATCTGAAAAAGATAAGACTTTCCTAAGAACCATCTTCATTCCCAGTGAAGCACCTATATCTACTCTTTGTTCAGTAGGACTAAATAAAACATTATAGCAGTTTTCCTATAAGAAAACTTTATTGTAGTTGAGAATGTTTTTGTTTGTTTTGTGGGTTTTGTTTCTTTGTTTGTTTGTTCTTTAGTTTTTGTTTTTCATGTTTTCACTAACACTTAATTTGGATGATTCTGTCATATTTTTATATTGGGAATTATAGCCTATTGGTAAGGAGAAATTAACCAGTACAATTTCCCAAGGATCTGAAGTAGACAGAACAAGTCTCTGAGTGAAAACACAGAAAGGTTAATGAAATACATACATCATAAAAGGCAGAGTGCAAGAAGGGAAACCCTATTAGAAATTCATTCTGTTGTTTGAAAAAATATATATTTTCTCTCTACTAACCTATAAACAAGGTATTACTGATACATAAAACCACTGATAAAACAAATTTTAAATACCAGAATATTTAACTATGAGGAGGGATTTATTACGCATCAGAAATACAATTCGAACATTGTTTGGGAAGGTCATTATTTGCCATTTTTAAGAACTGTTTTACTATACCCAAATATCTATGACATTATATTAAACATTCCCCAAGTGACATTGTATGCACTCAATATGTCATTCTCAAGGTACTCTGCTGCCCTCAAAGGAAGTGTAATAGATAGCATTTTAATAAATGAGTGAGCTACAGAATCACATTTCACTTTGAGGAGACTTTTCTACTATTTCACTCTCAACATAGAAGTGGTAGATACCTTCACCTTAGGGCCATTTTCTATGTGCTCATAGACCAAAGGGTAGTATTTGAAAACTCAGCAAGAGTTTTCCTTCTGCCCCTTCTCATTTAACAGAAAGTTTGTACTATATAACCTTCCACAGGGTAGAGCGAATCCTCTCAGCTCAAGCCTGTAAAACTCTTTGTTATAACCATGAGAGAAATCTCATTTTCCAAGCATACTCTGTTGCAGAATATACAAGGTTTAAATACAGATGAAGTCAAAATCTCATTAATGACTCAGATCAACAGCTGCCATTGATCGTTAAAACATAAATGTGGTGACTTCTAAATCTTAAAATGACACAGCAGCTGTGCATTCTGGGAAATGAGAGAAACTGTGAATATAATGTAACAATTGATGAATATCATCTTCTTGCTACATAGATATTGCTGAGAATTTTCTGGTTAAAATGAAAAGAACAACATAGCCTTTATCTGACATTTTCAAACTATCTCATGAACACACACACACACACACAAAATATTCCAGGTTTTTCTTGATGCTTATTTGGTTTGCTTTCATTCTGCAAAGAGTTGCTTGAAAAGCAACTTGGAAAGATTCTCTCTTTATTTTTAAAGCATAAAATGCTGTAAATCCTTACATTCTCAAACACAGCATATTTTACTGGCCTATACATTTTGAAATAGAATGTCATTGTTATATAAATGAACCTAAAACTTGATGATACCAGATTGGAATGCAAACTGGGCATGAGTTGCAGATAATTGCCACTAGTGGAACCCACTGCCCTCACTAGTTATATATTGTTGCAAATAATGTTATCTGTTAATTAAAAACTTAGATTAAAATAAAAATACAAATTAAAATAATGTAACATAAAAAATATCGTGACCATCACCTCAGATTCCTAACGTGCATAAACAAGTAGCTCATCTCCATTTCTCAATTTACATTTAAAACCTATGTATTTAATAGGAATTAAGAAAGATCCCAACAAAGAAAATTAAAAAAAAAAAAAGTCCCATTAAAAAAAAAAAAGAAAATAGAAGAAAAACAATCACAGATAGCAAAGAAAAAAGGTTGAAAATACTTTAGATCTAAATTTAACTCAATAAAAATGCAATTTGTAACAGGTGTTTATGAAGTCTTTTCAGTTCGCAGCCACATGCAATACATGATCTGATTGAAACAAAATAATAACCAATCAAATCACTGTCAAGTACCTGAAATGACTGTGTCTTGCAAATGAGTTCTCAGTGAAGTCAAGGATATGTACTAGGTGATTCTATCCCAAAATGTCTGTGAAGAAGAATGTACAACTACAGTTTTGCACAGCAGTAAGTCTAAGTGGCCAGAATTTAAAGGAAGCCCAGCAGCTGCAGCCAATCCATGTCCCAGATTGAAAATAAATAAATAAATAAATAATAAAATTTAAAAACGGGAGAAAGCAAGCAACACATCATCCCTCTCAATGCATCCCTCACAATGCATCCCTCACAACGCATCCCTCACACAGGTGGATGTCATCCACACAGAAAGCTCACCAACTCGTCTGTCCCACATGTTACAATGTGGGACAATGTCCTTAACAGCTTTACTCCTTAAGAAAATGTCCTCAAGCACCACAAGTCTCTGTAAAAACTGATGCAGTTGTTATCATTCAAGAGGGTTCATGAGCAAACTCTTAACAAACTACTGCTTTTTATCTATTTTTATGCACTTCGGATATGTAAATACTACTACCATTTTGGTCTGTATCGATATAACTCTGTGATAACTAACGTGTACAGAAAGCCAGTAGCAAATCTGGCCTCAAGCATTCTTCCTTGAAAATTCCCTATGAAATACATGGCTTTACTTGGTTTAAAGTAAAAAACAACACATCTAGGGTAACACCCTGGGAAACAAATACAAGCAAGCAAACAAACAAACAAAATCTTTGTGAAGAACAAGTAAATGCAAGTTCATGAAAAGCCACTACAAATTAGAAAATCCTTCCTCTTCCATTCACCTCAGCCTGAATCACAGTCATTATTTCAATATACTTCTAAGAACAAGTAGTGTGGGTATGCTCCAGGGCTCTGTGCTGGAAGACTTAAGAAAAACACTGACAACAACCTGCAGACTTACAAGGCATGAATGAAGCAAATAATCATCACATGGCAGAAAAAGCAGCTCGCCTCTAACTGCTAGACTTGTTTTGCTGTTATTCATTATTTATCCTTTCCCTCACAAGCAAGAAAAACAGAAACAGCCTTGAACATCCTCTCAATTTCTTCTCAACTTGTAGGTCTTTACCTACCTATCAAGAAGCCACAGCCTTAGGAAGCTGTCTGTCTCTGTACACAGAGGAATATTTGCATGACTAGCATAGTAATTCTGTTTCAGGCATTTGGCTTTTATTGTTTAACTGTCTCCATCACAAACATTGCATAATGGCACTGGGTAACAAACATATACAGAGTTCTGTTAACTGATCAAGAAATAGCTGAGTAGGAATGACCTGTGATCATATTTATTGGCATTTCATTGAAAACCTCTCCTGAATCATCATTTACATCATCTAAGTCTGAACTGTTTTGTTCAGTACATCAATGTTTCTTGTTTTCTTGTTTGAAAAACAAGAAGAAATCAAAACTCAGAACCTTATACCTCCACTGAAAAGCCTGAGAGTCAATAAAGATGTGTAGAAAACAATTCCTCAACTTCATTAACATGATTGAAAGGAACGAAGCTCCCCAAAAGTAGAGGAAGACAGGGATGGGCTGTTGCCCATCCACCAAGAACACAGATACAGTAAAACAACAGAAGCTGGCAGCACATGCTGGCACCAGGGAACCAAATGCCTTTTGGCTAAAGTGCCTTATAGAGTGCTATAAATGAACACAGATTTGACAGAAATGCAGGCAAACCTCTCTATGTATGGTATGGCAAGTGCTGCATGCCTATGGCATTTCTGACAAAACGATGTATTAAAAATGGTGTAAGAAAAGATCATACTTCTGAAGCATGATACAAGTATAGCAAACCATCTAGTTTTTAATATACTGCAATAATTAACGCAGTCGTACATATTTTACCTTGAATGTTTTGCCATTACTGGAGAACTTGCTGTTTCTGTTAGTAGAAAATAAGGAGTCATCAAATATTTCCTTCACACAATCCCATTTACTTACTGTAAATGTCAGGACACCTGACTTTGTCTGAAAAGTGGAAACAAAATACAGATTTCATGCTCAGAAACAAACATTATCAGCAAAAAAATCCCCAGACCTCAGAAAAAAAGAGCTGTTTTTTGTTTGGTTGTTTTTGTTTTGAGGTTTGGGTCTTTCTTGGCATCCTTACAGCTGAATGGCCTTGACTACTGCTCTTACTTTTAGTCTCCCACCTTCATTGCTGCAGCCAATAAATCCACTGGCCTCTGAACTCCCATTTCAAAAATCCCTTTTATTTCTTCAGGTAGGTAGGTACAAGTTCTGCCATTCAGCCAAGCACTTTATGGCACAGCTTCTGATGTTTCCAGCAGCAGCCACATAAAAGAGTGTTTAATTGTTCCTTCTGTGTAGCCTGAAGGAAGTATGGTGAGCCAGCACACCCACCAATTTAACTAGTGAACAAAGTTAAAGATCTAGGTTAAAGAGCTTAATTTAACCCAGGTTAATGGAATGGTCAAAGAACTGCTGTCAAAGGCCTTCCAAAATAAAATCCTATTTTTGTACTGCCTTCTGGATTTCATCAATGACATTCATCTACCACTGGAAACAAAGCTGTATTTTGGGTTGTTTTTTTTCTTTCTTTTTTTTTTTTTTTTTTGGATGGCTCATTGGTGTTTGTTTATTTATTTGTTTTTAATAGATGCAAAGCTGTATTTTTTGTTTTAAAGTACAAATTTAAAAGAATAATTTTCTCTAACATCTTGGGTATTATTGAGACTTTTAACTCATGATGTGAAGGTCTCACATTAGATGCAGGGCAAAACATGTTCTTTAAACAACAATGCTCAATTACATATAGTCCAAATTTATAATAGACTTCCAACCACAGACTGTCACTCCTATCTGTATAAGGAAGGAGACCTTCTTTCTGACAATCATCAAAAACTGAGCATCGTGACACCAAACTTCCCTCTGGTATAAAAGAATTACATATTGAAGAAGGCTACAACAATTCAAAATAAAAGATTTTGAGTTCACATGGTGAAAATTTTTGTTACCAACAGTAAACAGAACTGCACTTCCTTTAGATGTGTAATAACTGCTGGTATTTCAGTCTTGGAATTTGCCTGGGACCATTAACAATAATTAGACAAGATGCTCCTGTTCACTCTCTTTAATATTGGCTTAAGTGTCCAGAGAAAAATGGCAATGTTTAATATTTAAATATCAAACATTTTGATTAAACATTCAAGTGTTAAACTAACGTTAAGGAAGGCTGAAAATGAGTTTTTAGAACCTTCCATAGGTCTTTTGGGTTGCAACTGCCAAAAATGCTTTTTGAAATTTGCCGCAACTGCATTTCTTCAAAAAGTAGCCTGACCCCAAGATCACAAATATCAATTGTAGTTAATACGCAACATTTCAAAGTTTGTATTTAGTGCTGGACTGAGAAAAAAAAAAAAAAAGACCCCCCCCCCCAAAAGACTACAAGACAAGATTTTGACTAAAATCAGGTATAAGTGTAGCTACTCAAAGAGTCAGGGCACCTTATATACAGGAAGAGGTAAAATGAATAAATGGAACTCCCTAACAGAAAGGTTAAGTTGATAGGCCTCTCAGTCAGGTCTGCAACTTTATAAACTCCTGAGGAATTCCCCTAAAATCTACTAGGATTTGTCCAAGTAATTTTCTACACTTCAGAGCCATTATATCTCCTCTTAAGATACGTCCTTCCCCTTTCTCCAGAAATATTATTTTACATCGGCCTTTTATAAGAGTTCAGCCCTATTTCTCCTGGAAACTCCCATCACAGCAGTATGAATGGAAACCTCCAAACAAACCTGAAGGGATTTTTCCAAATTCCAGAAAAAACAATGGAGATTTCAGATTCTGAACCAAATGTTTATTGCAAAACATACCCAGAGAGATTTGAGACAAAATGAATAAATAAATACATAATAATAAACCACTCCCTAGAAAACAGCTATTCTCAATCCCCAAAAGCTACCAGGATTACTGACAAGGACAAACATCAGTTGCCTCGTGCAAATGTAGAAGACTTCACATTTATCCATTTTACATCATAGCTGCAAATTATCAAAATGCAATTCATACTGTATTAAGGAGACAGTACACTATGCTCCTAGCTTCTGGTCACATTTAAAAAAGAGAAAATCTACTGAATGAACAGTACCTCTTGCCTACTTTTAAAGTAATCTGTTCAAAATAGTACAATATTACACATATTTATTAAAAGTTTTGTTGTTGTTGTTGTTGTTGTTTTTAAGGAAATATCCCCAAGAAACACTACTCTCTTTTTTCTTGTATATGGAATAAAATTGCAAACACTGTAAGTTTAGTGTTTGGGGCTTTTTGGCATTAATTATTGACAACAATGAAGGTTGTTTAAGACTAGCTGTGTCAGAGTTTTGGATACCAAGTGTGACAGGCTCTGCAGGTGGACACTGCTTTGCCTGTTGATACGAACTGAATCTGAACATAGCAATTTATTCAGCAAATCAAACCAATCACTGCACTGCAGTTTTCTCTTTCAGCTCTCATTTCCCAACCACTCTTAACCACTTTGCTACTTCTGCTTTACAGCAAGCTGCTATTAGGGGGTGTTTTATGAAGAAGGTACGGGGATTTACAAAATTTTAAAGACAGTTCCACTCTTCCACTGCTGCCATTAGGTGCTACATCATTCACAGATGTTTTATACTAGCCATCTGTCTCCAAAAAGCTTTATCATTATATATATTTGTCTATCCCTTACCCTAGCAAAAAAAAAAAGTAATCACTGTTACGTCATGCAAAGCATTTAAACATATCAAAGATCAGAACAGCTTGCAAGTGAAATTTGCTCTGATCGACTATGAATAGTTGTCCAAAGAACAAGATTACTTCAAATCCTTCTTTTTCACTAAGAAACAAACTGAAAAAGAGGTTCTTTAAATCAATTATGTTTTAACCTATTTCGTGAAAGACATTTAAGCTAACCAGTCCTACAAAATAACCAACATGAAAAGATCAGAGTGAAAATTAACACCAGATTGCCCAATAGATAAGTGTGGAAAGAAAAGTATCCAACTCACAAAAATCAGATTGGCAGTCAGCTAAAGGGGGGAAAAATAGAGCAATCTTACAGTGTTGAGCCAATATATAACCCTGGATTAATAGCTAGCCTTGGCAAGACTCAAATGTGAAGATGCTCGCATCGGGCATCCCAGAGTTGCTGCTACCAAAGGTTGTTGCTATGGTAACCAGTGACAGTCAGCCAACAGTAAAATGAATTTAGAAAAGATAGTTAGGAAGTATTGAAAGGAAGAAAGGAAAAGAAAAGGAGAGAAGAAGTTTGATGTCTGTAAGAATATGCATAGTTCCGTTATCTGCTGTTTGTTCCACATCAGCAGAGAAATCAGTCACTGAAATGGAGCAGGATTTCCATTTTATCTCCGTGATATTTGAAAGATATTCCTGCCTGCATGAGCTTCTAATTGAAAGAAATTATTGTCTCTTTCACGCGACAGCTTGTCAGTGACTCAGCAATCCAGCAAATTCAGCCTCCTCTGAAAACTGCATGGAACTGTTAGCACATTGTTCTCATCTAAACTGTTTACAGGAAGCATGGAGTGGCCCATTTCTGTCTTTTGCCTTTAAATCATCCTGGGGAAGGTCCCACCCTGACATGTAAAAGGGCTCAATGGAAGAAGTATTTGTCATTGAAACAAAAGGATTTGGGACTTTACAAATCTGGTGGAAAACTCAGATGATTTTTTCAAAGAAAGAACAAAACACAGACTGGTTTCTTTAAAAGCAAAAATTCGGTTCAAAGGAGGATAGCTGGAACTGTGGTCAGTGGACCATAAATCACAGTGCCCATGCCCAGCTATGCAGCACAGTATGGAAGAAAAGGTTTCAGATGGCAGTGTCCCTCAGAGATAGCTGTGGATGTGTATGCCAGAGAGGTAGTTATTGTTATTTACTTGCTGTGCTATCAACATAGTATGCTAGAAAGCACACTTTTTAGGAATCAGTGTGTGTGTGCTATATTATCTTATCTGCAGCAAAACATTGTCCCAGTCCCCCAGAAAACTCCTGCTGGAGTACTGGCAGGAAGATAAAAATGAAGTACTACTTCTGGTAAAACTGAAGTGCTGAACTAGACTTCCCTACAAGCACCTTTTCCTAAGCTTGACTGTATGCCACGATCAGGAGGATGAATAAGAAAACCTCATACTCAGCCCTAGAAATACTTAGCAGTTGATTCACATAAATGCATTTTTCAAGTCTAGAAATGGCATGGAGAAGGGTAGAGGCAAAAAAAGCTGTGAGATAGCGCAAGCATGGATTAAGTTGTTATTTTCAGAGAATAAATGTCTAGAGAGGCTTTTACACAAAAAATGTGCTTTTACAGAAACAGCAGACATAGCCACATTTAAGAAAATGACCAAGTTTGTCTTCCCTTCCAGCTCTGGGACCATGAGGGCCTAGGTCACTTCACTTGCCCTTTTGAGGACGTGACTCGGGAAAGTCACTTAGTCACATTCTGCTTCGTTTCCTCCGTAAGTAAAATGGAAAAATACAAACCCTCTCAGCCTTTTAAAAGTGCATTCATGTTTAAAGAAATGAAAAGTGCTAAGCAAGTGGTAAATATTGTTTGAGTAGATTAATACTTGGGTGATCAATATACATTATGAGACTGCTCTTACTCATCATGTTACGACAGCTAAGGGAATGCAAGAAATAATAATAATGATGATGATTATAGCTGGTACAAATGCCCCTAGTGAAGGCTGCCAAGTTTCCTAGAATGTACAGCCATGTTCTCATTACTTAACTTTAGTGAAACTTTTACTGTATGAAGCCAAAATTATACCTGCCATCTGCATCAGACTGACTCAAGATTTTTACTAATTGATGTTTTTGTTGACTTGATTTTACCAAATATTGCACTGAAATAGATTTTATTTGTTTTGAAAATGGAACAAATTAAAAACAGGTCACTAAGTTAATACTGATAATTGATAATTTTTCTAGTACATTCTTTGAAAATCTTTATGAAGGCTTAGGACTAAAGTGATATTAAGCAAAGCAAGAGTACTGAGATCACAAAGTTCCCTTTTGCTAGATCCACGAAAACAAGTCCAAATGGATTTCATCAATTTACAGATTTCAAAAGGTTATATGCATTCTAAAAAGGATAAGGATGCAGACTTTAGCTGCAAGTACAGAAATTTTTCCCACAAGCACAAGCAAGAAAAGCAATGTTCTAAATATCTGGAGAATGACAGTGCCAAAATATTTTCAAATTTTAGATATAAAGTACTTGATAGCAACCCTGTCAACAAATACTAATCAGAGATCAGAAATATCGTTATCTAGCTGATTTTTTATAGAAAGTAGGCATATGGTAGAATTTTTGGTAGTTTCTTCATATTCAGAAATCATAGCAGATTTTTTTTTTAACAGATAAGAGAAACCTGTTATTTTTTAGTAGGTGACTCATATTATTCACCTAGATGATTATTATCCCTATAAAAAGCTAGATCATCCAGAGGATAATAAAAGACAAAAAGCAAACAGAAATCCCCCATGCAAAATCTCTTGTTCATTTCTTTCTAATGTGTTTGAACCCATTGCAATAAACAATTGCAAGACATGCAATGTGTCTCCAAGAATGGCATCCAAAGCTTTTCAAACTCACTGCTCCACTTTTCTTTCACAGGGCGCCTGTGTTGTAGACTGTGTTGTAGAAGACAATGGTGGAAAAGATGAGGGTATGGGGATTGCAACACTGGAAGGGGCAATTCCTCCTTTCTGCACAATCTTTTTGCCATTCTAGTGCAAGTTATCTTTAGCTCACTTCTAAAATAGCAGGAAATTAAAAAAAAAAAAAAGTATGCAGCTGAGAATAGAAAGTTGTTCTGAAACAACACATAGTTTTCTGAACATCAGTGTATCTTTGTCTGTAGTTTCACGAGATTTTCTCAGTATAATGCCTGACCCTTCTTGAGTAAAACTGTTGCTTAAGTTATTAAAAAAACGTGGGGCAAGCTAACATAACAAAATATTTTTATTTAGACAAAGCTAGCCTGACACTGAAATGAACACAGGTGCACTCATCTATAAAAAAAGTAAAAATAAAAAGAGGCCAATAGCTGAAAAAATATGAAGCACTTTTAACTCCTAAATGAAATAAAATCACTGTGACAATATATACACATATAAAGATAAGAACCATTTACGTAACCGTCTGATCTAAATCCATTGTCACGTTAAAGAGTAAGAAGAAATCCTGAAGAAACATTCATGAGCAACACGCTGTTGTTAAATCCAGGGATAAACATTATTCCTCAATAAGAAAACACAATATTGTTTTGCTCTTTAATTTCATTAAATAATGAAAACACTTGTGCTTCTTTTAAGTACCTCTGAAGTGTTTGGCATTAGTCCGAATTCTTTATAGAAAAAGGTACCCTTTTTAGCTTTTAAAGCAAGAACAGTTACAAGAACAGTTAGATACCAGTCTTCTACTTCTGCCCACAGGAAAACTGGGGTTTGCCTTTCCTGAATTCATTAATCTTTGAAGTCCACCTAAACTGAAATAGTTTGTGTATGCATGAAATATGAGAATGGAAATACCTTTTACTTGCAATAGATCTGCTTTTATCTTCATATTTATTCACTTAACAAACAAGTATGTTTTATTTATCTGAATATAGGTCAGAAACTCTTGTCTATGGACCTTAACACTTTCCACTAGTGTGAGCCTGAAGTTTGCAAATGGGCTATGGATTTAAACTATTATAGTTCGAGTACTCATTTTTTGAGAACTAGACCCTGGTATAAGAGGTGATGCAAATCTGAAACTCCCTTTGTCTTCAGTGGGAGATAGGTATAATTTCTGTATGTCATAGAATCATGGAATCATTAAGGTTGGAAAAGACCTCCAAGATCATCTGGTAGTTATCTTGAGATATGCAGTCAGGTAGTGATGCACAGAGAAAGGGTTATCACCATGGAAAATTCAGCTCAAATGCACCTTTTTAATGTATTTTCTAGTCATTCCAGAATAAGCATTTCCTAAACATTTCTTAGATATTTAACAAGTAATTAATTGTATAATGTTCTAATTTCTTTTTAATTGGAACCGGAAAGGAAAGCCTACATACACAACCAAGTTATTAAGAATAAAAAAGAATCTCAGTAAAAACACAAGCAGGCCAAACTCCTTTCATTTGATCCTTTGCTAAAAACAAATTGAAAGAGTTTGGCCAATAATGGCTAGGAGTGTTTTTGTTGTTGTTGTTGTTGTTGTTGCTTTCCTATTTGAAACTTCCTAATTGTCTTACGTGTGGAATACTCTGCTTAATTAGCTCTCTGCCAGTTTTTATCTGCATCTGTGCTAGGAAACACCACAAATGGCCTAGTCTCTAAACCTACTAATCTGACAGACTGACCCCTGATAAATCAATGTTATAATCCCTAGCTTGCTGCCTTCCACTTCAGCTGTCTGTGGCATGCTTTGATTAATAGCTGCCTTGCAGGAGAAACATATGAAAATTATATCATGTGCAACTGGTTTGAACTATTGTGCAACCATGGGACACTGAGCCACTCTGGGGAAAAAGTTAAAATGAACTACAGTAGATAAATGTCAATTTCAGGGGTTTTGACGTTATATTATATTTAAATTAAAGGGAATTTTATTCTGGTTCCTTCTTGCTCTGAGCCTGCTGGTTTTTCCTTTCAGAAGATTCTGATAAAATATGTGATCATCCTCTGCCAAGGTTCTCAATTCCTCTTCGGTGCAGACGGAAGGGTTTATATGATAAAATTTTAATGACCATGGACCTGCATAACAATGTGAGGCACCAGCACATTTTCAATAACACTATGCGTCTGTGAGGACTGGCATCGGGTGATATTCCTACTGCTGAATTCTACATGTCCTAAGAAGCAGGCTTAGTGGAGATACAGGCAGAACCAGAGAAAGGTCCATTATCATGCAGCAGTTGTAGAGATGAAATGGAGATTTATGAATCCCTGCCAGAAAACTATATTATGGACTGTAAATTAAAATTGGGGCTTAACACATACTGAACTACATGCTAGAGAGGCTGATTTCCAGATTATCCTGTCTATTCAGGCCCAGGCATCTGTAGAGACCACCCCTTGTGAAGCAGTCCTGAGCTCTCCATGAAACTCAAACATGCTAGACTTTGAAAGGCAAGTGCCAAAGCTTTTATGGTCATGGAAATTAATTAATTAATTAATTAGGTAAGTAAATAAATAAAAATCCTCAGCTATTTCAGCAAGCATTTACTTGCAGCATGCTTTTGTAGTACGGTGCCTGGGACCCAGTGGCTTCATTCTCAGAAGTAGTTCCATTGCCTTCATGGAGAGACTTCTATTTTATTCTTCTCTAAGTAATAGTGTGTTGCAAGCTCAAAGGACCGGAATTTGGTTTCTGAATTACTGCCTGCTGTTCATGAATCACAGTCTTATCAGATCTGCCACTGCACACCTCCACCTGAATCACTAAATCCAAATAATTCAAATTGTTTACTATGTTTTAGATTGGTAAGCATCTTCTAGAAAATCCCTTAGGGAAAAATAATTTTTTGAATGAAAAGAACTAGATGGTAAGATAGTGAAAAAGGTTTTTAAAAACTCTCAGGGACAACAAACCTGTAAGACAAGGGATTAATTCTGTATTGAACTACCTCTCTACATATGCCAGTGTTTCAAATAGAACACAAGTGATACAAGCTGGAAGATTCATCTCAGAATATATTCAAATATGCATCCATTGGTATGTCCAATGATTAAGACTTTCCTCAGGAAAAAGAAATGAATAGTACCTTTTCTGATATTCTTTTTCCACCCCAGACAATGAACATAATACAATCATTTCCTTTTCACTCTCTACCCATCTGAACAAAAAGCTCCACATAAGCAAACACAAAATAAACTTACTCATTACACATTCCAAGTCAACTGTGAGAGGCTAGGGCTTACTTTCCCCCATTCTTTATAACATCTTATATTTCTTTGGAAATTGGGTTACATCTTTAGGAAAAGATAATTTGTCTTAGCCTTCCTCCACTTCCCAAAACAAAATAGAAAAAAAGGAGCAGAGAAAAAGTGCAAACTTCCCCCCCCCCCCACTGCCATGAAAACAGAAAAAGAATACAAATTAGCTTTCTTTTCTGCTTATTTGTACAATTTAAAAAAAAAAAAAAGACTAAATTCACTTTACACTTCAGACCTCTACAAGGAGACTTTGCCTCAAGTGAAAGTAGTTCCACATGGACCATTTTGTGCTTGTCTAATGTGTAAATGTGCTGTTTTATGTTGAAGTAAGTATAAGCAACTATACAGTGCGTATACAGTAACTTAGCTATCACTTTAGCCCCACAAGTGCCATGCCCTAAGGCATGCTACAGGCCGTGCTTCATAAGGCAAGCAAAGTATTTTCAGTGGACTATCTGAAGTGGCACAGCATATAATAGAATATATTCTAGACCTGGTGAAGCAATACGTTCCAGAAAATATGTCATTTTGTTTTCTGGAAGGCACAAGGGTAATAAAGCCCATAAAGTCCAACCCAAATAGCAAAGTGTACAGAAGCATTTCCACTATGTCTGTCCATCCTATGAACAATGTTTCATGGGAAGAGAAAATTCATGCTGTTCACAAATATTTGCACTGGCCATTAAATGGATGACCCAGATATACAATTAGAAATAACAAGGAAGAGATTGCATGAAGCAACCTGTTCAATCTTTCTGGAGGCCCAGGCCCAGCTATTGCTCCAACGAGCTGAGTAACTGTTGAGAAGATGTCACCTACTTGTTGACCACATGTCCCAATGGTTATCACCTTATTATGTTTTGGACATATTCATAAGCCCAAACTGGCCTCTAGAAAGCTTAGAGCAGCTGAAATAAGGCTAGCATAAAG
Organism: Anser brachyrhynchus; assembly: GCF_964034855.1. Classification (NCBI taxonomy): domain Eukaryota; kingdom Metazoa; phylum Chordata; class Aves; order Anseriformes; family Anatidae; genus Anser; species Anser brachyrhynchus. The sequence goes on along the minus strand of NC_137694.1, from coordinate 172,499,950 downwards.
CAAATTTAAGACCTTTTCTAGTGCTGTTGGGTAGATCTGATCTTTGATTCATTTTCACTTTTCTGTGAACACATTTCTTTTAGCTTTCCTAGAACAGGAATACTAAGAACAGCACGCACACCACCATCTTTCCACAACTGGTGGAATAATGCTGGCAAAGCACATATGTATATAACTCTATGAATATGAGTCTTTGTAGTAAAGATCTTCCCAGCTCTGCAATGACTAGTACCAGGCAGCACATAGCACTGGTAATATGCAGTGTGACAGACAATGATAGTCTGAACTTCATCTCCTCAAGCAAAAGCAACAGAATAACAACTGACTTCAGGAGGTAGCACAATATAAGACTGGCACCTGGAACCAGTCGTCCCAATATATTTCTTTTAATCACCTGTTCCAGATGGCTAACAGTAATGTGAGCACATCTGCACATGCAAGAAAGGATGTAAAAGCTCAGCACATGTTGTGAAGCGCACGTTATCACTCATCATCACCACTTGCATCAGCAGCCCTACATGCGCCCAGGCCTCACCCTGCTGGTCCAGCCCGGAGCCTCACACTCTCTCTGACCTCAGTCTGTCCCCTGGGATGTGCCCAATGTCTGGGGCTGGGGCTGCCCCTGGCTACCCTGCTCCTGACCCTGGCAGTGGGACCCTGCCCTGCCACCCCTATGCAGACACCCCCTGTTCCCAGACCCGAGGGAGTTGCCGGCCCATATGGCACCTGCCTAGGCAGCAACCATTTGCAGAATCCTAGAGATGGGGTGACCACAAATGCCTATTTAACAAAGAAAACAGATTGCCATGCTTTTGGCAATAGACCCAAAAGTTGTTTTTATTCTATGCCAGATTTCTTTTACCTAGTTTTTGCTACCCAAATGCCCAGAGTAAAGCTAGGTAAATCCAAATGTGATTTTCTTTTTTCTTTTTATTTTCTTCCTTTTTTTTTTTTTAATTGCTCTGGATGATATACTTGGCACACCATGGCTCTTCACTGAGTTGAAGGCTCCTTGTACACAAGCACTTACACCATGCATCTGTAATCATATCCTGTAAAATGGCATCAGCAAAAGAAAGAAGTGACATTTTTTCCTCTTGATCACAACAGAATAAACAACATTTTAAAGGTTAAATTATTCAAATTCTACAGTTACCTGTTAAAAAAAACGACATCTCTGCTGTACCTTCAGATTTTTTACATCCAATTATTTTGATTTTTTTTTTTTTTTAATCCTACCCCACTTTTCCTGACTACTGCTGCTTACAGGGCAAAAATAAAAAAAAAAATAAAAGGGTTGTAACTAGTGGCAACTCATTTACTTCCACTGATAGCTACAGCTCCCAATACATGGCTTTCAGCTCAACTCAGAGAAGTTAGATGAACAAGCTACAGCAAGTTAATGAAACAGAAACAGGCAACACCTAAAAGCATATCACAATGTCTTGTGCACTAAGAAAATCTGGGTGTCAGCTTTAACTTTTTTAAGGTCAGACAAGTGTGACAAGAGGTCATAGGGAAGAAAAACACAATATTGTTCTCTGCACAGATTAAGACAAAATAAAATAAATAAGACTAGGAAGTTCAGTCTGAAATCCAATTTTAATTGATGTAAATCACTTCAATCCCCTTGTTGCCAATTCTGTCAGTCACTACGTGAGGTTGATGGAACCATACTGCATTACACCAGCAGAAAATCTGTCACTTCAATGACAGAAGAGACTACATGGTATTCAAAAAACATTTTTTTTTCTAAGGGTTTACTGGTTATTCATTTTATGATCCTGGGGTTGTCTATAGAAAATAAAACAAAATGAAACAAGGGATTCTACTATGTTTCTATGTGTGATAGTGCAAGGAAATTTAATCCAAAGACCCTCTTGCTTAGTATCTTTCCTGTTAATCCTATACAACCTACTTTGCCTCCCAGGAGCACCCTTTCTGCTGATGCCTCTGCCTCTATCTTTCATTATACACAGGTTATCCAAAATGCAGGTTTATGCATGAAGATCTACTGTTCTTTAACTTAAAAACTATAGCCATGTGAGAACTGAAAAGCAGTGGGTTATGGCAATCCCAATCATTTTGTCTATTCCTTATCAGTCCTTAAAATCAATACCTTTGCACCCAGAATCTTTGATCCAGACCAGACCCTTTACCCTATTTTCTGATACTGTTCCATTTCTCAGGATGTAACATAATTAATTCTTCCACATGGCTACATAAATAAATAAATAAATAATAATAATAATTACAAGGAATCAGGGAAAACAGCCATACAACACTGTATGAAATAGCATTATGAGTGAGCTCATAAAAAGAGATGCTGACTGAGGAATTTAAAATTTTTCAAAACTTTTGATCTTGTTTATATATGTGAAGGTTTGATGTGAAAGCTTGATGTCAACTGTAAAAAGAAACATCTCTTAAGACAAACATAAAAAACAGACCTCCTGTTGAAACGTACCCAATGATAACCAACAAGTTTCTGATCTTGAAGAGAACATCACTGGAGCGTCTTGCATTTAATATTATTTTATGCCAAGCAGCCCTATTTTTCTTCTCATATTTTCTTTATGGATAAGTGTTTGGTTTCACACTTCTGGTAAAATAGAAAGTTGCTGGAGTAGATGTTCAGTAAGCCTTATTAGAATAACTATCCTGTTGCCTGACATAATATGCTATTTTATGAGGACCCATGTACAAAGTAAATATAACAATTATTCTTTTCATCTGTGATAATGACAATTATTAGTAAGTGGAATAGTAATAACCTCTTTGTATTTAACACTGAGCTCTAACCCTGCTGAGGAAAAACTGAGCCTTTCATTTCAAATGTTTCTAGATTGAATTTACTTTCTGTATGTTTTACTGTTAACTTTGATTGCAAAATATCAGTAAAAAAAATTCAATTAAATATTTAAGCATTATACACACAAAAGGATCTTAGTGGAAATTGGTAGATTTTTTTTCCGTCTTGTGATGGTATCACAAGCTATAAATCAACATTTAACATCTAATTGAATTTGTTTAAAAGTGAACCAATTTTTTGATGATATAATTCTGGTGATAACAGACAAATGATATTTGAAATATTTTATCATTAAAAGGATGCTGGTAGCATCTGATTCTAACAAAATAATCATTATTTTTATGTAAAATTATTGAAAATATAATATTGACTCTATATAACACAAGAATGTCATGTCTATTTGCTTTTAGTGGTTACCCAAAGTGGTGGAAATTACATTATTATGGAATTGTTGGTGGGTTTGTTTGGTTGGTTGTTGTTGTTTTGAAAGGGGAAGAAGAAGAGAGGTTGCTCTTGTTTTTAAGGAAAAATCCAGAGACAGCCTAGATATGCCACATGTGAACAAAAATTGCTTTTCAAATGTCACTTGCGACCTGACATAGACAGGGAAAGGTTGACAGATATTTTAAAGCATGCAGAAAGGATAGAAAGAAATATTTTACCTCCAACTAGTTTATTTGTCTTTTCTATATTCAGAGAGGTCTAAAATGCATTCCCATCCACCTGTCAGTGTTCTTCTAATGAACTTTTTGGCAATATTCATAGAAGGTAATGGAAAAGGTTCATTATACTTGCATGGAGCACATAAAACAAATGTTCAAAAATCAGAAAAAAATATAGGACAATTTATTAATGCTTGCACTGTTAACGTAGTTTACTGCTAGCCTTGGTCAGATGTTCAGGTAAATTTGATCATACTTTAAAAATAAGATTGCTTGGTAAAAACATAGTATCACAGTACATCAGCAGCAGGGTTATTTTTAAGCGTAACATACAATGCATTTCTATATATGCTGATATATTAACCCTGTGTGTCAATACAAGGAAAAAAGGTCAGGAACCTTGCATAAAAAGTTCAAATTGTTAGTGAAAACAAACCAAATGCAGAAGCTCATTAACAACAATGAACAGAAAAACTGGGGAATGCAAAGAAAGTGGCATATGGGAAAAATGCAAGGGAAATAATATACAGAAATATTCTGGAAAAGCACAGTTTTCCAGTGAAAGTGATTAACTATGTTGTATATTTGCCAAATGTATTATTTGCATTTCAAATTTCTTGAAGTCAATGGGTTCTCCCTAAAGGCTCAATAAAAGGAATGAGTTTTCAAGAGTTATTTGAATGAAGACAAAAGACAGTGGTTTAAGTCATGAATAGAAGGCTACAAAAGTAAGATACAGAAGAAAAGCCCAGAAAGAGAAAGGTACTAGGACAAAACAGAGAACAAGAGAGCAGTAAGAAATACTCAGTAGTAAAGAAAATTATAGAAAAAGTAATCTCTAAAAATAAATGGCTACAGGTCTGGGAAGAGCTTTGAGGTAGAAGGTTTTCAGTCTAATAGAAAGTCTATTTGCATTAACAGAAGTCTTTTCATTGACTACAGAGGATTTCTCATCAGACTATATAAATTTCACCTTGATGATATCAAGGCATCTTGAACAACAAAAAAAGGCATTTTTTCTTTAATGGTAAGGCCAAGGTAACAAGAATACAGTCTACGTCAAAATATCATCATTACTCAAATTCATGTAAAATGTGTGTCTGTTACTTTGTTATCCAACCTACAGTTCGTTGTATGACCTTCCATCAAAGGTTGTACAAAGTGAATGAATGCCCTAATAACTGTAAAACTAATACCAAATTACAGTACTGCTCTGTTCTTTTCCAAAGATAGACCAGCAAGCAGAGCTTGCTAAAAGTTACTGGGGATGTTGCTATTTCAGTCTTCCAATGTTGCCTTACTGGAATTCAGTGGATCACAATTTAATACAAAGAACAAGGGCTCTGCATGTAATCCAGTTTGTATTTTCTGTGTTTATGTATAGTTAAATCCTACATAAACTGACATCATTTTTGGTTAAGGTGCACAGCATCTTACTGTCAAATAAAATGTCCATATACATAAAAGCAAATGCAATTCTTCTTCCTGAAATTGAGAGTTGTGTAGGCAGTATCCCACCCAAATTTATGTTGGGTGTACTAGAATTCTAATAACAGGTAATCTGAAGTGCTCATTAGAGACATGCAAGTAATTCATTACTTAAGTGTGTCTAATTTAACCATATTTTCCCCTTCAATGAAGCCTGCCCTAGTGGAAATTAGTGATCCAGCCCACACACTTCCAATTCTGTCAGTATTTTCAGTTTACATTTGCCTTTTTTTTTCAGATTTCGAAAAATGACTTTCTCTGTCTTCTTCTCTCTGATCTCCACTGGGTATTTATACACAGCAAGTATAATTAAGCTTTTGGCAAGCTAGTGAAAATTAAACCCTTACAAGCAAGGGGAAAGAGAAAGGAGGGTGAAGAAACAGAGAAGAGGAAGAAAATCCTGTTTAAAGTGAAGTTATCACAGGCTTACTCGTGTGTAAGCAGAAGGCAGCTACATATTGTAATTTTACAGCACACTTCTAGGAGACGGTGACATTTGGCTAATACTTAATGAAAGCTTAGGATGGGTGCTTTATTGATTTGAGGGAGTCTATCTGCTGGAAGATACTAAAGTAATGAAACTGGCAAGTTGTTGTCTTTCAAATATCAACAGATCTGCTCCCAAAAATCCAATCTCACTGACAAGCAGATGAATATCTTGTATGGTAGGTCTTGCAGCACTACATACAGTATACATGCTGAGCTCTGATGTTCATCTTCATCAGTTTTCCTATTTTTTCCCCCAGTAACAAAATAACAACTCCTGCTAGTATACCACCCTGCTGTCTATTTTAATTGAAAACTTTCCCAGGCCTTGTTCTTTCAAGAGCTGTAAAAACTTAAAGTTAAGCAAATAGTAGATGAGGTATTTAGAGGAATTCAGCAGTGTAACACTTTTGTTCCTTCTTCATACAGTCTAGCATCTTCACAGTACCCTGGAGTCTAAGATTTAGCAATCCTGCCATATGTTTTACAGAGGCATTACTTCAAAGAAGGAAGGGACCTTTTCCCTCAAACCTCAGAAAAGCATTGAAAAGAAGCCTACTCCCTATAACAAGTACACACAGCATATAGAGTAGATCTGGACAACCATCATGAAAGTCTGTACAGGGCTGCCAAAGGTAGTCCTGACTGTTAAGCTTACAGGGAAAAAAACAAACAACAACAACAAAAAACCTATAATGCATAAAACTAGTTTTTGAAGAAAACTTCATGGAACTACCCTGCCTTTGCTGGCTGGGCAGAGCTACACCAACCATCCATCCTGTGCCAGCATGTCTTTAGAAGCAGTCATGGAATTGCACAGAATCTCAGAATGGTTGAGGTTGGAAGGGACCTTCGGATGTCATCTCATTCAATCCCCCTGCTCAAGAAGGGACACCTACAGCAGGTTGCCCAGGACCATCTCCAGATGGTTTTTGAAGGTCTCTAGGAAGGGAGACTCCACAGCCTCTCTGGGAAACCTATTTCAGTGCTCAGTTACCCACACAGAAAAGAAAGAGGTTCCTTCTATTCAAATGGAATCTCCTGTGTTTGTGCTCATTGCCTCTTGTCCTGGTACTGGGCATCACTGAAAATAGTCCTCTTTTTTTTAAATTTTTCTTCTCAGAAAGAGCAGTCAGGCATTGGAACAGGTTGCCCAGGGAGGTGGTGGAGTCACCATCCCTGAGGCTCTTTAAGGAAAGGTTGGACGTGGTTCTTAGGGACATGGTTTAGTGGGTGATATTGGTGGTAGGGGGATGGTTGGACCAGATGATCTTGGAAGTCTTTTCCAACCTTAATGATTCTATGATTCTATGATTTTCTTCGCACATTCCCTTCAAACTATTTATAGACATTAATAAGATCTCCCCTGAACTTCCTCTTCTCCAGTGAACAGTCCCAACTCTCTCAGCTTCTCCTCAGAGAAGTGCTCCAGTCCCTTGATCATCTTGGTGATACCCTGTTGGACTCTCTCCAGTATATCCATGTCTGACCTGCACCAAGGAGCCCAGAACTGGACATGGGCTGCAATACTCCGGGTGCAGCCTTACCAGTCCTCACACTCTCAAACATAACCTGAACCATTCACATAGCAGCAAGTTTTTCTCTGATGTGCCTTTCACAGCTAATTCCTCTTGGAGAAGGAACTACCATAAATCTCATAGAAATTTCTTTCTGCAGAAAAAGCAGACAGTCTCCGCTGCCTTTCTGCTGCATTTCAGTGGCTGAAATGTCAGCAGTATAATTCCACAACAGTTTTAGCAGACAAAAGTATTCTGTATGAGTGAAACCATCTGAATCTGGTTTGTAGTATGTGTGAGCTATGGATTTGTTCAGCACAATATATATTGAAATGTGCACACCATAGATTATAAAAATAACAACCACAAACAGTTAATGGATTCCTTTATATATTGATACTCTTTTGTCATTATAGTTTATTTCTGCCTACAATAGTGGTCAAAGATAATTTGCATTCTGCTGTAAGAGAAACTATGAAGAGAATTAGCCATCATGGTACTTCTCTTCAAATCCACTTGCACCTGAAACAGAACAAACAAAATCTGGATCACTGCAAACGTGTGTTTTGCACACAGAAGCCATAGAAAGCAGCATTACTACAAGCCTGCTGGGAAAGTACAATAAAAATAAATCAGAATGAAAGGAAGTGCTGTGGCTAATACATAAAGATGGAAAGCCAGAATGAATGGTTAAGAAGTGGGTGCTTAATGGTTATTGGCCTATTGTATTTTAGGAACCTGATCTTCATTTTGCTGAAGTAAATGTAGTGCCAAGTAAAAATATGTCCGTATTTCTAGCCTTACTGCTTACATAGGGATATGTTGGGTATTATTCACATTGCAGAACAATCCTTAAAATAACAAATACTTTGAAAAATATTGTGTAAAGTAAAGGTTAAACTCAGTTATGTATTTAGAAAGTCCTCAGTTGTCAATGGGTTATGCAGTCATGCAATACAGATCTAAGTGGAGGGAGGGTGGAAAACTGTTACATAGATTTGATCATGTCTTGTAATAAGGAATAGATAAATCACGTAACTGCTTATTGAGGGAGGAGAGTGTAACCTTTCAACAGTAAAAACAGTAAATCAGTATCTGAGTTGCAAGTCTTTAATTACCATTTTCAGAAGCATGGAAATTTGCAGACAGAAAAGCTGTCTTGCCAAGAGGATAAAACAAAAAACAACAAACAAACAAGAGGAAGAAGAGACAAAACATCATGGCCAGATTTTTTTTTTTTAACTCAATAAACTCTGGATTTGGCAGTCAAGAATGTTTTATTATAAATTAAAGTTTGAACAGTCTTGGATTTCATGGTAAGCTTTGTCAACGGAAGCTAAGATGACAGTACTGTAAAACAAAAAAAATGACAGGAAAGTCACTGAAAAGTGACATTTTCTTTATTAGTGCAAGTTCTATTTAGCTTCCCTGAGGAGTTCCTCTGACTGTATATTCAATGACCCCAAAAAATTTGGGGGTCAAAATTTGGGTCCATGCTTGCTGGAGTTGTTGAACTGCTGATGAATCCAAAAGAGAGTTTTAAGGACTCTCATCAGGGCAGTTAGTCATGCCGGGGTGCTCTGTGAAGGAGCCCGGAGACCAAAAGCGCTGATAGGTCCAATTCTCACTGCATTTCTCTCCAATTCTGCAATGGGGACAACCTCATGAAACCCCCTTCCTATCAGAACCACAGAACCTGAAACCCAAACTAGCTGATCACTAAATTGAAGTTGCTGGTCTGTCAAGAACGTCAGCTTCACTGAGCAACTGCAGGGAGCCTATTTAAATCCAAAACACTATGTGCCAACACTCTTGTAACTTCTCTTGTTTTTTTCTTCTTTTTTTTTTTTTTTTAAATGATAGTGTTCTCAAATCTGGGTTCCTTTCTCTAATAGTTCCCAGTGGTAAAGGCTATTTAAATCAAACGATGAAGGTTTTAGCTCTACCTTTTGTAGTGTTGATGTTTTTCTCCAGATATTTAACCAGTCTTTGTTGTGTGTCATTTGCATTATTAGCTCCTAGTTTTTTTTTCCCATTTACCATAAAAAAAACAATCAGTCATGTCATTTGGAAGCAAAATTTAGAATACCAGTTGGTTGCTTGTTAGTTTTTATACAAAACATGCAGCTCCGTGAGCAGCTTAACCTATGAAGCCCAGTTTAATATAGTTTTATGTCTGGTGTTTCAATTATCCTGTGTGAGCTCTGTTTTCCAAAGTTTAGGGGATTCAACAGCTCTCGCTTGTGAGGACTCTCTCATGTCTAAAAGTACAGTTGAAAGTACATCTAATCTCTGACAAATTTGTCATATTTATTAGAAGACAGACAAAACACGTTCAATGACTAGGAGATGAGTATATTAGTAATTGTAAAATTTACAAAGATCTTTCTTATAGAATGTTAACTAAATAGTTTTTTATTTTTTTTCCCTTTAATAAATCCCTACCGTACAATTGCATTCCTGAAGACTGAATCCTCTGCAAGTTCCCGTATCTGTCTTTGTGCTTGTTTTCCTGTACAGTACCAAGTTTTAGCCTAAGTCCTTGAAGCCAGACTGGTTTCTGCTTTCTGTCTTAGTGAAGCTTTCACCTTTCTTTCACAGCTATAAATGATCACCTCTGATTGTATTAAAATGCATTTTATGTATTTTTTGGGCAGGTTTATTGGTTGTAAGATTAATATGCACCTCTAGTTCCAGAGGTCACACTGGCTTTTTAAAAAGAAGCACTTTCTCTTTTAGTCATTTGAATTTCTCTAGAATTAAGTGAGGTAATATACCTAATGGGGAATAAACAGAGAAAAGAAAATATGTTAGACTTTAGTTATCTACTAGCATAGCTTTATCTTTGCAAACAATCTTTGTTTATTTTTCTGAATTTATGTTTTTATTAACTTCAGTAGTCATGCAGTGTTCGATGTGCAAGGCATTAAAAGACATATACCAATCCCAAACAATGTTTTGGAAACAAACAAACAAACACACACACACACACACAATTGCCTTCAGTTATGTGAGCTGTGATATCCATCCTGAGCAATTTAAACACCTATCAGAGGACATTGTGCATCTTTTATTTGTCAGAAAAATAATATGAAAGTCTATTTTGCACCATGTTGGAAGCAACAAATCCAGCAAAGAAATAACTGCAGGTAAATATTTTTGTCTGACCATAAAAAAAGAGAAAAAAAAAATCATACAGACTTGTTATTTCTTCTGCAGGTTGGAAAGACGTGAATCTACTGTACAGCACACATACAACAGATAGTGAAAATCTGCAGTGACGACTAGCAAACCGATGTGTTTCTTACACACTATGCATGAATGTTCCCTGTCTTACTGCAATGACCTTATGATCTCTGGTGCCAAGTGTTCAAGTCCCAGCTGTGGATTTAAACTCAATCTCATTTTGAGTTTCCATTCTGTTGGCAGCAGAGTCATTCTTCACTGTGCTGCTCAAGCCAGAAAACGCTTCCTGACTCAGAGGCAGACACTGATAAGCAATAGCTATAAGAGAAGTTGTAATTGCACAAGCTCTTTCTTTCCCCCAACAGGTATTACTACAAATGAGCGTCATTGAAAATTCTTCTGAGCTTTAACAGGGTAGATAACCTTGTAGACAATTCTGAATCTAACACTGTGTCCAGATTAACAAAGTAGACAAAAAAAAAAAAAAAAAAAGGCTGCTGTGCTTCTGTTATTTAACTCCTTCCCAGTATGTATGCATTTTCATGGTCTGCTTTTTTTTTTTTTTTTTCTTTTCCCCTCCAAGAAAACCTTCTGAAGTAAGGAAGATGAGTAGGTAGTCTGAGCATTGGTAAGCTGCACTGCTGGAATAGTACAGCAGAACATTAACACCACAAAATCAGGTAACGAGAAATTTTGATATCCTGAGCAATTTAATCATCTATCATAGGGACATTGTGTATACTTGTGCTTTTCCCTTCTCTGCACTGTCAGATGACATTAGCTATTTCTTCTCATTGATTGAATAGATTAAGCATTCACAGCAAGAAATGATTTTATGTATTTTTCAGGCAGGTTGTAAAATAGCAGTTATTCTATACTTTATCCTCAGTATTCAGTGAATGCACCATGCACTCTTTCCAGCATGCTGTTCAAATCATGACTTGATACCAAAATATTAACTTCCTCAAGGGTTCTTGGTGCTTCCATTATAGCTTTTTTCGTACTTTCTAAATATTAACAGATTTATCCACACAACATCACTGTGCAGTACAGTAGCACTGCTGGGCATATTTTATGAGGGAAAGTTGATGTGTATCTGGTGAAACCAAAAATGCAGAAGTGTGAAATAAACTTCAGAGCTCCAGGGACCTGCTTTTTCCATGGCTGGCACTGTGCAGACTTCCACATGCCCAGAACAGAATCCCCACTGGTCTCAGCTGCAATAATGAGTGCAGGGAATCCTGTAAGTCAGAATCTGTGCATCACAGCCTGTCACAGAGATCAGAAGATACACAGTGAGCAAGCCTTCATGTAAATGAAAACTTCATTTAAGTTCTCTTTTATAAATTCCCTTTCCAGACAATGAAGAGGGTGACTTTGCATATCTAGCACAGACAGCTGATCAGAGTTTCTCAACACTGATATCAGAGCAAACCTACAGAAGTAAGTTTCTAGACTTCCAATTAGCCCTTGTGAATATTCTCCAACTCTTTCCAACTCTAAGCTTCTCACCAACCTGTCTACCTACATTTTCCTCAGACTATTCATCTCCAGTCTCTGCTACGGCTCTCCCATATTCATATGCCCTATTTATCTTGCCAATATCATTCTTTCCTCTTTGCTCTTCCAGTTTGCACATTCATGCCTAGCTGAAACATCAGACATTGGAAACATCACCTATGTGCCACCTTGTGCCCCTCAGGTAGACCCTGCCATCTCTTACTCCTGCTAACCAAGGTATCTCCTTCCTCCAGCTCTCCCATACTCCATGCCTGTTTCTCACCTCACTGAAACCAAGCTGCACTTTAATTCTCAGATCTGTTTGGTCGTCAAGTAGATAAATACTGAAAACAAAGAAGAGAACATCCCTATGGAGACAAAGAACCCTCTGCGAGGACCATTGTCGGAGAAAAGAGATGTTCACCCAATATGCATACATATAGCTATTTATGGTTGGTTCATGTGCAGTCAGATCACACCAGTGATTTCTGAGAGATACAGCAAGCTCAATTCAGACACAAATCACAGACTTTAGTTGCCAAATGCTAATGCTGTAACTGAGCCAGGGCAAACTGAGGTATTTTCAGTGTTCATGAGTGGACTAAATGTGGGTGCTTCTCCCAGAGGAAGAGCAAAAAATACATTCTTACCAATTGCAAGTTCATTTTTTAAAGAACAGAAGGACTAAATTTCCTCCAGTAAACAGAGGCTTTTAAAATTGTTATTATTTTAATGCAGAGATAGGTTCAAAAATATTTTGTCTCTATCTCACTGTTCTCCAGACATTTTCCAAAATTTGAGCCTAGGCAGATCTTGATGAGGGAAAATGTTAGCTAACTTAATTTTGGCAAAATTTTAAGGAAGTGAAGACTGTTTCCTAGCGGAAGGTTACTTATTCAAAAAATTGTTACCACTTCACCTCTGAGAGCTTGCTCATAGGGGTCAATTTTCTGGATTTGCTTAACAAAAATGAATACATATGCTGATGCATTGACAAGTTCTGAAATATTTCAAGCAATCTGTGCAGGCAAAATTAGTGAACTTGATGGGCCTCACTCAAGATTCGCAATACATACACATTTCTGTTTCACTTTAGCATAGTTTAGCCAAGCAAACTGTAAACTCTTATTCATTGTTCCGACAGAGGATAGTTAAACCTCCCAGGCTAGCAGTCCATCTGCTCTGCCAGCTAATGCTATTGTCCCAGAGACACCACCTCCTTCATTGTTCCACTGAACAATCCATGCCAGCTCTTTTCTCAGCTGACACTGACAAGTACATGTCAACCCGTCCGTGTTCTCCCGCACACATCTGTGACATTGAATATAGCCTTTCATGGTTTCAGGCAGTTTAAAGCCTAGGAAGAATGAGGAAATATGATACTATAAAAATAAGAATATACTCAAGATTTTAATTGCAATAGATTATCTAATCAATGCAATGTCCAGATTTGAGTATTTATTTTGGTTCCTTCTATGCTTCTCTTCTTAAGGAAACACTAGTTAGTGTTGCAATGTAAAATATGTTGCTTTAAAGCATTCAGCAAATTTGAAATACATTTCCACGTGAAGAAAATCTGATTCCCTAACATAAAATGTTTCGGTAATTTTTAAAATAAATATGTCTGGAATATCTTTCAGTGAAGACTGTTTTTTTGGTTGAATCCACAAAATGGAAGGACCAAAATAAGGAAATCAATTCCTGCCAGCAGGTCCCTGAAAAGCTCCAGCTAAATGAACTGATGCAATCTCAGTACAGGACTTATCGTCAGCAATGACAACAAAATTCTCATTACTCCCAGCATCTCAAGGCAAAAGAAAGAGATGCAACAATCTATAGTTGTTGCAGGTGGTAAAATCCAAGATCATCAATAAGGCATGGACAAAATTCAATGCTCTGTCCCTTACCATGTATAGCACTGTTTCATTCAAACCTCATGTGAACTTTATATCATGCAAAACAATGCAGTCTTATTTGCCAATGCCATTTAGTCAATGACAGAACAGAGAACAGTGTAGATGGGTAAAGTCATTATGCTTTAAAACAGCAAGCTAGCATTGCAGTTGTTGCCTACAGCACATGTATATTTAAGGAGAGAGGGAAAAAAATGTATATACTCATTGGCACAATACCTGTGTAAGGTAATAAAATATAAAAACATCTACTTTTGCTGATTTGTCAGGCTCTGAGGGAGTGTTATTTACTGGATATTCCATAAAGGAGCCAAGCCTCCAAACCAGAAAGGGAAACAGTGTCTCTCAGTCATGCCAGACCACATTGTCCTTCAAATGGCTCTTACAGGACCAGACACTGATACAGAACCACAATGACCACAGCTCCTGGACCACACAATAGCTGATACGTACTAGCTTTAGAACTGGGTAGTAAGGGGGAAACCCAATGAATTCCCTACAGATAGCATGCAGTCCTTGAACATCTTAATTTCATTTACATCAATGTAAACCCATCTCTAGAGATTTCTCTCAAGTGATTTCTGCCTCCAAATAGGAGGCATCTGAAAATTATCCACCAATTTTTCCTTTTAACTAAATTGGTTTTATATTGGAGCAACTTGTTATATGAAAGGAGGAGTTGGAGCGGGATGTAGTTTTGCCTGAGACATGATTAGATTTAAGTATTGAAAGGGAAGGTCCCATTCTCTGGACACAGTCTGTCAGACCCATACAGCTGCTTTCTATTTCCCCCCTCCCACACTCCCCCTCTTTTTTTTTTTTTTGCCTTTTTCTGTAAAGCATTTCAGCAAGTGAAAAATCTTAATTTTTATTTTATTTTTTTTTTTTTTTACAAAGAGGGCAAAAGCACTTGCAATTTATTTTAACACAAGCAAGCACAGCAAGGTGACATATAATCAAGTGTTCCCAGACTGATGTATTAAAATGCTGGTCTGCAAGCTCCTGCCCTGCATCTATGATGTAAGAATTCTCCTTCATTATTCCTTTTTATTATTTTCCCATGCAGATCACCGTGACCCATACAGATCTTTACAAACCTGGATGGTAATCGAAAGTCCCTTCCATAACAATCTTTTTCCCTTAACATATAAAAGGTTTGTTCATTAAACATCCAAACAGAAAACATTCCTCAGTGAGGATACTAGTTCTCTGATTAATCTGCAATAACCCAAAAAACAGTGCTAAAAAAGGTGCTAGGAAGCCAGTGAAATCAACAATATTACTTTCTTCCAAAAAGAGCCTCTAGTAACCGGATGTCAGGGAATAGGGAAAGAAGTAGGGAAATATTCACATAAATCATTCTATAAGATGAACACCATCTGAACTTTTCTTTGTCTGGATTCTCTGCATGGATGGCTAACAGAAACTCTGGTGTTAACCTAAGAAAACAGATCTATCTGGTCCTGACTGTTGAAGTGCAGGAGACCTCTCTTCAACAGCAACCAACTTCTTCCACATTGCGAAGCATTCCAACTCCCCTAGATTAGAAAACAGTAGACTGGAAAATTGCAGGAGATTGGTTTCTACAGACTCTCTGTTTACAACTGCAGTCTGTAACAAGACAGCTATGACTCGTTCTGCAACGGAGTTTGCCTGCAGCAGTGCCCAGGAGGCAAGCGAGGATGTTCTGTTTGTTTCGATAGCAGATCTCTAGCAAAAATCAGTGTGATAAGTCTGGAATTTTGTCTTCCTCCTTGTCCTTCTCCAATTTTTATTATTATTGTTTTAGCTCCAGCAATCAGTCTAAATATCATTAAGGAGACTAGAATCTTGGCTGGATTTAATAAAAATATTATGCAGAGAAAAATATATCCAAGAAGTAATGAAATAACAAGGAATTACTATATATATATATATATATAAAAAGAAACCTCTCATAATCAGATACTGCTTTTATCACATCATATGCATTAAACTTCTCTGAACTGATGTCCTTTTCATCCTAATGTACTAAATTAAATATCTGTTCCTTGCAGAATTTGATTCATCTAAACTAGATTAAAATCAAATCATGAACAAAATCAATTTCACTTAAAGTACAATAATCCCAGCCCACTGAGGCCCCTTCTAGTAATCACAATAAATGCTGTCTCTACCACCATTGCCGTCCCTTATTTTTCCCTCTAGTCTTTCACTGGATGCATAATTTTCATATCATATTATAAATTAGAACCTTGTATATCTTTTTCATATCTTGTTAGAGCATGTTGGCCAAGAAGCCAGAGGCAAGACAACCTCATTCAAACATTCCTCCAGGGTTTTCAGGTCAAGTCATTTTTTAAATTGGGATTGGTATAAACCTCAAGGGATTTCTTGATTTAAGAAAGAAGTACAAATATTTAAGCTGTCTTGGGAGGATTATGCTGACATTGGATCGTGGGATTACCTCCCGCATAAGACTCGAGGGATTTGGACTGGTTTGGCATCTCATCAGAAAACTGGGCAAAAATGCTTCTCACATGATGTTAATCAGATATTCAATCATTCCTTACTGTAAGTGCGTCAAAAGGTATCAAATAAAGGGACAGAGAAGCAATTGCTTCTAGATGTGTAGGAAACAAAAGCAATACTCTGATTTTGGCTTTTTTATAAGGCAGAAAACATCATAGTGAAAACAGGCTAAAATCCTGAAAAAAACTTCAAAATTAGTTATATTGCAACCATTTTGGGGCTTGCCCTTTGTATTTGCAGATGGACTCCTGCACTACCAGCAAGGTGATATCTAATTAAATATTTTTGCTAATAACCAATAACAATTCAGACTTCCACAACAGAGCCCCCTTTGTCTCGGAGCACTTTAATCAACAAAATCAACAGCTATCTTCCAAAAGATTCTACTTTATGTGAGAAGGTTTTAAGCAAAACCACTTCCATCCTAGTCAAATCCAGGCTCTTACTCAGATCTGAGACCAGGCTTGAATTGCAATTGAATCTGCCCTGTCAAGAACAGCACTCTAATAAATTCTTTGACCATCAAAAGTGTGAAAAATGTCATTCTCCTTCAGTAATTTCTTTCTCCTTTTTTTTTTTCCCCTCCTTCTCCTAGAGCAGAAGTTAGAGGGGGAAAATGACAGGAGTTAAAGTCATTCACCACTGGCACAATAAAAGGAACAATAGCAAGCAACAGCAAGAAATAAAACGGTTACTTGAAAACTGTATCTGCTTGGTTCTGTCAAATGTAAAGGGTCAACGCTAGACCATCGTACTGAGAAAAATATTGCAAAGGAAAATGGATTTTTTTTTTTTACAGAAGGAATGTTGAAAGGAAATTAGAAGTCACTCTTAGAGAAGGGTAATAATGTGTTGTCAAACATGGATCCAATCCCCTCAACTATTTTTTTTTTTTTTTGGTAAACATATTCAACAAATCAAAAACAAACCAACAAAACACACAAAACCCTAAACTTGCATTCATTAATCATAAAGTAAATAAATGTCCAGTGTGGAACACATTTTTCCTTGTGCTGTTTCACTGGTGAATCATTCTTATAAAGGCATATTTATTTCATCCAGACACATCAGACACATCTCTACTCTCTCTTTCACATGCGTAGCCTCACATATCAACTGTACAACATATCGTGCAAAGACACAATCACAGTTTCAAACTGCAAAGGTAGAAGATAAGGAGACTAGACTGTGATGGGAAAGTCAATCATAAGTCTGCACTTTTTAAAGGTCCCTGACAGGACTCACTGTTGGATAAAGCTATTCTCATGATGCATAGAAAGTTCTTATGTGACAAGTCCATTGAACCAAAATTTAGCTGTAATAGTCTCTCTGTTGAAACTTTCTTCTTTGTATCTTTAAGGCAGCACAGGAATCACACTGTATATAACAACAAAGATTGTCTATGCTGGAGAAAAGAAAGAAAAAAAAAAGAAATAAAAAAACAATCCTAACTAAACTTGACAGGAAACTACTTTCCACTCACTCGTGAAGAGATTCCAGCATCACTGACAACAAGCCCTGCTGATTGGGGTCAGTCACTTTTCAAGCCCAAAGGGACCGTCTTTTCCAACTTCAATCACAGTCTCATAACTCCTGTATAAATAAACATACCAAGGAACAAAAAAACAGGGAGAACCAGCAGTCACAATCCATATACAACAGTGGCACCCATTAAATTGTAGTAATAATGTTTGTCTGGTAGGAAGTCTGGAGAGGAAAGAATCAGTCTCCTTCACACAGATGAAACAAGTTTTATTTGAACTGTGTTAATAACTTTGAATGGTTTGGTAATTTTACAAGCACATCTGCCCAGACAAATGCATTATAAACACTAAACACCATCTGAGAAGCTTCTAACTTTTTATGCTCACAAAAGAAAAACTGCTGTGGAATATGTCAGATGTTTAACTAACACAAAAATGAAAGATAACTTTTAATGCTGATTTCAGATATGATTCCAAAGGCCTTTTTTTTTTTTTTTTTTTTGCTTTGAATTTGTAACTGAGTTTTCAAGTGATGTTTCTGCAAAACAGAATTAATGATAGCTCTCACGTTTAACCAAAAAGTCTAATATATCTTACATTAGTGGTATCCTGAAACACTAACAATTTTACAGGAGTGAGAAACACTTCTTAAATTCCTAGCATTTTTTATCCTGAAACCATCCTATGTGAAAGCCTGAGGAGAAGGAGGGGAGAGAAGGAGGAACAGAAAAGGGGACAAGAGATTAACATTAAGGGATTTCAATTTATGGATCAGAAGCAGTTATATTAAATATATAGGAAATCAAATGTTTATATAGCTTTTGCTTGTAAAAAATAAAAAATTTTTAAAAATGACCATTCCATCATTATAAGAATTTTTTGTGAATAGAAAATATTTCTTTGAGTAGTTTTAAGCTATCAAAGACAAATGCACATATGTGTTTCTAAATTTACTTTTTGATATTTAAAAATTATTCTGCATCCATGGGTATAGATGAGTTTCTAGATAAACAGCAAATCTCAATATCAAAATTTCCAAAAGGATCTTTTGTTACATCAGTATTCCTGAGACGAAAAATGAGTTTTTCTCTACTATAGAAGTCCATGTCAGTGAACACACATACCTCATCTGCCACCCACCTTTTCCCCCAAAAAGGAATTGCTTACTCAATACAATAGAGACTTGGAAATTATTTTCCACACATGCCATAACTTCCGGCAAAGAAGTATTCTAAAATTATAGTAGTATTGAAAGCTGATGACATCTGCAGGATATCAACTTGGCCATCTCCCTAATGTGAGGCAGGATTAAGTATTCATAATAGATATCTTCCTAACCCGTACCTAAAAATTTGCAGAAATTGAGTTTTCACAGCCTCCTAAGTAACCCATCTCAATGCCTGGATAGTCTTTTTAGTTACAAATATAGTATGACACTATGCTTTGTCTACCATCTGTGCAGGTGACTAGCGAATTAAGTTCCTTGTTCAGAACAGAACTTAGCTATTCCTTCAGCATTAGCCTTGTGTGCAGGTTGTATGGCATTTGCAACAGGCTCTCATTGTGGTTATAATACTAAACACATGGGCTCAAGCACTGGCACACAAATATGTGTTCAGTGTTTGAAATACACTGGAACTCTTTAACTGCTAACTCTCTCCTATGGTTTTCAACCATGCCAAATAGCATCTGCCAGATAGTGCCTGAGTATTGCATGAGAAACAGAAGGAACCAGTACTGGTTTCCAACTGGCAACACAAATCAGGCCATTCTGTTTTGGAGGAGGGTTAAAGAACAAGTGAGACTTTAGCCATATGGATGAAAACTGCGTTGCATAATCTAAGGGCCAGAGAGTGGTCATGGATGTTTTCTTTACTAATATGGTCCTAGCCAAAGGGAAAAACATGTTTCCGTTAGAAAATATTTCAGACTAATTAATGCTATTCTACTTTTCTGCCAACATATAAGCATAAAATTAGCATTCTGTAAATATTTAAGATGAGATTACATTTCCTCTGTGAAATTACATTTCTATTCTGTTCCAAACAAAAGTACATGCCAAGTCCTTGAAAGAAGAAAAATCTTCACCCTGTTGAGCACCTGACTAATTAATAAAAAGAGAACCCCCAAATTAATGTTACTGCATATGAAACCTAAGCCTTTTCCTAGTGCTGTCTGTTTGTAAGAATCCCATGTGCCAAACTTGAGAAGGTTTAAAAATTTCCCTTATACCTGGAGAGCTATACAATGCAGCTACCGCAACAGATCCCATGCAGTGCTTTCTCAGCAGGTTCAGTATCTGATCTAACATTGCCAGAAAAACAGGCAATGCTGTTCCATGAAAAGGACACTGCTTTTTTATCACATGCCGGTAAAAGCTGTCTTTTTCACAGGAGGCTTAATGGTAGAGGATATACTTTCTCTTGTTATATTGGTCTAACTCCATCACTGGTAAAAGCAGTGCAAGTCATGGCCTGCAGCCACTCTTTTAATCATAGTGTTAATTAGTTCAGGATGAAAGAAAGAGGGACTAAGCCTTTGCAATACTTACTGGTGACATGCCTGTTTGGCACCCAGTTGCAAAGAAGGATTCAGTAGATCCCTGTTATATTGTCAGGCTCTCCTTGCATTTTAAGTGCTTAAGAATAGCTTTGCAAAAGCTAGCATCCTGAACAAGGAGATGCAGAAAGTAGTCAGAAGGGAGAAGAGACAGAGATGTGTAAAACCCACATCTGAGTATGTCACCTAAGTTCAGGTTGTAGTGCCACGATTATCCCTAGCACACTTCCTCCCACTTCTGGAGTCAAGTGCTCCAAAAGGAGTAGGAGTCATGTCATGCCATGTCATGGAGTACTGTCATGTCATGTCTTCAATTCTCCAGCAAAATTAAAGAATGGGGAATGTCATCTCTCCTTGCAGCTTCTCCCTCTTCATACAGATACACCCAGTATGAGGCTGTAATGACAGGCTCTCTGGGCAGGTGAGCTGAGGTTCAGTTCATCTTCTTAAACTGAGAAAGCAAGTGGGAAGACGGCCCAGGAGGAAGAATATCTGCTTTGAAAATATGCAAAAGGCACAGTTTTTAACAAGCCAAAAGCCTCACTACATGAACAGCTGTATGCATATATTGACGCAGGAGCGTTGGAGGTTTTATCAGCAGATATTTTGGCACACAAGGACTTCAGCACAATGGTAGCTAACAAGAGTTCTGAGGATTTCATTCCCACCTAAGTGCTGAACATACCCACATAATCTATGATACGTGATTAAAGTCCTTCAGCCCAAAACGATGGATGTGTTTGTATTTAAACTCTGGCTCAGAGAATTGCCAAAGCCAGAGGAATTCAGTTGTTTGGAAAAGCTCATAAGAATATTCAGAAATTCACTTGTGTATGGCATGATTCAAACTACTCTGATGACATTTGGAAATACAGCAATCATTTCCCAGCACTGGCAAAGTAACAGATTAGTAGCTACTCTGAAATTCTGCTGGGTGTTTGAAAGGTGATATTTTCTATCACGTCAAAGCATCTGACATTTCATATTTTCTTACCAACTCATCCCAATTTATTAAAGTCACCAAAGCAAGTGTTCTGACTCGATTTTAATGAAAACATCTCTTTAAAAGAATTTTCAAATAAATTCTAATCATCTACAGTCCAACCTTCAGTTAATTTTCCAAATATTTTTTAACATTTTACAGTTGTGGGTTTCTTTGATGTCTCCTTTTTATGAACTTACATCATACGAAACTGCAGGTTTCACACGTTATAGTCACTTTTAATGCACATAATCATGTTAACTGGTAGTTAATTTGTTTTTGATTGTTAGAATTACACTTTCAAAGACCTTTTAATCATTTTGGCAATGTTTTCTCCAGCCTGTTTACAAGGCAAAGGGTTTGATCTCTGCAGTGAGAGATTTTTTAAATAAAATTGTTATCCCATTTGAAGGTGGTGACTTTTCCTGTCACAAGCTGTAACACAAAAACACAAATCAGGAAGTTTAACATCATGCATATGGAAAATCACAGCTGTATTAAAGATAAATTTGTAAACACAAATCCAAATGGATTCTCTCACAGTAACAATATTGTGGAATTAAAATAATTTAATCCAATCATCTGCTTTCAGTTTCTTGCAAAAATCACTTACATTTAACTGTGTTTTCAAGTAGAAAATTCAATTTTGAAGATCCAACTTGTTCTGAAGACTGTCCGCTAGCGAGCAAGAATGCAGGCAGGTGCAACTCAAGACTCTTCCCGTCTATTTGCATTAGGTAAAGTCTGAGTCATTAGGTCAGTCATTACCAAACGATACACCTACTCTTCCTGCCTGTCATTTGGACAGAAGTTCTCCATCACATCAAATAATATATGTTTGATTATTTTGTAACCAGCCTAGCTGGAGACTATGGAAAGGCTATGATAACTTGTTTTTATTTGCACTGTTAAGGTATTACTCTAACTTGGCATTTTTAAGCACAGCAACAAATATCCAGTGCATCCTCTCTGGCTGCTATTACGGCCTGAGTCTTCCTCTGACCCCGCTGCCCTTCTCCAACCAGGCACAGCTGCTGTATGGATGACAGCAGCCACTTTAATAAACAGGAAAAGTAGAAGCAAGCAGGCAAAGAAACATCAGCTTGCAGTCTTGTTGGTCCTTTGCCTTATTCCCTTTTGCTTTTCTCATACTGGAGGAAACTCGTAACTAATGGAGCCTGCAGGGAAAAGAGGAGTGCTGGGAAAGGGGGGCACACTGGTCACTCAGGCCACCAGCTACTACTCCATTAAAAAAAAAAAAAAATCTGCATTGAAGTTAAAATGGATCATAACTCATAAATGAAATCCCCAAATTAACTGCATTTCTGCTATCTACTGGTACTGTGTGAGACATCAAGTCTGAAACAATTACGTGCTCAAAGGAAATCAGACACAAACTGTAGCTTTAATGCTAACTCAGATTTGTTCCCATCCTAGGATTCTCAGATGTGAAGTTAAGACTCTCCTCAAATTCCCTGTAAAGACTAGAGAATAACCCCACATCTGACCTTGACAATGTCTCCCCAGAAAAAAAATGGCTCTAAAGTAAAGGGTTGTCCATAGGCTGCCATTAAGTGTAAGGCAGTGTCTTCGTTTGCCTTCATGCATCAGCAGTTAACTCATTCTTCTATACAGCTTTTGAGAAATTCGTCATATAAAGAAAAAAAAAAAAAAGTGAAAGGTGTAAATCCACCTCAGTATGCAGCTGTGCTAGCAGTTTTCCTTCACTTAAAAAGAAGCATCATTGACAGGCTTTTAGAGGCTGTTGTATCCTGTCCTCTCAGCCTTAGTGTGTTGCTCTAATTAGGGCTAGGTCGTGGGAGGGAGGAAAGAAAGTAAGGAGGGAAGAAGGGATGGAAGGAGAGAAGGAAGGAAGTGGGGAGGGAGGACGGGCAGGCACGGCGGGCGGGCAGGCAGGCAGGTTGCTGCTGCTGCAAAAGCAGCAAAAGCAGGGAATATGAAGTAAGACACACAAACCAAACTACACAAGAGGTATAGGAAAAATCTGTGGCAAAAGGGCATGAAAATTCAGGCACTTATAGATCTACTGAGCAAACAAAACCTTTTAATACATGAAAGCAGCTGTACTCTGTGGGAAAAGCAGCATGGGAAAAATGATTTTGGAGCGTTGTGTTAAGTCTTGAAATTGGACTTTTCAGGGGAAATTGGTTTGCTACCTAATGAAGCATCTGGTTATTTCAAATGGTGAAATAAATGTTTAGTTTTAAATTACAGTTTAGTTCATGGACCTTTTCTTTGAAAATCCAGCTTTTTGTGGGAGTAAATAGAAATAAAAGCCTACCAATTAATATATTTGACCTCTACCTGTTGCTAAGTGTTTCTGTGCATACAGTAACTTGTGAATGTTTATGCTGAAAACATATCTCTATTTCAACCATCATCTAAGAGTTGTTATTAAGCTCTTGAAATTGGTAACCTTGTTACTGATATACAAGATGGCCTTTTATTTGTAGGTGAGTCTGGCACCAAATCATTGAATTATGGACAAAACTGTCTGATGATTCCAACTTTTTTAGGCTAGATTTATTTCAGAAACTATTATAAAGTTACATCCTTTGTTTATAGTAATTGAACTGAGTAATAAACACAAAAACAATGTGTTAGAGAGCTTCTCCACTTGTGTTACAGCAGTCATTTATTAAATTACACACAGATGTCATTCAGCTCTTTAAAAGGACTGCCCTCAGGTTCAAGCCTGTATTTCACTTATACATTGAAATTCTATTATGAATCTTTCAGCCCTTTTTATTTCCTCTTACAAAATCAAAATGAATTTTCAGCTTTCCATGTTTCAACAGAATGAATATGGTCTTTTTTGGGGTAGGAACTTGAGTGGCAGAACTGAATCATGAGTATAAAGCAAAGTACATTTCTACTTCTAGTTCAAAACCAGTTGTGGAACTAGATATCATAAACAACCAAAAACCCAAGAGATTGTTATTTTCTTCCTTCTGCCACTTTAGTTAGTCTCACTGGCACAATTACAATACTAAATTTACTTTCTGACAGACTCAAGTATTTGTCCTTACAGTATCACCTACCCAAAACAAGAAACAAAACTGAACAGAGATGCCCAGACTGTAGCAACTTTGATGCAAAAGTAAGTTAAGGAAATCAAAATCAAACTTTTCCTTTCTCACTTTTCAGCTACTAGTAATCTGTGTCAGTGAATTTTCATAAAATAAAAAGAAATTCCATGAGTATTAGAAAGAATTGCTTGGTCAAGAAGCTCCAGAACTGTGAAGAAACAGTTTTAGTAAAGCCACAGCTTTGCAAAACCTTCTGGAAAGACTCCTGCTGTGTTTTTGAAGTTCACCAGTGATCACACATACAGACACAGGACTTCTGGACTTCTGTGATTCTGTGACTTCAGAAGTATTTCTTTTAATTCTGAGTTCTACTTGCCTTGTAGGATTCATTTTGTTACAAAAATAATAGTTAATAACCAAACCTGCCATACCCTGATCTTTTTAAATGGTCTTTATGTAGGACAAGATAGTTCATGACAGTAGTAGAAACCCTACAAATAAACCAGACAAAAGTACCTTGAAATTGCTTCTGTTGTATGGGCAAACTGATTTTTTATTTATTTTTTTTCCTTAAGTCTATCATGAAGTTCTGGCTAGACTCTGAATTACAGAGTTTGGACAAGCTGATTCACACAGGGTAATAGGACTCTATTAATCCCGAATAACTGTACTAGGTGCATACTGGAGCTTTGAAGGGATATTTCCTACGTTTGGATATTCCTTCTGCTAGCTGGAGGTAGTAAGAGGACAGACACAGTCCAGCAACGTATAATGGGCCAACTGGATAATCAAACCAGCCAACAGTAGGGAAGACTCCTCTGAAAACAATAATTATCAGCCTTCTGCTGCTTGTAAGAATTAGCAAAATAAATAAATAAAATAAAATAAAGCTTCACCTGTGAGAGCTGAGAAAAGTTAGCACTCAAATCCATTTCTATGGCTCAGATATCAGTGGTTTTCAGGCCTCTGAAATGCTACCTGTGGATCAATGCTAGCCTTGAGAATTAAATCCCTGGTGACTTTTAATGGCTAAAAACATCAATTCACTGGATTTTATCCAGTTTTTATTAAAAATAAATAAATAAATAAAAAATCTTCCACTATCCCCTTATGCTCTAGAGGAAAGATATTTGCACTGGGTTACTGGGTAAGCACAAAAGGAAGGCTCATGTTTCCCTAGGTATTGAGGGACCTGCAGAGCTTGTCTCTCTTTGGGTGGCAGCAGCACTGCAACATCCCTCTGGGGATTAGTAAACAGCCTGAGTTACTGCATGCAAACACTTATCAGGAGAAGAGAAAGCACTGCCATGGCATAAGGACCCCCCATCTTGGGATATTATACCTATTCCAAGCTTAAGTAATCAAAATGCCTTCAGCAACCATTGCTCAAGCAGCACATGTCCACCACTCTCCCTCCCGTAAAGATTTAAAAGACATTAACTGAGTCATTTTTTTGTAAACTAAAGTGTATGAATAGCCTACGATTAGGATGTATACTCAATGGTGAGTAAAGGTCAAGATATGTTCTCTTTAGGTAGATTAAATTCAAATTTCATTCTTCTTTTTCACTGTAGTAAGTTATGCAACTTTAGATATGTAACAATTGTTATGGATGCTGCACCAGGTATTCAGCCATTTAAAAATAATGCAACATTTCCAGTTTGCAGACACAACATACTTTGGCCTAACACTATGATTTAAAAGCCAGGCCCTAATTGTCTTCT
The DNA here is from genome assembly GCF_964034855.1 of Anser brachyrhynchus. NCBI lineage: Eukaryota > Metazoa > Chordata > Aves > Anseriformes > Anatidae > Anser > Anser brachyrhynchus. The sequence goes on along the minus strand of NC_137694.1, from coordinate 172,474,076 downwards.
AGCCATTACTCTTAAATGAAGAAACCTTTCTTTCTCACACACATTAACAGTCTCTTTTTTCACTTTCTTTACCGATAGTATTCTAGTGCCTCAGATAATAGTTTATTCAGAATGGAGCTGCTACTCTGGCAAACAAAAACAGAAGTTACAGCACATTAAAGATGAGGCTTCAAAGAGGAGGAAAAAATGCATTCATTCATTATACAATTTTTAATATCAACAGGCCTGCAAATTCCTAAGCTTAAATGCCTGCTCTTGTCCCATACTAGGAGGTATACACACTACCAGTCTGACTAGCCAGAGCTGTCACGTACCTCAGTAGTACATGCCATAGCAAGCAATGCTAAGTGGAAATGCAGTTATCCTTCTGTCCCCTCTAGGAAATCTATACTTGCACACATTCACCACCTTGATCTCAGGAAAATCAGTTTTACGGAAGAGGTATTCCTAATTTACTTGGTTTGACTTGAGAGGAGGCAACAAGGCAGAACTATACAGGCCACTGTGACACACAAATCTCTTCAATGACAGCTGGAAAGTCTGTGGTACCTCAGCAGGCTTTAGTACCTAACTTTTTTGCAAAGAATCAGCTTTCACTTCATTGCCACTTGCATTTCAGCTCTTCCAACTACCTGTCTTCCAGACAAGTACAGCTCCTTGTCTCAAACTGTAAGCATAGTTGCACTATCAATACTATATTCCCCATGGTCTTTTTCAGTCCTTGCATTTCAGGCACACATTGAATCTGCCCCAGGGCATGTGGAAAGGAAGAAAACTAGATTTCTGGTATTTCCCAACTGGCATACTAGTGTAATGTTTAAACCACTCTATTCCTAAGTCTACCAATGCTGCACAGAGGGAACATAAAGCTTAATTAATTTATGTTTGTTGAGTGAGAGCTTCTCAAACGAAAGACATGGTGTAAGTAGAAATTACTCCTATTAACTCAGGTGTTGGGGGAAATGATCACATTGTGGACTGAAGCTTGCTCGTCTGTTCTTTAAATAGAGACAACGCAGGTAGCAACGTCAATGGAGACTGAATACCTCATCATACATTGGTTCATTCATAAAGTTCAAGCCCAAACAAATTCTCCTGGCACCTGTTCTGGCACTTCATGTTGCAAACCTGAGCTGGGGACAGGATCCTCTCTTGGTAAGTGCAGACATTTTGTAGGTACTATGTGTGGTCTCTGTGGGGGATGAATCAGTTGTCATGGGTACTTTCTGTTTACAATCCCACAGACTGGAACTGGCGCCTGCTACAAAAAGACAGTCTCTTGTTGAAAGCAAAGTACTTAGGAGCAGATCCTGGCAAGGGGAATGAAAGAGCTTGGGAGAGGGTGGGGGTGGGTGGGGGGGTGGAGCACAGACCGAAGAGAATGAAGAGAAGGAACCAGAAAAAGAAATCTCAATATTAGCAGAAGGAGAATTAAAACTTTTACATAGAGAAGTGAGTTGCTTATGTAAACAATTCTAAAATTAGTTATTAGAGCCTGGAAATTTTTACCAATTGCCAAATATGCAGTTATTTTTCATGTTACAATGTTATTTCAAGTAAACTAACTAGAAAAGCCAAGTCTACGAATCATTGATCATAATCACTGACTTCTTGTTTGAGCTGAAGCAAGTCATTTAACCTTCCTTTCTCCACCAACACAATGAGAAATAATAAGATGTGTCTATTCAGAATGATGTTATGAGAATTACCTCTTATTTTGCAGTGCTTTAGCAAAAGCCATTGCTCTTCAAGTATGACACTTCCACAGAAAGCATAAAGGTGAGATACTAAGTGCAAGTCTTATTAGTTACACTGTTAATGGTGTGAAAGTGCAGTGAGATTAAGCAGAGGGCAATGATCACTTTGTGCTTTGTCACAGTGCTACTTCATGTATCATCGCTTTCTTTACCAGAGCACATCTTATTCATGAAAGGGGGTTCCAAGCAAATATGGAAGATAACAAGGAAGAACTGAAAATGAAAGCGGAATGTTACCCCATTGTTTCCTTTCATAGCTGCTAGCACCTCTCAGAATAACATTCAGCTCTCTTCAGCATTATATTGTCAGGGTTTTTTTTTGTTTTGTTTTTGTTTTGTTTGGTTTTTCTCCTTTCCTTTTTCATTCCAGACTTCGTTTGTAACTTGGGCCTGAGTTGTAATGCCTTGGCATACTGTCAAAGCGTTAGTATGAGGAAATCACAAAGCAGTAGCTTCACTCATACAGCATTTTTATTTTCTCATTAGACAGACTCTTCTATGGTTGCTAGGCAGAGAAACAGTGTGTGTGTGTGTGTGTGTGTGTGTGCATGCATACATGTGTGTGCGTACATGTAATGATGATGCGCAGCCAAAAATATCTGTGCCTGAACCAGCCACATAAAGCCTAGAAGCCACAGATGTTACAGAGAAAGAAAGCTAGCTGGCTACAAAGTGGGGAGAGAATGCAAGAACCACCCCAAAGCCTCAGGAAACTACATTCCTTAAGTTCATGTCCCATATATGACAGCTTCTACCAAAGCTTTAACTCATAAAGCTTATGCTGCTGCTCCATATTATGAATCAAGTATCATATCATTCAGACCAATGCCAAAGGTAGGAAGTCCATCAAACTTTGGTTCTTTTATCTTCAAAAATAAATTTTAATTAGTCTATTCAGCTCCTGTAGTTTTGTTTTGTTTTGTTTTTCAGCATAATTATTTAAACAAATCTTTTAATAATATTTTTATAATTTTAATAATATTTATATTTTATTATATTTTATTTTTATATATTTTTATTTATAATTCTAATACTATTTATAAATGTTAATAAATGTTAATATTTATAAATATTAATAATATTTTTATAATTATTTAAAAAAATCTTAAAGAGTTGCCACAGAACTTGCCTTGAAAGTGGATTTTCAAAAGATTTATCAAAATTTTGCTGTCTTGAGATACAACTGGAATATTTTCTATTTCGAATTAGAAAGAGGTTTGCTTGAGACACATATTGTTTTCCATTGCTGTACTTATGCTGTACTGATAACAGAAGACACGGAGAAGGCTGAGGTACTCAACAAGATGACTGATGTCATCTACTTGGACTTCTGTAAGGCTTTTGATGCGGTCCCACACAACATCCTGATCTCCAGATTGGAGAGAGATGGTTTGACGGATGTTCCATTCTTTGGATAAGGAATTGACTTGGAGGTCATGCCCAGAGATTTGTGGTCAAGAGCTCTATGTCCAGGTGGAGGCCGGGGACAAGCGGTGTCCCTCAGGGATCTGTCTTGTGTATCAGTATTATGTAATATCTTTATCAATAACATAGACAGTGGGATCAAGTGCACCATCAGCAAGTTTGCAGATGACCTAAGATGAGTGGTGCTGTTGATGCAAAAGAAGGAAGGGATGCCAACAAAAGGGACCTGGACAAGCTGGAGAAATGGGCCCACATGAACCTAAAGAGGTTCAACAAGTCTAAATGCAGGGTGCTGCACCTGGGTCGGGGCAGTCCCAGACATGATTATAGACTGGGAGAAGAAGTAATTGAGAGCAGCCTTGCAGAGAAGGACCTGGGGATTCTGGTGGACAAAAAGCTTGATATATGCTGGCAAAGGGGAGATTTAGATTAGAGTTTAGGAGGAAATTCTTCACTCAGAGGGTGTTGAAATACTGTAACAGGTTGCCCAGGGATGGATGCCCCATCCCAGGAGGTATTGGATGGAGGTGGAGGAGGACCAGGTTGGATGAAGCCCTGGGCAACCTGATCTAGTGGGTGGCATCCCTGCCAAGGCAGGGGGGTTGGTACTAGATGATCTTTAAGGTTCCTTCCAACCAAAGTCATTCTTGAGCAGTTCTTTGTAACAGTTACATAGAATTGGTATAGTTGAAGGAAATTTACATATTCCTGGAAACAAATGTGTGTTATAAAGCCACAGTGAAATGGCTCCAATTTCTTCTCCCCCATGAATAAAACCCCTGAAAATGTCAGGGTTTTTTTCTCTACAGCTCATCAACCTTGATGGATGAATGCAGTGTAATCAATAACTTAAAGAAAAACTGTGAGGGGCTCTAATTATAAATATAAACCCTACCAAAGTAAGCACAAATAAAGAGTTAGTTTAAACAAAGAAAGTGTCTATGTATCAGAGCAGGAATTAAATTTTGATATTGTTTGCCTTTTTGTGCTCTGTCAGCTACACCGTCATTAATGTATTTGGAGAAGTTAAGAAAACCTTGTGCTTTAAACAGAAGGATTTACATGCATTTATGAAAATAAAGCACTGCCAAAGCACCACTGTAAGCTAACTGAATGAATGCACTGTTGCTATATAAGTTTACATATATAAGGTTAACAAACAGCAGGACACGATTCTTACAGAAATGCTGTGGTATCATGTTTTTGGAGTATATATATATTTATGACTTTCCCTACCAAAAAGAAAAGGAAAAGAATAAAGAAGAAAAAAAATCCGAACAGCTAATGCAGAAACACCTACTGAACTGCCCTAAAGTAGCCAAAGCATTCAGCAGCCAGCCAGATCATTTCATTTCCTCTCACAGAAATCACTGCAGGGTTTTACAAAACAAAGCAAACAGTGACTATATAATTATGCAACATTGTTTTAAAATGAAAGAAATTCAACAGTACAACAGTTGAGTGGTTACAACATCAGCACATTTTTTTTCAGCTTTTTTTTTTTTTCTCGTTTGTGATCTGTTGTTCACTTTTATTCATGTGTTTTCATCTCCCTTAGTAGAAGAGGTCTACACTGCAATGAACAGAGTGTTTCTAGAAAGGAAGATTATCACATTTTCAAGGTAAAATGGTAGAGATGCTTACTGAGTCTTTTAATGAAAGTGGTGGAAAGGTTTGCAAGTAGTAATGAAAGGAGGAACAGATTCACTTTTTGATATACTCAATAGTCAAGCTTTTCCATACTTAAGACCATTAACAATTTTCAAATATTTCAACAGTTGCTATAAAAGGGAAGGCAAAGGACTTGGAAAGAAGAGAGCCAGATGTGCCAACATAGACTTGGAGCAAAGAAAATGCAGGTTAGACACTACAAAAACAATTTTCCAAGAGTACAGATAATGATGAACTGAAATGATTGTAGAAAAAGAGACTTATTTTCACCACTTGACTTGCGGAAAACGGACTCCACAATCAGTAAGATTGTAAAGTAGGTATGTTTATTCAGCACTGGGCAGCACGGGGGGTAGTCCCGCCAAAGTTGTGCGCACCTGACGCGGCAACTTGCCTTGGTTATATGCAGTAAAGAGTTACATATGCATGAAGTTTCACAATACGCCTATACATATTCATAACCTGTCCCTGCTTCGTATTAAAATTAGTTCCAAGGAGTCATTTCCATAAACTCCTCCCATCTGCGCTTGCGCAGTGTATTCTGGTGGTGGTCGTCGGGGGTTGTGGGGATGAAGATTGATGACTCTTCCTCATCACCGCTAGTTGACCTCTTGTCTCTGCGCAGACTCAGTTGCTTCTTGGATCTTGTCCATCCACAGGACCAGTTTCTACCAGTTTCTTAAGATAGGCTCACACCCTTATTAAGAGACTGACCTTGGTAAAGGGGCCCAAGGCTTCTTGCTTTAATTAATTTGCACAAGCACCATAGTTAGTCCTAGTTTCATGCCGTCAGCACTCTATCTCTACTTGATAAGATTCCCCTAACTCCTTCTCTCAGTCCCCCCTTTTCTAAAAAGTTAGTAAATTCTCTAAAAGTTAGTAAATTATTATATTCTCCTAACTCCCTCTCTCACACTGGAATTGTTTTTAAAAATGTGTGTATTTATCAGGAAGGGTTTATATACAGGTGAAACCCTCTTTTGGCAGACAGCTTGCCTTCTTGACTGAGTGATCTCCTCTGTCTTCTTTCAAAGGAAACTAAGAAGGTATGAAAATACAGGAAACAAGATACAGGAAGAGAGAAAGCCATTTTAGTTTAATATAAATCCATATATTTTTCTGACCCACTAACCTGAGGGTTGTCTTGTCCATATTGCATGACTCCAACAATCACTGACTCAGAGTCTTCTTTGGACAGAAAATTTATTTAGGAAAAATTTAAACCTGTGTGCTCAACCACTAGTTCTGTAAAAATGAACAGAGTTTTAATGTGGGATTCAAGACATCTACATCCTCGTCCTGACTCTGGTTAATGATCTAAAATGTGGTTCTGTCCATTACACTGCACTTGACTCCATTTCACTTTCATAGTTCATAAAATAATATTTACTTTCTTGTTTATGTGCTTTCAGATTTACTCGTGCAAATCCCAAGCCAGAGCTATGTATTATTCTTATTAATAATTATTATATTGTTGTTGCTGTATAATTGATATTACTAATATTAATCATTTCAATAATAATTTGTCCTGGTTGACACAACTTTTAGACCAAGCTAATCAAACAACTTTTAAAACTGTACACCCATTCCGAAGTTTTCTATTTGTCCTTGTTCAATATTAAGTCAATGAGAAAATACACCCATGTGTAGATGAAAGTTGAAGGATTTTACATTTTTTAAGCAGATCTATCTGACTTCCCCTTCATACAAAATTAGAACATGTCTAAAAACTCTCAGCCATAAGAAAGTTATATGTATGCCATTTAATGGTGGAACTAAAATCTGGAATGAAATTTATCTTTGGACAACTCTACCTTCTGGGCATTCACTTAACAAGACTACCACTACCAGTAAAACAACAAATGCTAGGGAACATAGCAAGGAACTAAAACTCAGTCACCTGTTAAATTGCACAAACACTCCTTGGTCATGTAGGTCTCTCCCAAACTATCTTCTAGACAAGCTTTAGGAGTTAACAGGATTCTACTCTGGCAATCTGCAACCACCTGCTGTTGTAGACTAGTGGGTCACTCCATGACAATTGACCTCACTGTTGTGAACATTCCCAGGCACATTTAATTTCCTACTGCAAATCTTGCCAAGTGGCTCTTATATTAAATAAATTTATTTTATTCTTGGCTTGAGCCAAAAAAAAAAAAAAGAGTGAACGGTGTATTTTAAAAGTTTGCTGCAGCTAATTGGCTGCAATTGTACTTCTTAATCTATTGGCTCTGTCCTTTAACTAAATGACACCTTTATGTGCAAGGCTTTTGGAACCTGTTGCATTATTATTAAATAGGTGCAACTTCCTCACATGTATGTTATCCACAGACAACCTTACAATCTTCTCTTAAAGCAATCCAATCACAATGCACTTTACAAAACCTAATGTTTTTAAATACCCATTTCTACAATACTTTTCATAAATTCATCAAAATATAGCTTCCCTTCAGTACAAAAGTCTGCTCTTGTTTCTCCAGGAAGGTGTCTCTCTTCTAATGTCCATAAATTCAACCACTTATCTTGATGAAATGTTGACTGCACATGGCCCAGCCTGGTGGCCAATCTGTTTATTATGCTACTGACATATCTCACTGTCAGTTAAAATTTTAGCTTCATAATACAGATGTGTTAGCAACTCAGAAGTACTCATCTGTACCAGAAGGTGACCTTTAAAAAAAGCTTGTCCTTCCACTGTAGTGAGATGTAAGTGAACTTAAAAATTCCACTAATGGAATGGTCTTCATGAACTGAAGATGTAGTAGTTTGCATCTCATTCAAGTAACAAATATAGAGATTAATAACTAATGTATTATTAATATCTATTTATTTCCTCTGCTGTATCCAGTTTTATAGCAGGATGCATAATTAATGCACTATTTTAATCATGCTATAATAAAAGTCTCACAAAGGCAACACGCAACTTGGTGTCATGTAGTCAGCGATGTCTAGTGGGAAGTATTTTCATGTCAACTATAAATAAATAATTAGAAAGATAAACAAAATGCATGTCACTGGCATTATTAAGGCAAAAGGTCTTTCTATAGTTTTGTTAAATAGCAACAAGAGACACAATAAGGTTTTATTTCTGTTGTTTGTTTTCAAACAAGTCACTTGAAAGAGAATGAATTGGAAAAACTCAGCCACTGAATTACTGACCTGGCCTTCTTATAAGATTTGATGTGCCTCAGTGGTTTATTTCTCATAAGCTGCTCACCCAGCAATGGGGAACACAAACTGAAAGAAAAATAGTGGGCAGTGAGAAATAAAGGGTGGGAGGACAGGAAGCATTGATTTATCTAAATGGAGAATGTAAGTCTATGTGCGCTCTAACAAAATGCACAGGTGAAAAGGAAAAATCACTAGCCCCATAACTGGCAGTCCACTGTAACTTATGATAAAAGAAATGCATGGGATTTGGCATCTCTCTCTGAAGACTGTTATGCTTCTCCCGTTGTAGCTGAACACTTTTGTGAAGATCAGCACTGAAGTTTAGTTTCATAATTCTAAACTAAAATGTTGCACAGCTTTCAAATATTACTCCCTTCTGTCTACAGTTAATATCTAAATGCTATAAAATAACAATGACTATTGTATCATAAGAAACCTATCTAGTATCTGCAGAAGATTTTAATTTTCTGATCTTAATTGTATAGGCTGTTATTAAGAAAAGTTATCATCCTAATACATTAAAGTGAAGTTATCAAGATCCTTTGAAATCTAAAATCAGTAATAACAACCAGCAAAACATTTGTTCTTCATAGATGTGGTAACTCTTGGAATGAGAAAATATTCCATTTACTTTCTATGTGAGACATTGATGGTTCTGTTTCTTACTCTATTTTATCATCATTATGGCTGTACCTCCATTTACATAAGTGTTATAATCAGCATAACAATACATCATTGGAACCTACTACCTTGCAGGTTGAAACTGACCACGTTCTGTTCCTTTCCGTGAAATTTTACAAATAATGACAGGAGAAAAAGAAAAAAAAAAAAGTAAATACAATACTTGGAAGCCACTGAAATCAGTGTGTTATTAAAGAAAAAGAAAAAGGAAGAAAAAAAAAAAAAAGGATCTAAATCTGATTATTAAAATTCTAATCCAAACGTTGTTAATTCCAGCAAACAGAAGTATCAGTACCCATGCCTATGATGCAGCTTTATCAATGCTGAAAAGATTGCAGAATTCCTATGTTAATGTCTGAGAATAAATTTCTATTAATTATAGAGTATAAAATATCAGATATCAAATGGTTTATCTGGCAGTTTTATATAAATATAATTTATAATTACTCTTTACATACAGTTGATATTTATCAATGTAGGACAATAAAGGGACAACCAAGCAGCCAAACTGAATCCCCCCCACATTAGTAAAGCTTGAGGAGACACCATAGACATAGAGAGCTATTCTGGGAACAAGCTGAACGGAGTAACAGGATGTACCACAGCTTTCAGGTACCACACCTTCCTATACCCCTTTACCAGAGACTGTGTCAAACACACAACATTTGAACCACAAAATCAGAGAATCATCTAGGTTGGAAGAGACCTCCAAGATCATCTAGTCCAACCTCTGACCTAACACTAACAAGTCCTCCACTAAACCATATCACTAAGCTCTACATCTAAACATCTTTTAAAGACCTCCAGGGATGGTGACTCAACCACTTCCCTGGGCAGCCCATTCCAATGCCTAACAACCCTTTTGGTAAAGAAGTTCTTTCTAACATCCAACCTAAACCTCCCCTGGCGCAACTTTAGCCCATTCTCCCTCATCCTATCACTGGGCACATGGGAGAATAGACCAATCCTCACCTCGCTACAGCCTCCTTTAAGGTACCTATAGACAGCCTCTGAGCCTCCTCTTCTCCAGGCTGAACAATCCCAGCTCCCTCAGCCGCTCCTCATAAGACTTGTCTCCAGACCCCTCACCAGCTTTGTTGCCCTTCTCTGGACTTGCCTGAGTACCTCAATGTCCTTCTTGTAGCAAGGGGCCCAGAACTGAACACAGTACTCAAGGTGGGGCCTCACCAGAGCCGAGTACAGGGGGACAATCACTTCCCTAGTCCTGCTGGCCACACTGTTTCTTATAAAAGCCAGAATGCTGTTGGCCTTCTTGGCCGCCTGAGCACACTTCTGGCTCGTATTCAGCTGACTATCAACCAATACTCCCAGATCCTTCTCTGCCAGGCAGCTTTCTAACCACTCATCTCCCAGCCTGTAGTGCTGCTTGGGGTTGTTGTGCCCCAAGTGCAGGACCCGGCACTTGGCCTTGTTGAACTTCATACAGTTGACCTCAGCCCATCGCTCCAGCCTATCCAGATCCTCCTGCAGAGCCTTCCTACCCTCGAGCAGATTGACACACGCACCTAACTTGGTGTCATCTGCATACTTACTGAGGGTGCACTCGATCCCCTCATCCAGATCATCGATAAAGATATTAAAGAGAACTGGCCCTAGTACTGAGCCCTGGGGGACTCCACTAGTGACTGGCCTCCAACTGGATTTAACTCCATTCACCACAACTCTTTGGGCCCAGCTACCCAGCCAGTTTCTAACCCAACAAAGTGTATGCCAGTCCAAGCCATGAGCAGCCAGTTTCTTCAGGAGAATGCTGTGGGAAATGGTCTGCTTTAGCTAATAATCATCAGGTTTGAATTCAGACATCCAGTTTCTGTGGGCAGGTATGCTATGCTGTTTACTATCTCTCCCTTTCTTTTGCTGTTCTCTGTGATTTTCCATTGTGTCCATCATTCATGACCTTAAGCTTAACAATTCCCCTCAAGCTGTTAACCACCACATCTAAAATACGAAGTCACTTTTAGTTTATTTATATTTTTAATATGGTAAAGTAGTTTCTCACTCAGATGGCCATGCCTGCTGCCTAATCAGTTGACTGTAAAATGAAGGTAACTATGATTTTTTTTTTTAGCAATAATTTTATTGGGTTATACAAAAATAGAAAGATATAAACATTTAAAGAGCAGATCTGATTACAACTGAAGCTTTCCAGAGATATACTTTTGTGAAAAACTGGTATCACTTGAGAGTGCCTGCTGTTGAGAAGGTTAAGATGAAAAAACTAAAGCTATGAAGTTAATGTAGAGAAATTAAATCACATTAAACTCTGTGTAGATACTCTCTTTCTGAATTAAAATGCCTTTTTTTTTTTTTTTGAGTTTGATCCTCCCTTAAGCACTCTATTCCTCAATAAGAGTTTCCATACAGAGGAAGAGGATTAATGGTCCTTAATTTAGCTGCATTAATTTCAGACTTTTAGTTGTTCTCCCACATGGACTTGTCGTAAGATACCTAACTACTGCATTTGCTTGGTGATTGCATAGTTAGGAACATACAAGGCCTGTCTAAGTGGTGCCATTTATAACAGCATTTATTTGAACCTCAAAACTATTAATGCAGAACTATTAATGTAAAACTATGGGTGCTTCAAAGCTTCTCTTAAAATGTGTACATCTTTTTAAACATCTCTCTTCAACAGATCTCAAATAACTCTGCAAAATATGCAAATATTATTGTTTCTATTGTTCCAAAGAAGTGAAGCAACAAAATTTAGGGTGAAACTCATAATGGAACTTAGCACCATTCAGGTCCTCCCAAATCTGTTGCTTCCTGGGCAAATGCTCTAAAAGAAAGAAAGCACTACTTTATATTCTAAACATGTTTTGAATGAAAGTGGCTGTGGTCACGACTACTTGCTGCTAAACTCTCTGCTGTCAGCATGTGTTAAGCTCCTTCACAGGGCACCTGTCTAGACCAGATCCCCATGGGATTTAGGCACAGGGATGCTTATGTTTTAAGTCTAAATAAGGTAAAGTGCAAGTTGGACTGCTCTTCCAAGATATCAATGCTTCTGGGAAAATTCTAAAAAAAAAAAAAAAAAGAAAATTTGGCTGATTAAGGAATTTGAGAAGTGAAAACCTAGACTGCCAGATGTCTAATTAAAATGAAAATCAAGAAGTATGCTAACAACTGTGAGTAAAATGAGCTGGTGACTATTTGATAAGTTGATAGTGGCATAGAGATGCTTTCCAGGATTATTGAAAACCAGTCCAGGTTGGAAGAACAGTGCATTCTGGCATAATTAAAGATCTCTTAGGTTGTCATTTGGGAAAAAGAAAAGAAAAGGACTTCGGTTCTACAACCCAATGGGACAATGTCCGCTTTATGACCAAAAATACATGACTAACAGGTAGAACTGTTAGTGTCATGTGGGATTTTAGCCCCATGGGCTAGTTGATATGGGAATTATGAGGCAGAAAGAGATGAGATAGGAGAAAATTTAGTCTGAAAACAAAAACAAAAACAAAAACAAAACAACAACAACAACAAAAATGGGCTTCTGGCAGCAAAAACATTGAGGGAAATGTGGATTATTTTTTTTTAGACAAAAAAAAGAAAAAGTAAAATATACAGTTTGTCTTAGATATGCAGAAGGAAGCAAAAAGAACAAAGATTACACTAAGGTTATGGTCCCAGGAGGCAGGAGGGATAGTGAAGTTGTAAATGGAGACAGAATGCAGAGAAGAGGGACTGAGGGGAGAGATAAGAAATGGTTTATGTTACAACAAGTCTAAATGTCATGCACTTCTCTTCCCCCCTTTCAGCTTAACAAGTGTTCTGAACCACAAGGAACATGGATGGTATCAGGAAAGTAGGGTATTCCCTGGGGACTACTGTCATGGCAGGGTTATTTCTTTTTACCTCCCCAACACTGACAAGTGCACTTTTATAAACAATGTTCTGCTCTTAAAGAATCTAATTTATGCCTTAATAATTCAGAGGTTTCAGAAAACATTTGACAGAGCAATATCTACTACAGATGCTAATCCATTTCTATTACTTTAAATGTTTTGCATGACTCTGTAAGAACAATATATATATATGTAACTATACAGGCAACAAACATTTTCATATTTGCGCCTGAATTCAACGTTCAGGCTGAAAGTGTTCTAAACTGCCCTTTTCCCTCTCGAGGAGTATTTTCCCACTCCTCTCCAGCAGGATTATCTGACTCACCAGGAAGCATATTTAGCTCCTTCAATCAGAAAAAAATAACTTTGTTTTAGTAGGGTTTGTTTTCTGTGGACCCAGCAAGTTGCAACAGCTCACAGAGGTTAGACAGAGCAAAAGATGAAGACATGCACCTGTGTGTGAGGGAGGAGCTACCTCAGCAGGACTGATTTTGTTGGTTAAAACTGCTATAGAAACTTATTTTCTAAAGCAGTCAAGTTACACATTTTAACTTTGTTTTTCCCTGTTAGAATTTCTTCACTTACCCTAGAGTTGCATAGGTGCAGAGAAGTATATTTATGCACCAGTGCTAGATTTCATTACTGTTGTGTTGTTTATTTCACATAAAGGTAAAATGTGAAAGATATTACCAGGTAGTCCTCAAAATCATTCTGTTGTTCCGTTCCCTTATTGTTTTGGTTTTCCTTCCTATTCCTTCAAAATCCAATAGTACAATCAGTATGTAAAGTTAGTGCTGTTGCAATGTGTAGTTCTTCTCATTACACTGATTGGAAGTTTGTTGTCTGCTGATGCTTGTTACTAAGCAAGCAGAGAGAAACAAGAACACCTTTTAAATCATTCCATGTAAAAATCAATTGAAGAGAACAATATTGCTGCTGCTGTTTTGAAAATGAAATCACCTTTATCAGTAATCATTGTTTCTTTACTGTATATGCAGAACTATCAGTCTTTCTCTTAAGTATCAGTAACTTGCTTTTGCACAATATTTTCAGCTCACAGTGATTCTGATAACATTCTCAATATACTGATCTGTGGTTGAGTTGAGGACTTACAGAAGTATCATTCATTCTGTTGCTTTAAGTAAGGGGAGATAATTTACCTCTGATCAAAGCATTTTATTTCCAAATTATGCCAATTCCTTAGTCCCTTATGAAAGAAAATATTCCACTACAACAGAAAGGATAGTATTGTAATCATGCAAGGTCTTGCACAACTAGCAGAGAAAAGTTAAGATGGGAGGAAGTTACCTACAATGATCCAAAAGGGTCAACAAGATCACCATTACAAAAACTGCTGTCACCATTTGCACCGTACATCTCTACTGCCCATGAGGGCCTTTAATTTTATTTGTTAAGAAGCTCATTCCTGGAACAGGTCTTTTCAAAATTCATTTTGACCATTCCTCTACATTCCTCCAAGCTTCCATATTAATTCAAGCACAGACCAGCTATGGCAAAAAGGGGGTTATTTTTCTTCATGAATCTGTCTGTCCTTTCACCTGATCAAATCATTTATCATCTAGAAACTGTGGTACATGACTACATTCTAAAATTTTGAAAAAAAATGCTTATCTTAAAAAAAATAACACAAAAAGCAATATAAATACTCTGTTGGTAATTCAGGATTATCATCACTGTGCATTCAAACAGGAATCTCGGCACAAAGAACCTATCATGTTCCAAACAGATGACAGATAATTATGATAATTATCAGCAAAGTTCCATCCTCCTATCAGCCTACAAAAGATGACTCTATCCAATCTATTCCTTCTCTGAGGAAATCATGTTCACTCACCAAAATTTATCATGAGAGCTGAAGACCAAACTTTCCCTGCAGTTACTGGAAGTAGGCACCATCCGAAGATATTCCTTCCCTCATATCATAAGTTTCTACCTGTTAGACAGCTTATTTGCTGCATTCTGTCCTTTCATAAGAGATCATTTCAGAATTCAGAGTGATCTAATACCTTTTACAATACTTTGGACTACCTTTGAAATTCAGTTAATGTCTACACCTATACTAACATCTGGGAAAGGGTCAGACAGACAGATTTCTTCCAGACCTTGTCTACACAGAGACGTGCAAGAAAATCATTCTGCATTTAATTTTTAAAGTAGATTATTTAAACTACATTAAATCTCTGGTAATCGTAATTCATTTCGAAGGGAGTTAAGTTAAACGAAATCAAGGCAATTTTTATTCTGAATGAACGTCTATGCAGGGACTTAATTAGGTTTAACTAATCCACTTTAAATTCGTTTTTACAGATTAATTTTCCTGAAAGTCTCCATATAAATTAGCTTTTAGTAAACCAGATTTTTATTCTGTTTCAAACACGGATTGTGTTTTGGCATGTATTTTCTTGTTAAATTTTGACTATGATAGTATATCATAGAGACAACTTGGCACTAATCCATTTAAATGTCACTAGTAAACTGGCTTTTTTTTTAATGACATGGTTTTATTTTTAAGGGCTAGTTATTAGCAATGTTTCAGAGGTACTGTCATATCAAAAGAGATGTGTATATTTTTGTCGATAATTTTAAAACAGCTATATATTATATACATATATCACACTGTAGAATGATATCTAGACAATAAAAAAATTTTAGCTACATTCTCAGATAGTCCTGCTTGTCAAAGGCCTTATTCCAATTTATCTTTACCCCATTAAGTAGCAAAAAAATACCCCAGACCCGAGCAAAATAACTGAACAAATTAAAAAAAAAAAATCCAGTACAGATATTTTAAGCATAAAGATTTAATTAGAATTTACTTAAATTATTTTAATTTAAACTGAGAGTGTTAATATTTGGAGAAATTCATAAAGGCATCATCATATAATTTTTCTTTGATAAAATAGCCTGCAGTTAGTTTCCTTAGAAATAGACAAGGATACTGTATCCTACTGAGAAATGAAATTAAGGAATGAGATGTGGTTTAAAATGTCTCCTCATACATTTAAAAAAGTATTTCTTCTTTCTTTATCTGCATGGGAACATAATAACGTCAATTTTTTGGAAGCAGAAGAGGGTAATGTGTGTTAGGAAATGTGGCTTCTATCCCCACTTCTTTTTTAGCTTTCATAGTTTAATTTGGGGCAAGTCATTTCCCTTCTGGCACCTCACTTTCCTGACATGTAAACTGGGGGTAATAATATTCAACTCGTTTGCAAAGGACTCTCAGATCTATGGTTGAAAACATTATGACAAGAAGAATACTGGATTACTGTTACTACTATTACTACAGTGTAATCAACAGATATTAGATGTGTTCAAACTGTTTGCAGAAAATAAAGTAGTGTACCGTGACAGAAAGGACAAACCGATATATTTACAATAGAAGCCTAAAATCATAAAACCACATACCTGTCTGAAAAGCAAAGAACCTAATACTTCCCCTAGATTTCAACAAAATGCATTAGAGCAGAGCTTAAAAGGGGTGGGGGTGGAGTGGGGAGTTATGTTCAGGTCACATGAATTGATGATAAATATATTAATACTACAGCATTCACCTCCAACTGACTGCTTGGAAACTGATGAAACATTATAAACACAAAGGTCATTGCAGCCAAGAAATGAGGTGGATTCCCAAGATGGAGTCAATAAACACAGAGAACCCTCAGTAGTAAAATAAAGAGCTGTAACATAAAAGTTCTCTCAGAATAATTGTCTTTGTTGCTGAGTTGGCTTTACTCAAACAAAACTATGGGCAGAATTATGTGTATGGTGTAAAGGCTAGGACATTTAACAACATCAGCTTCCGTGAGGAGAGAGTTCAGCACCTTCCATCCTTTACCAACCCAAAACACCTTTCAGACAAGGAAAATAAAATAATTACTCTGAACAGTACAGTACAAAAAGGAAGACATTACCAGTAGTAAAATGTTAATTATCATTTTACTTAGTGTTATGAATATATTCAATGCTTTCTAATGTCAAAGTTATAGGAGAATCTTACTTATTTACTTTACTTTGCTTTACTTAATTTTATTTTTTCCAGAAGACAGAAGAGGTCTCCTTCTCTTGAAATCGATGGATTTTTGGATCTG
The DNA here is from genome assembly GCF_964034855.1 of Anser brachyrhynchus. Classification (NCBI taxonomy): domain Eukaryota; kingdom Metazoa; phylum Chordata; class Aves; order Anseriformes; family Anatidae; genus Anser; species Anser brachyrhynchus. The sequence goes on along the minus strand of NC_137694.1, from coordinate 172,457,390 downwards.
CTTCCTCAAAGCTGCTAAAAGATGTTTTCCTGCTATTTTTCTCCACATTATTTTCTCTGCCGTTTTTTTTTTTTTTTTTTTTTTTTGTAGAGACACTAACATGCTTACATTAATACCTTACTGTGACTTACATTAATATCTTACTGTGAACCACAGATTTCTCAGGAAAGAGAAGAAAGACTATTAACACTGTGGATCCTTTTCCATCAACCTCCGTTATTACTTTTCACATTATTTGTTGACTGCAGAATGTGTGTAGCAAGGGATGTAGGGGGGTAGGGGAAGACAATACATAGTTCTTATTCTATTTCAAAGCTAATTTCCCTGTTCTCCTGGCTCACCGTCCAAGCAGCTTCTCTAGAGCAGAAGCTTGATTTAGCCTGGTTTACTGTCCATCTGACCTCTGCAAGGAGTTTATATCTGAGCTGAGTTATGAAAAAGCTTTAGCAACATTGCAAATGCTAACATACAGCCACAATAATGCCTTTGTTATAGAAGAATATTTTGTCATTTTCTCTATTTTTCTTTACCCTGCAATATTTGACTTTACTGTCTGTCTGATCTATGACCTACGTCATACAAAGCACAGGGAAAAGCATGACGGGGCCTGTGGACAAAACAGGTCTAAGTGGAACACTGTGTAAGGGACTGACACTGCAAAGTGGATAACATTCTTTTTCACTAGTTGCAAACAGGGGGAGTGAGATGGTTGCAAGGATAATAACTTAAAATACACACACCCTTCATCTAGCTTATTCTAAGACCAAAGGTTAAAAGTAAGTATGACGGCCTGCTCTATTTCCTGTTCTCACCCTCAGGTAATAAAAGAGTCAATTAAATATAGTAATAGCTCCCTCTGCTCCATGACACTGTACCACATCTGTTACATACAGGAATATCAAACATACTCTAACACATACTTTAATAGTTAATAATATTTTACACTCATTTTGTATGAGAGTAAATGACTAAAGAAAAAAACAAACAAAAAACACAAAAGAATCTCTGTAAGTAGTCCATACAGGATTTGTTGTGATAAGGAGATTGTGTTGAGATAAAGAGTTTGACTTGACTCTCTGATAATGATTTAAACAGAGAAAATTTAAAATTTTCAGTACTATAATGCAATGAAAAATTAAGTGTTTATTTATTTGAAATAGATGCACATAACAATTTCTATTAATGTTGATGAGAGAGAGTAATAAATCACAATTTTATATTAAGAGTTTTGCTTAGAGTGGTGTATAAGTACCTTGAATAAAGCTGCAAAACCCATATAAGAACTAGGCATTATTATTCCCAGATTACAATAGGAAAATGGGCACTGCAAGATTAGTTTGCAGAGTTTAACATGCAGGTTTCACTTCAGAAAGGTATTACTACAAGTAGTGGGATTAACCACATGCCAAAAATTTAACGCATTGCCTGAACTCTTTCCTGATTCAGGCCTAGGTGCCTGTCAGTGACAGAGCTATAACACAAAACTTTGGCTGCCACTCTCATCCTCCTAGTCATTTGTGCAATAAAGTAAAGAGTTGGCTAAATGTCTGCATATTCTAAGCAGATATATTGTTCAGCATGTAGTAAAAAGCAAGAAAGGATAAAGCATGGCTTATAAGGTAAGTACTGCAGCTTCTTCTTGGTTTTGAAAAATAGTAATTCTTCCAAAATCATGTTCTGTCTCTGTTCTACATTCGACTCCCTATTCTTTCCTTTTTCTTTCAATCTCTTTAAAAGCTGCTAACATCAGCTGCTTCTCTGTGGATTTTTCTTTTTGCTTCGTTGCCTACAAATTGCTGTAAGCTCTTCATTCCCTATGAACCTGTTCAGCTGGAGCAGAACAGCTGTACAGCAGGCTGTTCCTAGAACACCTCTGGAAAATGTATAGGAAAATGATAACAAGCCATACAGACTAAAGATTTTTTTTTTGTCTTTTGAATATTTAAAAGGGAATATATATTTATATATTTTTAAACCTACATGCATCTAAGCAAATGTAGAGTTGGGAAAGATAGATAATCATTAAAATACTGTGTACATTTCTCCAGAGAATAAAAAGTCTAAAATTCTCAGTCCCTGATTTACATCCCTCAGGGTGTCAGAGGATGTTTAACCATGTCAACTGGAGTGGAAAAACACTGCATGTCAGCACAAGAAGGCCTGATTGCTATAAAACAAATGCTTTTTTTAATCCTTAACCCCCTTCCCCATATGAAAAAATATTGTTCACTCAGCTGACTCTTGATCTTTAACTTCTTACTTAGGTTCAAAATATTATGAACTCCACCACTAGTCATTTTATTTCAAATGATAAATATATTTTCAGAAAAAAAAAAAAAACATGGTTGTTTTGTTTTCCTGGTTTCAGAACCAGTAATCAAAACCAGTAAGATGAGAAACTTGAATAAAAGTCTCTAAATAAAAGACAGACTTCTGCCAGATAGGTGACAGAATGTGTGAAGAGGAATAGTTTTGAGTTTTGTTTGAAATTCTCTAAAAGGATGCTACTAGCTGAAGAAAATTGACCCTGAGTTTCTGATCAAAAGCTTGAAGAAGAAGATGGAAGGATTGCTACTGACTTCTAAGTGTTATGTCTAAAGGACCTAGTTTAATCCAGGAGTAACTTCAGTTTCTTCTGGCACAGGCCTGCTAGTTCAAACACATAACACGCTCAAGACAAATCATCATTTCTAATGATGACATTCCTGCTGTGCTTTCTGGGTCTGAATGAGCAGATTGCATAAATCAAGCTATACTAATGTTGTATCACCAGTGACTCTAGTGGTGTTCTTAGTTAGCCTTACAGGGAGAGGAGGTCACTTTTGCCAGATGTTTAAATATTTTGTCATCTACTTCTTTACTGGAAGATTTCGTTAGAGCACTAGTCTTATAACATTCAGTAGAAAGGATACCTCCCCCCCTCCCCCCCTACTTTTTTTTTTTAAAGTATTTCTGACTTTCTCAGAAGGAAAAACAAACAGGAAAGTAGTATCAATGACTGAATCCAAATGATACAAATATTGTTTGATTCTAATACTTTAGGTTTTTTGCTTTTCTGTTTTGTTTTGTTTTGTTTGTTCCTTTTGCTTTCCCTTCTCCTTGTTATCCATTTGCTTCTCTGGATTTATCTGGGGCACTGGTTTCTGGCTGGCTCCTCCAGTCTTCCAAAGACAAGGGGAAGGAACTGGAGGCAACTAGCCCTTCTTCCCATAGCGACTGGTTGCCCTTCATCCTGACAACAAAATACCTACAACAGGGCAGTACTGAGACAAGCAAGGGACAAAATGTGGCCTGAAGGGAAGGGAAGATGACGCATTACTTATGTTATGGGTAGATAACGAGAATATTTAGATGTCCCAGTATATCTGGCAGAACCTCGTGCTACAGACTTCACCATGGCCAAAGTTTCCTGGAATCTCCAAAAGCTCCACAGATCCCTACTGATTCTTGTCTGAAATGCTAAATGGTGTTGGGATACTTGGGGGATCACAAAAGGCTCAAATAACATTAAAAGATTTGAATGGTATAGCCCGTCTGTACCGGAAAACATAGCATTTCTAGACCTGGTGTCATTCAGCGCACACACACAGGACATCACACTACAATATGAAAATCAAATAAAAGCCCAGAGCAAACACAAAATAATAACTATGGGATGGCTCATTAACTTCCAAAGCTCCTAAGAGGTTGAAGATCTCTGAAATGTCTGTACCTCTGTAGTGCCTGCAAGCCTGATATGAGATTTAATGATTCCTCTGTATCAACACAGAAAGAAAGAAATGTTCTCTTGTTTCCAATTCAGTTAGCTGTCTTTTTACCTCCATAAAAATACAATCATGCCAGCAATTTAACTGCAATTTCTTTTTCAGCACAGTGTCTGTTTAACTAATATGGATTAGAAGACCAGCTTTTTAACGGTTAAAAATGGATGCTTTTATGCAGCAGAGAAAAGAACCTGTAAATTAAATTTATTCTAGAATCCATTTTTATTACTATTTTTCTCCAAGAAAAATAAAATCAATACGAGGAAGGATTTCTCAATACAACTAGCAGGTCTTACTGCTTCACCATTCAAAGTGTTGAAGTTTACTTCACTAAATTCTAGCCCTTGACAATAACATCTTCTTAAGATGGTGACCTATGCACTGATAATTCCAAACATACCACGTTCAATATCTACTGTAATTGCACATACAATCTTGTTTATTTTATTTCCTACTCAGAATTACCTTGGAAAGTTACAATATCGAACCAAGACTGAAGAAATGCAAAAGCTTGCTGAAGCAGTCAAGAGGACGAACTATGTTAAGCTAAAAAAAAAAAAAAAAAAAATCCATTGTAAAACAACTACTGCGGGGATATACATTAAGTGAAGAGGTCCTGGACTGTAGGTGGAGGAAGATGCAATCATTTCAGTCCTTTAAAAATCTCAGATAAATGTTGTGGACCAGGTACTATGGCCTAAATGGATTCTTGTTAATTTCCAGACTCCTGATAAACCACTAAGACACCTCTCCAAAAATGACCAAAGAACCAGTGGGGTTTATCTCATCTTCTTTGTAACGATCTGGCCATGAAAACGGTGTTTTTCACTGCATTATCAAGAAGAAAATACTGCATAAAATCAAATAGGTGTTTGGGGAGAAGGGTTGGGGGTTTAGTCTTGTCTTCAACCATTTTATTTCTAAAAGGGAAAAAATCAATATTTTATCTTGTTTGAGGTCACTCAATATATTTGTGCATACAATATTATCATTACTATTACAAATAATATTAATAATTACCTAGTACCTAATGCTTAACATTGATAAACTGAATAGATACAGTAGAACAGGAAAAAATATTATGGAAGAAAACAGGTTATTAAAATTAATGTGTACCTAAATCAGAGAACAATGTTTACACACATGCTGTGCTACATACTGAATAGTTACTTACCCCTAGAAAATCTTAGTTTTTATTTTGATTGCCAAGTAATTTATTTTGATTGCCAATGCATGCTGTCTGCAGCAGGTTTCGCCATTAGCTAAACTTTACTTAGCATTTGCACAAACCTGCAATTTAATCAACAGATGAATGCACAGGAGTTTTACTGGTAATGAAGCTCAGTCTAATAAAGACAGAAGCAAGGTTTAAGAAACCTGGAAGATTTGTAAAAGGCCTTGTAATGCCACACTGCCCCCATATAAACAACAAAATCTGAGACCTTGCTTACATACGGTGGACTGTTTCCAGTCATCACAAGGCTGATGGGACTATTACCTCCATTCATTTCTTAGATTTAGTAGAAATGATAAAAAAAAAAATCTGGAAGATGGTAAAAGAATGTTATAACAATGACTAGAATGGAGAGATTAATGCAATGTTTTCTGAAATACAAAGCCATGAAGAGAAATGATTTTTTGTTGTTGTACCACTTAATTTGCTTTGTTTGCCTATAATGTTGTGCAAATATTGTAAAGTATTCAAAATGGTATTTGGTAAACAGAATGATGAAAGCTACAACATATATATTCTAGCATACATTGTCTACTCTTTCAGTTTTAGCTGAGACTGATTGTATCCTTGTGATATGTATGGCTGTGATAAATTAGTATCATCCACACTCAGAATTACCTGTACGATGCCAACAAAGAGAATTGATGTTAGGTGCCCAAGGCTATGACAGCATTTCACTCATTTAGGTCTCTGTGCTGCCTACAGCAAGTTAGCACCTGACATACCTAACCAAGCAACAGTAAGCAGTTCATGGGATCCAAAAACAACAAAAAAGCCCCACCCTGGTGACAACAAATAAGCATAATGCTATCTAAATATGGCTGAATTAAAAATATTTCTCCCCTCTAAGCCTAAATTTACTGTCAGTTCAAAATGGAATCTTATGTTTTCAATCCTTTAGAAAATATTTTAGCTGTGTTTTAGGCTGTTAAAATCTCACAAATAATTTAGACATCTTTGGCATGAAATTTAGTTATCACAGCTTCAGTAAATTGCCTGTAAGTGCTTATGGTACATTATCAGCCACGGCATCACTGACAACCTGTATTATAACAAAGGGCAAGTTTTTCTTCCAAGTTATCTACTTACAAGAAAACATCCTGAAATCTCCAAAGACCTCATAGCAGAGCATTTTACATGGGTAACTGATGCTGTACATCTTATTACTTATATATCCAATAAAAAGCTCTCAAGTTATTCATCCTGAAGAACATATATTGTAAGCAAAAAATTCAGCTTTTGAGCGCATTCTTCTACGGAGGTTTTGTCATATACACAATAAGACAAATCTCTTCTATAATTGTGGAGTCTTTCTCTAAGTTCCCAAGGCAGATTTAATGCATTTTCAGCACTGTAAATCCCAGTCTCCACTGGTCAGGAAGCTCCCCTTCCAGGGACTAATAGTAAATATGAATAGCTACAGAGTCCATATCTTCAAATTCAATGCTCTTGTCCCATCTGAAGACAAAGGCAACCAGGAGTATATTGTCCTAGTTGTCAGCTTTCCCATTCTTCACTTTACAGGCCGTCTGCAAATTGCACTGCTAAATGCAATGCTAAAACCACATTCTGCTTCAGGCAGTAGAGAAATTTTTGAAGGACTTGCTTCATAAAAATGGCCTAAGTATCCTCATCTAACTGTTTTAAACTACCTTCAGCCATCTTGTACTGGTGGTACCATGCCACACAGAACAGTTGTTTACAGAAAGTCAAACAGATACTACTGAAGTGTTACAGAAAGTATTGTCATACCAAAACCATTTTTTAACTTTATTCTATTTCACTTAGTTTTTTAAATTCTATTTGTGAGATTTTCATGTAATCTTAAAAACGGTTGAGATGATTCTGCTTGAGTGACATAGTGAGAAAGAGACAAAGTGAGAAAGAGGAACGTATTTGCAGTAATTTATGTGTAGAAAGCCCTGCATTAATTCAACTATAGAAAGTCTTCACTGTGGTCTGTATAACTGAGAATTACCTGAGAATATACCTGAGAAGAGGAGATTATTCCTGCTGAATATATTTTTAAACAATATCAGGAGTAAATCTAAAAGTACTATATTAACAAATTTTGAAATTTAAACAAGAGGGCAAGGACAATTCAATTCAAGTTCATTCTGAGAGATAAAATTGTGATTTTTGTTGTTGTTGTTGTTGTTCCTTTTTAACACTTTTATGTTTCGTGTGATTGATATCTTCATCTATCCTAGTAGAACAGTTATGATTGAAGATATCTTGATCTGTTAAAAAAAAAAAATCCAGAATATAAAGGTCCTCTGCAGTAAATTAGAGAATCAGGAATGTTGACACCATCAAATCCTCTGACTGACTGATCATGCCAAAATAATTTCCAGTCGCTGAAGTGTTCACTTTTGTGTGAATAATAATGTGAAGAATGTGTCACAAGACAAACAAAACTGTCAAGCTTCTGAACTTCAGCTTTTCCTAGCTTTGGCTTGAATGTCTTTTTTTTTTTTTTTTTTAATATAATATGCATGATTAGTTGTATAAAACATTTCAGGAATACAAGGAATTTGAATTTGGAACATACATGAATACAGTAAGGTCAATAGAAAGTTCCCTTCAATGGAAATGTAAACTGACCTACTGCGAGGATAAAACATAATTACAAAAATCCCCATCCTGCACTGATCTAATTGAATCTATTCAAACTAAGTGAATGACAAAGGAAAGTGGTGTTCTGTTGTCCAACAGAGAAAAGTTACTGACAGATGACACTACGAAGACCAAAGTGTTTAATGCCTTTTTTCATTAGTTCTAAACTAAAAGGTCAACAATGAGGGGTTGACTAGCATAATTAACACACACACACACACACACACACACACAAAAAAAAAAGGAATTATTTCAATTCAAAATGCAGGCAGAAAAGGTTGGAAAGTACTTAAGTAAATTATTTTTCAGAACAGATGTGCCTGATGAACTTCCTCCTAGAGTACTTCAACAACTGGTAAAGCCATCTCAAAACTATGTTACAATTAGAAAAGTAGTCTTTGAAGGACACATAAGGTATCAATAAAATGGAAAAATAAAAACATAATATCTTAAAAAAGAAAGCATGATTTTAGGAGTAATAAAACTGACAGCTATTAAGTCTCACAAAAAATCTAGAACAAATGAACAGTGTGCTTTATAAGTTCTTGGAAATAATGAAATGGAGGTAAGAAACAGGCAAAATCAATTTGTTAAGAATTAGTCAATCCTCTAAGTACAAATCATGTCAACTGAAATATTTCTTTCCCCAAAATGGTAACAGACCTTGTGGATAGATGAGTTGCAATCCATTTACATTCACTTACACGGCCTCAAGGTTCTTGCCTCACAGAAAATTCTCAAACATACAAAAAAGAGAAAAAGAAAAATTGCTTAAGTAGCTAATGTAGTGTGCATACAAAATGGATTAGATAACTTTGTAGAGAGAGAGCAATCAAGATTATGCTATTAATTATTATTTTTAAAAATAATAATTAAAAAAAAAAACTTTTAATAATACTGCATACTGCATTTAAAGAAGGCACATAGCTGGGCCCGCCAGTGTGTTGGAAGGTAGGTTAAAATGCAGATTTTAAAAGGAAAAAATCTGTGCAGTTAAGTAGAGGCTTTTCAAGGGAGGATCTGGAGATCTGAAAGGATCCAATCTGAAAATAAATCATCCTTGGATATTAAAAATTTTACCTTAAAACTACCTGCAGGATATACAAGATAAAACTTATGCTTTGCTCTAGTTTTGGTAAAACGTGATATGGATTGCTTCTGTCCTATTTTGGGCAGCTCAAGAGATACAAACCAACAATGGACTACAATAAACTCAAAAGGAGAACTACTAGGAATCTGACCAACAAGGAAAGATCTGAGATTGAACAACCTGAGATTCCTAAATCTAAACAAGAGGAAGCTGAAGATAAAGATGATATAAATATTTTAATGTATAAAAGATAGCTCTAAAGAGGAATGTCTTGGCCATGATGAAGCAATGAAATTAAATTGTAGCAAGATGCTGAAAAACTTTCTAGCACTAAGGAAGGATACTGAAACACTGAAATAGACTGCTAAGTGACCTTTGGAGTTCCCCTAGCTGGGTGACTTTAAGAAATAAATATCTGTCAGTGATGACTTAATTAGAGTTAGTCTCTCTTTTGTGTGTGTGTGTGTGTGTGTGTGATTTGTTTCCATTTCTATTTAGAGGAGGAAAAAAAAAAAAAACCACAAACACTTTTTAAAGAAAATCTAAAAACATACCTGTATGTTTAAGAACTACCATAAATAATTTCTGCAGAGTCAAGCCTTCACCATTGTAATGCCATAGGTAGCTATCTAGATCTGAAATTACAGGGAACTCTGTAATTCTTTGCTATTTTTCTCAACTGTTACTTGATCAGATCATTTGTTTTGGGGCTGGAGAATAAATCAGGTTCAGACAGATTCAAATTTCACTGAAAAATTGAAAGAGTGATTCGAATATGGTATTTTAAAGCTCATGCATACAGTTTGAATATAAAACTCAGAAATGAGAATAGGAAATTCAACTATGGAACTAGAAACAGCTACAAAAGCTGATGTTATAAAAATACTTGCACACACAGAATGATGTGATAATGAGCCATACATCAGAAAAAAAAATTATATCAGACAATATGTAGGGAAAGCATACTTAAATTCAAAAGGACACCTGTGCCAGCATTAAAAATGAATTATTACATGAATTACAGGTCAGAGCAAACAATACGTGCCTACAAGAATAAACCAAGAAAGGGTCTCCCTCCATTCAAAATTGGACTACTACATGCATTTCTAAATCAGTGTATCATCTGGTGTAGTAAAATTAGCTCAAATCAGCATACTATAAACAGCACTATTAAGAAATTTAAAGGCTTTGACTAAATGAAGAAAAATTCAGTTAAAGTCATCACACAAATCTTAATTAAGGCTGCTGTCTTTCCAGTACAAAACAAAAACACAGCCCTCTTGGACAAGTTGCTGCTATGTCATGTGGATCAATTAAAACATTTAATGTAGTTCTGTTGGCAACTAGTAAGTCAGCACTTACACCACCCAGGTCAACTTTTTTTTTGTGTGTGTGTGTGTATCCGAACCTCTCTGGCTTCACTTTCTCATCGTAACACCTGTATTATAATAACTGTGTGAGTAATAAGTAGATATATACCTATATAACCATGCATTCTTAATTTTTATTTTAAGAAGCACATAGTGGATATTTTCAGGATATTTCAATCATTTCATATACAGTAGACAATATTTTATGAATATGCTCCATAAAAATTATTAAATTTTCTCCTGGGTAAGAAAGGCTCAAAAAAAGACCATTTTTTGTCTTGTAATTTTCCATCTTCTTATTTTTATATACATGAAGCATTCACTGGAGAATATTGTGGAAACATTACTTTTAAGAAAAATATTGTGGCAAGAAAATTAAATTAGACTAAAATAGCCTAGTCATGTCTATACACATTGCTTGTGTAGTAATGACCCCCAAATTAGAAGGGATTATTCAGAAAAAAATAACCATAAATCCTATGAATGGAGATTGCTGAAATAGATAAAGACATACACTGGATTCCATATTTCTCATTCTCCCTAGATTCCCTATCCAGTTCATCAAGCCATGAAGAGAAATCAACATATCAGGAAAGATGGAGAAAATGCCAGGGTATTTCCTGAGCGTGGGGAAATGGATACACTGCAACTCAGATACAAGAGAATGTCATGTCACATTAAGGAATTTTTCACTCAAGATTGGAGACTCTGTGGTGGCTAAGGATTTAACAGGGTCCCTAATGCTCATAGAGTTGTGTATTTTTTCAAAATTAAAGTACCTAATATGGACCATGGGGACTGCAGACTGCTAACCTATTCTCTCTGTTTGGCCAGTTACAGACTCTTCTTCTGGGACTTTTGTTGAAACCATTTTCTTTACAGTTTTAAGAACTGAAGCTTCTCTGAAGAAGAAAACAAGTGAAGGAAGAATGTGCCTGTAAACTGGAGTTATGTTGTATAGAAGAACTGGTCTTACTGAAGCTAGATCACAGAACATGAAAATATGCTCTAAAACATACTCACTTTTTAATATTCTGACACAGAAAAATGATAACTCCTCTTGTAACCTTGACCCAAATCAAAGGAGAGAAGACAGGAAATCATGAGCAATTTCCTGTGTTACAGTGTTTTCATATATACAAAATTTCCCTATATTTATGTATAAATTAATAATTAATAATACCTTTATGTAGAAATTACCATTTCATAAGAAAGACAGCTACAAAAAGATTGAATTCAACAGGTGGCAAACCCTATCAAAGTAAATGCCTGATATTTAAGATACAGAGATAATCAGTTCTGCTGTTCAGGCAAGCCCATGAAATTCAACATATTTCGTTCTGCACTGATTTACATCAATATAATGTTACACTGAGTTCCTCCTAGTCAAATATCTGATAAATGAATCAGTTACAAGAGGCAATTGAGTATAAAGCAAGTCTCTGAACAGGTTTCCATTGCATTTGTCACTGCAATAAGTGAATAAATCTTTCAAATCACTACTTCTGGTGCATTCCCACAAACCCTCATCATGAGACCTGAATTACAGCGTTCTGAGATGTAGAAGGTTGCTTCTTGACAAACAACAAGCATGTTAATTGTCTTGTTTTGCCTTTCATCCTTAGTAATTACTTTTGTTCCATATGGTAACAAGCTAAGTGTTTTTTATTTGCATGTAAAAAGCAGACCGATTTGATACCAAAACTGCCCACATTTCACGCCATGCAAGAAGCTGGATTTCCAAATCAAGTACAGTTGTGTGGGCTTGGCAACATCGTGACAACTTCTGCTAAAATTTCCCTGTCACTTTTACAGCTGAGCCCAGTAGAGATAAAAATAGTGGGAAGAACAGTTTTAAAGAAATGCTTCATATCACTTTACAGCATTACTGGGATTCTCAGTTCTCTGTACCCACCTTAGAGCAACGGGCACTATCATTTATTAACCAATTTTGACTCTTATCTGTGGAGATGGAATAAGCAAAGGCAAGAGCAAAAAGAGCAGGAATGCCTGGTTGTTTATCTCATAAGCCAACATCTGACAGGCCAAAGTACAAGGTCCTGGACCTGGGTTGGGGCAATCCCAAGCGCAAATACAGGCTGGGTGGAGGATGGATGGAGAGCAGCCCTGAGGAAAAGGACTTGGAGGTGTTGGTGGACGAAAACCCAACAAAAGCCAGCAATGTGCATTTGCAGCCCAGAAAGCCAACTGTATCTTGGGCTGCATGAAAAGAAGTGTGTCCAGCAGGAGGGAGGTGATTCTCCCTCTCTACTTTGCTCTTGTGAGATCCCACCTGGAGCACTGCATTCAGCTTTGGGGCCCCCAGCACAAGGACCTATTAGAACAAGTCCAGAGGAGGGCCACAAAGATGATCAGAGGGTTGGAGCACCTTTCCTATGAAGAAAAGCTGAGAGAGATGGGGAAGTTCAGTCTAGAGAAGAGCATGCTCTGGGGAGACCTTATAGCAGCCTTCTAGTACCTACAGGGGGCCTGCAAGAAAGCTGGAGGGGGACTCTTTTTCAGGGAGTGTACTAATAGGACAAGGTGCAATGGCTTTAAACTAGAAGAGGGTAGATTTAGCTTAGCTATTAGAAAGAAATTTTTCACCATGACAGTCATGAGGCACTGGAACAGGTTGCCAAGAGAAGTTGTGAATGCCCCATCCCATCAAGGCCAGTTGAATGGGACTTTGAGTGAACTGGTCTAGTGGAAGGTGTCCCTGCCCATGGCAGGGGGTTTTGGAACTAGATGATCTTTAAGGTTCCTTCCAACCCAAACTATGATATGATTTTACAATTCTGTGTTTCTATCACAATGTTAAGTCAGTTGACAATAAAACAACAGTGTCCCCTACTCCTTCAGGCTTTCAAGCTTCACCCTGTGCTTTATGCACTTAAAGCTTGTGTTTCTTGTTGTTAGCAAACGTGGAGCTAAAATAGTGAGAACAAGAAAATTTGAAAAATAAAAAAATTCCCCTTTCATACAATAACCTATGAAATGCCTTTTTTTTTTTTTTTTGATTGCTGTAGTGAATTATAATCAAAAGGAAGAAATTTGCACTTTTTGGTGTGTCTGTCAGGAAATGAAAACATTTAAAGCCTTAAACACTCTTATCTTAAGAGCTAAAGGATGGTCAGTATCTGTTGAACTAATTCCTAAAGCAAATAAATTCCACGTAAATTATTTACTGCAAGTCTGAAATACAGACAGACTTTCCCTAGGGTTAATTTAACTTTCTCAGAATTAATTTGCTTTCTAAAACCTACACAACTTTGAACAAGGATCTCAGGAAACAAATTGCTAAAGTATGCAATAGCTTTATTCATTTTTGTAATCATGGCCAGCACTTACTTAGAAAGAGCATTCAGGAATATATCAATGGATTGCCGTTAAGATAAGGTAAAATTAGTAAACTTGAAAAAACAGTTCATATCATGTTTCCTCTAAAATAAAACCAAAACCTTTAGTAATCATATTTTTCCAGACTATTTTTGATTATTGTTTTGAATTAAAAGCTTAGATATAAACATATGCTTGTGAGATGAACAACCAAAATAATATGAGATTGATCTGAAGTAGATGCCTAGTGAATTAAAATAACAAACATCCTTCTTGATAAACAAACAGGTCTTAAAGAGTAAACATATGGTGAAATATTGAAGATAGAGCAAATGTAAAGCTTTACATTCTTTGTAATGTAACAACCTAAGGAGTAGGAGTAGGAGTATGTAAGGAAGGTTACGTACTTTGGCAGGTATGTCATTTTAAAATAACACAGATTTCAAGCTCACTCTATACCTCAGTTTACAAATCATCGTATTAGTATTTTTATATCAGCTTTCCCTTAAGTTAACCCTGAGCACATTTTTCACCTTGCAATACAGATATAGCTCTAATTATTGTTTTCTGTTACCCACTATCCTCTCCCCCATTTGAATGTGTAGCTCACACACACAAAAATCTTCGGATTTGGAAATAAGGCAAAGATCAGATTGTTCCTCTGGTGTTTTGAGACCCTCATAGCAAATTTCTAGTTGACTAAAAAAGCAAACAGAAGATTATTTGAACACAGCATCAGGGAATGAAGAAAAAAATATATATATATTTTTTTCCTTCCCCCCCCCCAATTTTTCTTGTAAAATTGCATTATTCAATTACAACTGCAAGAAAAAGAGATATTTACCTAAAATGAGACTGCTGACAGGGTTTAACAAGACTCTTGAAAATCATCCAGGAGTCTCTCAAATTCATCACAGGCTTCTCCAAAACAAAGTGTGTAACTGAAGCTGCCATTTCTGAACTTAGTGCTAATGGTTTTCGTCTTTTACACTTCAGGGCTGAACTGAATATTTTATAGTGAATCAGTGTAGGATGCTCTTGAGGGAAAGTAGCCTAAGAGATTCTTATGAGTCAATGTTTTCTTATGTATATTTACTTTTCCTCACAATGCACTCAAAAATGTTTTTTTTTTTTTTTTTTTAATTAAAGCTTCTCTTCTTTCTCTTAAATAAAAGGCCAGGCAAGAACATATTGTGAAGCCATTATATTCATGAAGAGAAAAAGAGAGGTTAATTCAAAATTCTATGGTCTGTTGAACCCAATATCCACACGTTCCCCAAAGCAACAACAAACGCACCACGGAAACTCAATCAAGGCATCAAATCCACTCCAGCAAATGTGTTGTGCCAACCCATTATTAATGTTGCCTCTCAGGGAAATTCTATATCAGCATGAACTTGCTGAAAATATCATTCACAAATTCACATTATACTATTTCCTTTACATTAGATGCCAAAGAAGGCAAATCAGGAGAGGCCGAGAGAGAGGGACGAGATTCAAAGATTAGTTCCATACACAGAACTGATCTGCCAAACAAGCTGTATGAATATGTTCAGAAACAGTTTCATATACTGATGTTAGCTGTTGGTGAATTTGACAGGTTATAGATAAGTAAGTTGTCCCTGTGAAGAGAGCTTCTGTGGTTTAATTTTCCTGTATTCCCTTCCATGCCAATCACAGCAACAGGAGTGAAATATTGGTGAACGAGCATAGCTGAATTAAGCCATTCAGTGCAAGAGTATGGAGCTTAATTGTATTCCCTTGCATCTTTTCTTACTGCCAAATAAAAACACCATTGTCCTTGCTAAAGGATTCCCTTTCACATCTCAAGGATCTCTGCCAACTTAATTGTGAGAGTCACACTGCGTGGCCAAGTGGAAGTGAGGGGATCACACGTCTTCAAATTTATCCCTTCACCCTCTTTTTGGCAATAAAATTTGAATGTAGTAAGCACTGCTGAACACACCAAGAAAGTTCATTTAGTAGGTGCTTGCACCAAAAAAAAAAAAAAAGTCATTTTACAATTTGGATGCAAGCTACATAAAAAGGTCTGTACAAATGTTGCCTAAATATGCATGCTAAATGCATACTAACTGCATCACAGACTCACAGAGAAGAAATCTGATCAGAGCTGATAATGCAAACGTCCACTTTCATAGATGAATAGCTGCAGTAGGTGAGAGGGGGAGGAAGAAGGGAAATACTTTGCATAATATGACCTAATTAAAATTGTAGATAATAAAGTAAATTGATGGCAAAAAAAAAAAGTTCAGATATTAAACACATATTTTTAAACATTAAAAATCATATTGAGAGGTGAGTATTCATTAGAAGGCTCTCTGAGACCAGGGTGTATTAGAAGAAATTGCACATGAATTTTCTGTACTGCTAGTGAGTGAAACACTCCAGAATCCCACATTTTATTTATTTATTTTTAAATAATGACATTTGACAAAACAACAGCGCAACAGCAACAATGAAACAGGTCACATGTGAAGCTGTTGTAAGTCATTATGGCTATTATCTGACTAGCTCTAATGCAATAAGTCTGTTAGACAGAAATATCTATTTGTTATCAAAGTTTACTTGATTTGATTTGGAAAATCAAATTGAGCTTTACTTTGGCTGTTATTTTCTTCTTTAAGGGACTACTTATTAAATGAAAAAGTGATGTGCAAAAGCATTTTCACTGAGGTGAAAGTGAAAAGTGTATTTGCTGAAATATTATATAGCACATAGAAATATGAAAAACACAAGAAGGATAATTCATTCAGTAAGAGAACAAATATAATTTTGTATTCATTTGTTTAAATGTCTGCACTGAAAAATCAGCTCTTGGCATGTGTCATGCAGCTGGGACAAAACCAGTCTGTAATTTCATTCGGTGCTCCAGTTGGATTTGATTTCCTAACACCTACTGCAATAAGGACAAACTGTTGTTTTTGCAGAAGTCTGGGCAACTAACCCTACAGAAAACCTCTAAAAACACACTGGTTGTGAATGGAGAAAACTGTGAAATGCACAAGCCAACAGTTTTATTTGGTAATAAATTCAGTCTTTTGGCATAATTGCCATACGGCACGATTTATTTTTTTTTTGTGTTTAGCAGTTTTTCATTAGGAATTGATGGTTTTCTTCTGATTAAAAAAAAAAATCATTAGGGCAAACATGCTTTTCTTGCTTCCTTAAATCTGAGGGTCTGTCAAAGGTAAGAGAATATTCAAAATACCATGCTAGGTGGATGCGCATTTTGTTCTAAATCCTTTTAAGAATAAAGCAATATCCAGATGAAGATGGACCAGAACCGGGACTGTAAATTAAATCAAACACATAAAAGATGAGATTTATAGCACATTTTCTCGTTCAATCTACAGCTCATTTATTCTAAATACCTTTTCCTAATGAGTAATTTTCTGGATGTCACCACAATTTACTAGGGTCAGCCTCCAAGTGTAGTACAAGCAACATATTTAAATTAGTTTATTTGGTCAGGAAAGAGCAATATAACCTGGCATATATCAAGAAATTATTAATTTGGCTGTACTCAGGGACAAAAACATTGCTGCTGTAATAGAGGAGCAGCAAGCTGCAAGTAAATTATCCTTTTTGATTGCATAAATTTGATTCCTGAAAAGGTGCTGAATAAATATGGATCTAGCTTAATATCTTCCAAGGAGGATATTAGGGTTCCAGCTGCTAACTGTGTTAGGATTCAGACTGTGAGAAACATGAACCAAGATCCAAGCTAATCTGCATGCATAGGCAACTTGGGGCCCTGAAGACAAAAATCTTCAACTTTTACTCCCTTTTTGCATCCAAGGTGCACAAGACCCTTTATCAATTGATTTCCATGTGGCCCTAAGAGGGAGAATAAAGACAATACTGAGAGGATAGCTTTATTTTCTGTTTCTCCCCTCCTACAGACCAAAATCAGAAAAAGTACCCCAGGCTTAACACTGTTCCTTTTGTTGTTAGTTTCCACATCATCTGTTATGAAAGAGTCATTTTTGTGGGGTCTAGGTTTTTCCTGCACTGGAGAGAAAGGGAGATTAAAAATCTTTTAAGAGCTATCTAGTTCATGCTAAAAAGGATAAATTGTTATAACCTACTGAATTGAAGGAAAACATTACATGATTTCATAGGTCTGCATTTTCCCAATCATGGCATTGTGCGGTATATTAACAATAAGGAATATTTTTCTTTAAAAGAAAGCATGAAAATACTTTAGCTAAAATCATAACTATCCTAATTTCTCAATTCAGTGGGAGTTTTGGTATGTGTTAAACTTGCAGTAAAAATGAGTTATGAAAATAGCGGTCATACAGGCCATTTTCAAAACATGAATAATTCAAGCAAATTCCTATTTTTTTCCTCCAAAAATATTAAACTCTGTAACTTGTACAATTAATGCAGCTCAAACAGTAAGACCTTAAAAGCAACTACTTATTCTATACCATAACATTTCATTAGATTTTTTATTGTGTTTATTTTCATGGATCTTAATAGTCAATATATCCTGTGCAAGGAAAAAATGTAATCCATTTTACCAACAGTGCACAGTCAAAGGAGAGATGGAGAGTTTGCACTTCGCATGTTGTGAATGAAAATTGAGAATATATGTAATAAGCATCTCTAAACCTTAATGAGTTATTGAGCTGTGTGTCTCCTAGTGTGTCAGCAATTCTTTTTAATTTATTTTCTAGTTTCTATATAACTTTTCTGTAGGAAAATAAAGTTCAAATGAAATTAAAGTGAAAATATACAATGAAGTAAAATTAATAAAAAGCACATGCTGTTGAAATTAAGACTATTTGCCACAAAGTACATTCATGGCTAGAATCATGCAAGGAGTGACTGTGGCAATGACACTCCACCCAGAACAGGGACTTCCACAAGGAAGTGGAAGTGAATAGCTTCCTCACAGCTATTTTCTCCAGAGGCACATGTGCATAAAGATGCAGGAATGACAGCTGCAGCTTATAATATGGAAAATATACTTTCTCCTACATTTTTTAAATATTGATTGCAAATAATTTTATTACGCTTGAAGATTATATGAAGACATATCTTGTCTTCATTGTTCTTTGTGCAACCACAATTTTAGCAAATCTAGCCTAGCTCAGAATTTGCATAGGAAAAGTCCAAGTAACAAATAGAACTCAGAAGGAGCTATGTGTATATAGGATAGAAATATAAACATTGTCAGAGAGATTAAAAAAAATCATAAACAAAAACTGTGGACTAAATATTCTGTTCAAATGAACAGCAGAATTTGAGAAACCAAGACTAGGTACCCTCCTCAAACACAGACTTTTGATAAAACTGCTGCTAAATGGCTTAGGGCAAGCAAGTTTTTTTGTGTGTGTGTTTTTTGTTTTTTTTTTTTTTAAATCCTAGCACTGAAAGTTGCCTCCACCCATAAGAAAGCAATTCTTCCTATCTGTAATATGCTCATGTCTTCCAGATCTGCAGTGACAGCAGTATCACAAAACAGTTCTGATGTTTAACTATCTTTGCCACTGAGAAGTTTTTCTAAACACCTAACGTAAATAGCCCATCCTTCTGTTTCAAATCACTACTTTTTGCTTATCTAAGTTGTCTTAGACACATGCACAAATGACCTTGGTACAGAGACATACCACACATGAGCTGAGCTACATCAATGGATCATGTCTAATTACACTTTAATTACCACTGGCTAGGAGTACTCACACAGTCAGCTACTTCACTGCAGAGGATGTGAAGCAACCATAAAGTCTGTGAAACTCGGTCATATGTCTAATCTGAGCATTAAATCCATTCTTCTGCTTTCTCAGAAATGCATGCCTCCTTCTCTACTCCATCTAAATCTATAAAGGGGGCTTGACAGGGTTTTGATAATCAGCACTTCTGGATCACACCTAATAAATCTGGCACTGCACTCAAATAGTTGTTGCTGCTCCATCTGTCAGGGTAGGGCACATACTCTGAACTGGGACAAATTGGGCTGAACCCATTTTGCTTGATGGGAATCAAAATGATGAGTGTTTCCCACTTTTTCAGGGAGACATTCACTGCATATTTGACTACACTAGGTAAATGTAATCCATATACCCTTAGCACTCAGCCTATCTAACTTAATAACTTATTTATACCTATATCATGAGTATTTGGCAAAGCAAACTTTCTAAATTATGTTAAGTTGCTTTTATGAGCAAATTAGCTAAGCAATGAAGAGAAGTTACACACCTTCACAGACCCAAAGAGAGATCCTGCCTGCTTAATTTTACCCACCTTAAACCTTGTCAGTAACTGCATAAAAATACAGGCACTGAGATCAGGAGAAATAGTTCAGTAGACATCTAATATTAAAGCACATATTAGACTCATACATTAGAAAATTGGTTCTGAACACCTCTTCTAGATAACTAAAAGACTTTCCACAGCCATTTATTGTGATAATATACAGAGCTCTGCAGTTAGACAATGACCCCCCAGTGTGATATCTTAAGTCATGTCACAGCTTTCTGTCTTTTTGCTCATGACTGTCCACTGGGAAATACAATTTTTTTTCTTTCGGCTCTGCTAGATTTCAAGACAGGTGAATGAAGAATGAAGTCAGTATCACGTGGAGTTTCAGTATGTTTTAAGAAGGTCTCTTCTTGAGCATATTAGCTCCTATCACTAGGGTGGCCATTATGTTGCCATTGACAGAATAATGATATACATATTATACTATATATATATCATATATATATATATGTACACATATACACATCTTTTGCACTAGTGTTATATACAATATATTATATACAAATAAATGAATAAAAAGAAACTACTTACAAGGTATTAGAAACCTCTACCTTTGAGGAAAACATGTTAACACTCTCAAAATCATTTGAAGAGGTATCAGAGTGTTAACAATTATGTGTAACTACTAACAGAAATGAAATTAAAAAAAATAATAATTAAAATTATTACTAGCATAAAAATTATTACTAGCAAAGGCATCTAGTTTTTTAGAAATGCACCTATCTGTTTTTCACAGTCAATAGACTAATGTATACATGTACTCGTTAGATTTTCATAGATCAGCTTTCATTTTCTTTGTGTATAAGCTAGAAACAGAAAAAGCATAGTAAACTTAATATTGGTATTGTGTGCCACATAATAAAATCTAATATCTGCTTGCAATATGCATTAAAAGAAGAAGGTATAGTTTCCAACTGAAGCACTAGTTTTTGCACAGATTTGAACTGACTGGTTCTGCCAAAGTTCCTAAAGCTACTACAAACATTAATTGGGATTCATAAACTTTTGGTGATTGGTATTAGAAAAAATATAGAGAGAAAGGGAAGAGGAACTACTGAATAGAATTGTTAAATGATTAGTCTGACATCTTATAGTAAGTTAAAGGCAAGTTAACGAAAAAAAATGTTTCCTTATTTCTTACAAATTCAACCTGGGATTCTCCTGATACCAAGATGGAACACAGATGATTTTTCATGGCTACCTAAAATATCAATTGTGAAAATTCTGTTGCTACAGTATATGTGAATCAAGCTAAATTTCTCATGTGCCACATCCTAGTGTATTGGGGTTAGGCACCCATGTTTTAGCAGTGGGGGATTCCAGGGCTCCTCTGTGAGGAGGAGGCTGGGGCCCCACCACAGGACACAACTAGGCCCAGCAGCCATCACCTTGGTGAAAGCATTTTTAAGAAAGGGCAAAACCAGACAAGAGAGGAGAGAGGGGAAAAAAAGAAAAAAAAAAGTGTGAGAAACAGCCCTGCAAACCCCAAAGTTAGCAGAAGGAGAAGGAAAAAGAGTAGGAGAAGGAGGGAGGAGGAGGAGGAGGAGGAGGAAGTGGAAGAGGAGGAGGTACTCTATGCAACCCCAAGACCCTGTTCCCCATCCCCTCCTGCACTGTTTGGGCATGGGAGAAAGCTTGTGGTTTAATTTGTTTTTGTTTTTCACCATCCAACTTTATTTTAGTTGACAGTAAATTAATTTTCTCCAAGTTAAGTCTTTTTTGGCCTTGAAAATGATTGGTAAGTGATCTCGCTAGCTTTACCTCCACCCACAATATTTTTCATCTTATTTTCTCCCCTGACCTGTTGAGGAGGGGAATGAGAGAGCTGGATGGGCATCTGGCAATGCCAAGGTCAGACTCTCCACACTTTGTACACTAAAGATTTTCACACATCTAAGGTCCTGCTTCTGCACACATAAGGAAGAGTCTAAGTTTCAACAGAGATGAAGAGTTTCATACCTACAGCAGACTTAAGCCATATCAGGATCAATAAGCTAGATGTTCTTCTGCCTCCTTTTTCTGAGGGCTTGATCTTATAGGCACTCTTGTGCACCTGTAGCAAATTGAGGTTTCTACAAAGTACCACTGTAAGTACCACTTAAAAAAAAAAACTGTCTGCTGAAAGAACCACTGGTCCCACTCATCCAGTAGTTCAAGCACTCATGTAACTTTTGAGAGGATTAATTTCAATTGCCTTTCAAGAGTATTCCAACTCCCATTGCCAAGTGCTGTAGCCATGAGACTATGAGCTATGATTTTTTTTGTTTTGTTGTTTTCGTTTTTTATTCCTGCTGATGTAACTGTATATGATGATCGACAACATGTGCCGATCCCCTTTTCACTGCTATTAGCTTACTTAAGTAGCCCTCTCCTCATCACAGTAAATTTTGTGGATTCCACCCCAGAGTACTTTCCCTTTGCACTGAATGGGTGGCTAAAGATCTAATCAAGTTTCAGGATTCAGCCTCACAAATGGACATACATGCAAAAGTTTGGCACGGCATTACTCAGGATACAGTCCTTGGTTCTTTATTTGCATCTCAGCATGACTGCTTCCTCTATGGTTTACAGTAGAAAAATAAGTTCTGTTGTGAATTTAATGATGTCTTTGCCTTTCACTGACTACAGATTATGCTTATTAAAGAAGTTTCTGTTTGCTATTGTTTTGCATTTGGTTTCCAGCAGTAACTGGTTTTTGTATACTGCTTTCCATTCAGCTGAGCAAGAAAGCTATAGTAGTAGCTAAAAAAAAAAAAAAATGCTTCTTATTCATTTTCCTTCACTGCCTGGGAACCAGATTTATGAAATACCATGAAACAAATATGAACTATTTTATATTACAGTTTTCCCATCCTCCACCACAGACCCTGAATTTTCTGTTAGCACTGGAAGGGGGGTAAGTCTGTTATGTGAGCCAGGGCACTCCTGAAAACAAGATTATAAACTTCAAGTGGATACAGCAGAGAAATATTTATTTTGTTTAAAATAAATGGAGCAACTCTTGGATTATAACTGGAGTCATATGTTATAAATCAGCTTATTGAATAACACTGCCTTGGAACAATCACTGTTCTGGGACACAGCATTCTACTACATAGTGAAACTTCCACAGAAGCAGCTACAGTTTATGTTGATAATAATAAACACTAGAAAACTAGATTTTTTTCCCCCTTCTTTCTGGTCCTTTTAAAAGAGCTTTGGACCTAACCCTTACGAATTACACAAGACAGACATAAAATAAAACTATCTACCTTGAACCAATAGGAAATTCTTTTATGTCCTTTTCTGAACCTGTACTTTCTCTGTTATCATTAACATATTATCTTCCATTAGTAAAGCTTACACTTTTCATGCTGTGAAAACCTGTGCTAAGTCACCACATCTGCAGGACAGGACTCTTCTTTGCTTGTTAATACAAAAGAAAAAAATAATAAAAAAGAAACTCAATACCAAATTTTATTATCTTCAGAAGGGCAAGAGTCTCAAGAATTAAAAAAAAACAATAACAATAAAAAGAAAAAAAAAAGAGGGTCCTCACTGTCAAAACAGGGGCAGTTAGATACCCTGAATTTTTCCACCACTCCAGACATGTCAATCAAAGATAACACAGTGCAAGAATATCTGAGTGACACTCCAAGCTGCATTCATAAGCAACCTGTCTCATTCAAAGTCAATGAAGAGACAGAACTTACAAGCCCACACTGGAAAGTCATTGAAATGTGACTGACATCTCAAAGGAAAAGTGTCAATGGGATAGCATGACCCTGTGCTGAAACACTGCAAGGTTAATCAAAGTTATGGCAGTCCGGAGGTAGAAAGGCCCTACCTTAGATTGAATTTTTGTACTCATAGCACTGACTGGGCCACAGTCTCATATTCACTTCCTCTCCCACTGACATTTGCATCCTGACTTTGTATCATTTGTCCACTCTTCTTTTGGTTTCCTTTTAGAAAGATACTGATAGATGTTGCTGTGAGAAGATCTTCTGCATCTGAGTAGCAATAGGTCTCCCTTCTCTTCCTTTGGGACTCATTGTGCCATTAACCTATGAACTAAGATAGTAAATATACCACTGTGAGATTAAAAGAAAATGCTAAAAATTGTAGAGTTATTGCTCAAAAGAGAGTAGGTAAAGTCTGAGTTAATGGATTAGAATTCTTTTTCTGTCCATGGAGGAATAAAGGGAGTCTCAAAATAGGTAAAAATATTCAGACTGTTTCTTAAAGTTTCCTATCTCCCCATGTTCAGAGAGTTCCTGACAATTCATTATTTGCCAATATCACATTAGGAAATACACTACACGGACATATATCCTGCCCTCATTTCCTGTCCCCCTCCTCCTCCCCCTCCCCCTCCCCCATTTTATATGGCTATAAAAGGTCTATAAAGACTATTTACTTCTTCCCATTATATTTTTAAAATATGTTAGTAACTATTATTTTTGCTTAGTGCTATTACATTTATAATGTTGACCAGAAATATCCATTTAGCCCCAACATATTCAACAAAGTAACAAAGCTAGGAATAGAGATAAATTAAAGAATACATACTGCCAATGCAATAGTTATGTTCATATGCTCATGGTTACAGAATGGAATCCTTAAGTAATTTAAGCAAGCATGACTTACTTTTACATATATATATATTATATATATATATAATATACATATATTTATATATATATATATATAAAAGCAGTTCTCTGGTGTATATTTTCTTCCTTGATGGCATATTTTTGCTTTGTTGAGTTTACTTCATATGTTTCCTGTTTCCTGTTTCTGTCAGCCGATAGTAATATCCCACAGATACAAATAGTACCTTCTTGATGTTGCATATAATCAGCTAAAAATGCTAGTGGCCCCATTCTGTTGGCTTCATTCCCTGCTCCTCCTACTTTCCTAGAAGGCAAACAGCCTAGAAAGTAAATATGCTTCTTCACCAGAGCCTATGGGCCTAGAAACCCTTTTTTCTCCACAGACTCACTGTCTCATTTCTAAATCAGTGGCTGCACTGAATGTCACACATTTCCATTATGCAATCAGTCCTCCAGTCAATTATTTAATTAAAAGAAGATTTACCAAATAATACTCCTTCTGCTCCAGTAAAAAGATAGGAACAATATGATAACAAAATATTTATTTATTATTAATTATTTTTAAACCAGTGATGGTGGAAATTCAGATAGGGGGAAGATCACCTTGGGAATAAATTATATTAAACATGACCAACAAGGACTTTTCTTTTAGGAAGATTAATGGTTTAATGTTTAATTAATCCTATCCATTTCTGTATTTATGGGGAGGCAAAGAAGAAGTCTACTTTATAATGTGGAAAATTAAATATTAAAAACTTTGTGCCTATTTGACTTTACATTTTCTTGTTATGAATGGGTATTTTCACTTTATTTCACTTTCCTCAAGCTACAAGAGACAGAAGCAATTACTGCAGCTCTGCTGAACAAAGGTATTCTCAATGTACCTCTGATACTGCCTTGCCAATCCCAAAACAAAACAAAAAATTAAAAACTATTTAAAGTATTAATGGAACCTTTAAAACTTACAGTCAAAATGACACAGGTTACTCAAGATTAGAGAAGGCCAGGGGGAACTTCAGAAAAGCTGGACAAAGTTACTTGTTTAAGAAGCTCAACAGATAAAATTCAGTGTAGACAAGAGGCAATGCACATTGTATGAAATAAGGTGAATTACCCCGATGTATAAATGGGTTCTAAATTAAGTGCACCTATTCAAAGAAAAAGATGTGGAAAGTATTTTGGACAGTTCAACAAAACCACTTGTTCAGTGTACAACAGTAGTCGAAAAGCCCAACAATATTATTAAGGTCTGAAGAATTCAGAGTACTAAAAGAGAACAATAATGAAAATAGAGCTTTTAAATACAGTGACCTTAAATACTGTATGTTCTTGTCTTGTCTCAAAAAGCAGATTTTTTAATTTTTTTAAGTGGTCCATCCAGAGGA
This sequence comes from Anser brachyrhynchus, assembly GCF_964034855.1. NCBI lineage: Eukaryota > Metazoa > Chordata > Aves > Anseriformes > Anatidae > Anser > Anser brachyrhynchus. The sequence goes on along the minus strand of NC_137694.1, from coordinate 172,431,706 downwards.
AAACGGCAAAGTAATGAAGATGGTTTGAACTATGACAGCACTTGAGCTGCAAGAAATGACACAGCACAGGTATGGATGGACACCCTGAATGGCTCACATAGCAGCCAGTTTCTGTTTTCTTTCCACTTCTGGGTTGTACCTCTGAGAACTGCCCCAGCATCCCGCTGCTACGAGAGCCCTGACTCACTGCCACTCCTGCACAGAGGCCACACTGAGCCCAAATCCCTGCATGGTTCATAGACCTGCCATGGCTGCAGCTCCCGGTGCCTGGCTTGCAGCATGGGGCAAACTAATGTCTCAGCCCCGCAAAAAAAAAAAAAAAAAAAAAAAAAAATTTCTTTAGGCAAAATATACTACCTTCTGTATCTTGCTACACTACCATATGAAGAGCACATGAGGGGTGCATGAGCAAGAGACAAAATGGGATGAGGAAGGTACCTGGCTTAGATACTGCTGGATGATGAAAAACTTCTGAAAGATGATTCCTTCCACGTCTGCCCTAGCAAAAAATGGTCCTCTCTTTCACTTGTGCCATCCTTCCTCTACTTTATACTAATACCCTAGTCATTTTCTCTCATCTCCTATTTTGACCTAGTTATCCTTCCTTTCCCATCTATCTTTGTTCACTCCTTTCTGACTTTCTGTGACTCTTGTCTTCATAAAGGTCCTGGAGGTTAAGCGGAGCCTAAATTGAATACAGTTTTAAGACTTCCATAGCAAATTATCTTTCTCTCCCTTTCGATTCTGGGTACTTGATCTTATTCTCGAGAGATGCAGCCCAACAGGCTGCCAACAATTGGCTGTGTGCTGTGTTGTGCCTGATACTCTGAATGTGACTTGTTCAATTTATGCTGAGAACCCAGTCTGACTACAAGATTAACATCTAATATTTTATCCCATCTGATAACGTTCACTTCTTTACTGCTTAGTTTTGGGGCAGGAGTGTCCTGATATGCACTCTTCATTCTCAAAACAATGGCTGAACTTAAATTGAACACTAATTCAGATAAGGTCTGCTGGAAAACATTGAATGTGGAGACCTCTCTCTTTCACATTAGAATTAGTCAGGAATGTCATATAGTCTTATTAGGAAAGTATTAGTCACCACATTTTCTTCTATGCTGATTTTCAAGTCTTTTGATGCTTAACAAAGTGAGAACAAGAGCCCAAATCTTCCACCCAAATGTCTTTGCCACAACCACCATCTATTTCTACCTATTTCCCATGTTTTAGTGTTACCGCTATTATAATATGCACCTAGAACAAATTGTGGCACTTGTGTTTAAAAGTCAAAGGACACAAACCTCTGTAAATCTATGACCCTAATAATATCTCATCTAGAACAGGCATTGAGACAACTTTCATTTTATGTTATTTGACTGTAAGTGGGATCTAGAGAGTACTGACAGGAAGCCTGGAGGCCTGAATTTCTAAATGTGACTTTACTATTGGTTTCTTCAGTGAAGTGAAGTTGCTTCCTTCTCCTCCCATCTGTAAAATACAGCTAGTCAAGTTTACAACCTTGAAAAGGTTTTTAAGTCTACTTGAACAAATGCCAAAATAAGAACTAGGTATTTCTTATATTTTAATCACTGAGAGGTTTTAAATAAGCCATTCTCACAGGGACAACCTCAAGGTTGTACTTGACCTCTGCTGATTAATTGCTATTTTATAGGTATGTATAGAAGGTATTTTATGTAAATATATTGTTTTTATTTATTTATTTATTCATTTATGTGTGTGCGTGTGTGTGCTTCTCACAGATGTTTTCGATAAGAAGCTAGATGTTTGGTTGGAATTCAAGACTCCTGAACCTGAAGAAAAGGTTATTTTAGAGAGGCTACCTCAGTATGAAATTTAGAAAATGGGCTTGCCTGGCAAGAAAATAATTATTACAGAAATCCTGAAAGAAAAAAGGCTTCAGATCCAAGCCTGATATTGTGGCCAAAAAAGTGAAGATCTGAAACAGGCAAGAAGTTGGCCTCCCTTCTAATGAAAGTCCATTAGGGATGCAGATAGACTGTGATTGCTTTTCTTACTGACTTTATTAATTAGGACCCTCAGGAAATTTAAAATTAAAAAAAAAAAAAGAGGTTGAGAGGGAACGTTTGCCAGAATTGCTGCAGCATGTGTCAGACTTCCTCACTTTTAAGATGTACACAAGCCAGTAACATTCTATCGATACCAGCACAACTGAACTCAGTGGGAAAATTCCATTCAGTTCAGTTCACATATCAATTTACACTTAAGGGTAAAGTGGTTAACTGTCTTCTCTAATTGAATCGTTTTTATTATGGGTTCTGGTTTGCCTAAACAGCATGGCATTCAGTACATTAAAGGTGCCATACACTGGTTGGGTGGCTCAAACTTAATTTTGTTGGAAGTTATAAAAAGGAGAAAATAATTTAACGTTGTATTTTTTTTTCCTCTTTTACTGGTTATTTTTACAGTTTACAGAATCATATTAAGGTCTTCAAGATGCTATTGCTAGCAGACAAAAAGTGCAACACCTTGCATGATAACTAGTTTGTTGTTGTTGTTGTTGTTGTTTATATATTTATTTTTTTTGAAAGTCTAAACAGGTGAAAGCAAAAGAGAGATGAGGAAGAAAAGAGAAGAGAAATATTCGGGGCAGAGTCTGTGCCATTCTTGATTTACATTTGCCAACTCCTATAGTTCAATGATTACAGAAACCTTTTTTACTTATTTTTTTTTTTTGTATCATGTAATTCAGGGAGGTTGTTTAACAAAATAAATATGATTTTCTACTCTGAAAAAATTCAATCTGTTGTGACAAGAGCCAAAGGCAACCAGACCTTTGAAGTAAAGTACTCCCTCTACTTATAATGAAAAGGTACTGCCTTACATTGGAGAGAGTACCCAAAAAACTCCAACAGGTTTTAAAATGGTAAGGCAAGCTTGTATTTGAACTAAAACTACACCAAATATTTTTAATAGAAAAAAAAAAAACAGAGTTTGTATTTCTCTAAAACAACAGAAATAAAGTGGATTTATAAAGTACGTTCCTTTCAGCTCTCACATATTTGAAAGCAATTCCTTCTTTCTGGGCTTGCTTTCAGATCAAGTGGATCTGTGTTGCAGCACACTCTGGACAGTCCTCTCTAGATCCCTCAGAAGTTCTCTTTTCATCACATCTGCACTTCTGCGGCATGTCTGCTCCCTGCACTTTCCACTAGTTCCCTGCCCTCTGCCCATGCTTCAGACTCCCACGTGGATGGACCACACTGCTCTGGGATCTCTCCTCCAAAACAACAACAACAAAAAGAAATACCTACCTCCTGCCCACTCACTCCATTTTTAGAGAAACAAAGAAATGAAAATAAATGTCATCCATCACAAACAGGCATTCAGGAACCAGCACTGTTCTCTGTTCTTCTCACAAAACATCAATGCAGGCAGGAGAGTTTCATGATGATAATTGGGAGAACCATAGTGGAACACACATCACTGTCTGCATCTGGTGCTATTTCATATGCTCTGTGCAAGGATCTGAAAGGATGACATTCCAGTGGACAAACGGTGTTTCAAAATAATACTAATTTATTCTGCAGCCTTGCACAATCTGCACTGAGAGCTAGTGGCAACAGATTGAACAGTACTACAGATCTCTCCAGCACAGACTCTTCTCCTACAAATGCAGAATTAAGTATTCATGAAGAGATTTCAAAGGTCTAAAATGACTGTAGAGCTTTCAAGATGCAACACTCTGAACTAAGACACACTGTCAAATAACAAGTTTTAACTGGAAAGGCAAAATTTATCTCCTGAATATAACAGTTATTATAATTATTTTTCCCTATCTTTGCTTTCACGAATTAACTGAACTAAATTTCCAAACAGGAACAGAAGTAGCTGACAAAAAAGGAATTACCAGAAGGAAACATAAGTATAAATGATTGGCACTAAACAGAACCGTTTTCTCCTTTTCCAGGCTTTTTATTTTTCTCTAAGCGCATAACAAAATGGCTGCTAGTTACACATTTCTGATCAAGAAAACACAGAATTGTCATTAAAAAAAAAAACAAACAACAATCCCCTTGAAGCTTTTGAAGCTCAGATTGATCCTTCATAATATTTTTTATTTTAATAGAGAATACAAATTGTATTTCATACTAATTTTCAGCACTACTGACAATGACTTGAAAAAAGCAGAAATTTAGAACAACAAAAAGCCCCTGTGTGTTTTGCTCAACTTACATGCACCAAATTCCACCAAAAGTTTCCTTAGAAAGAGCAATATGGAAAGAATATAACTGAGCTAATGCAAAACACTTCCAGCACAGCTGTACATATGCCATAAAGCACACCTGAAGAGCCAGGTTGAACTCATAGTTAAGTATATTCATTAGGGTGGCACTAAAGTGCTTTCTTTTACAGGAATAAAGCAGATGGAAATTTGATGTGGCAATACTGAGAAAGTCACAAACCACCTTTGCTTAAATTCCTCCTTGCCAGGAATAATAAAGTCCAAGGGACAAATGTCCCAGGATGTTGTCAGAGTACTGGACTCTGCAATAGTCTTCACTACAGAGGAACGTGTTGAAATGAAAAGCTCATTTTGCACCTCTGGTGGAATTCAAGAAGTACTCTGCAGTGAGCAGTCAATGGGTACGCTGTTCACCAGTGGGTGACTGCACCGTGTTGTACAGATTGTGCACCAATGCCTACACTGCACTGTCATTACCCACACACATAGGTCATGCACTGAATCCAGACTCACCGTGACTGATTTTTCATTACTTTGCATGTCAAAATCAAATAAATGTATCCACACAAAAACACCCTCAAAGAATTATTTTCCATAAACTTAGATTTGACACACCTGAATAAAGATAAGGAAGGTTGTTTCTAACTGAATCAAGTTACAGGACACTGCTTTTAATTTTCAAGATTGCTGAAAGAAGAAAAGTGAGTTTAACTTCATTTTTGCATATAATCTGGAGAGGGAAGAAGGAGAGCAGCACTTATTTTTCTCTTTGCCTGGAAGAATATTTGATTACACATAAGGCGGTAAATGCATTGATGTATTTATTTCCCAAGGGAAGTGACAAGTCAGTATATACCAGCAGAAACTTTCTCACTTCTAGAACAATCCCCTCTGTTGCTCTGGGTGACTGTAGGTGACTGTATATGCTCTGCCAACTTTTTTTTTTAATTGGGGTGGGGAGGGGGAAAGGGGTAAAATTTGTATGATGTCTGCCATTGGGTAAACCAACATCATAGATAACCAACACACATACTCACACACACACAGATACACAGGAGCTTGAGAGGATTTGGGTTTTTGAGCTAGACTTAGAGAAAAATCAAAGCTGCTTTATTTTTCCCTTCCTGGCTTCTTTAGCATCTCTTTTAAATTCACAGTAATATGATTTATAAAGTGTTTTTCAAGCACAGATTTATAAATAAATATTGGAAACAAAGTAGTCTTAGTGTATTAGGTTATCAAATATTTTTCATATGTACTTTCCTATATATCCCCCCATTACTGTGCCATATAAGACTAACATAGTGGCTACAGATTCACCACTTTGCTAGTATAGGATAAAATAAATAAATAAATAAATAAAAATCAAAATGAGGAACTCAAAGGTATACTACAAAGCCAGAGCTTCCAAAACAAAATTTTGAAATATGGAAGATGATCATCTGTGTGTGTGTATTTAGGCAATTACACTTATTTTTCATTACCTGTAAATTTGCATTAAATTATCATTTCCTAATTCATTCCTCTAAATATCCTTTTGCTTCTTTTTCACTTCAGGTTTATTTAAAGCACAAAATGCCTCAACTGTATACAGTGCTTTAAGTGCTATATTCAGAGCCGCAGACTCTGCCCTGAGAAAATGTCCTTTCTGCTACTGAGGCAAGTGAGAAAATATGTCAAGTCAGTCTCCTTAACTGCTTTCCTGTTTTCATCTTATGTGATTTTTACGTAGGTACAACTCTGTATCATGTGGAGTTTGATTGACTTTTTATTTTTATTTTTTTTTAATGTTAAGTTTCCATATGTGTGTGCAGGCATCTCTATGGAAATGTTTTGCCTCAGAAAGCTGGTACATGAAGTGAATGATGAAATAGAATGCACCAAATTAGATCAATGGTCCAAATACATATTGAAAGTAAAAGAGCACAATTCTATTGCTTTCAGTGAAATTCAATGAAGTTTAGACTACAGCTAAGCACCACAGTATAAAGAGATCTTATGTGATATGCCAAATCTGGAAAGGATGGAGTTGACAGAATACATGACAAAATCTATCTGCAGAAAGTATGCTTTGTTCAGTGAGCTGTGGGATTGATTATTAAAGCTGCTGGAACTTCTCGCTTGCTCCATGTAAGAAACATACATGTAAAGCAGCTGATGTGTGAGTAGTTTACTTGAATTGGGTCTCTCCACTGCTACACTTCAGCTAATGTTGAAAATGTTAACGTTGTTTGGCACAGCAGAATGCTCCCTTCGCTTTAAAAAAGCTGCTGTGTCTGTTCACAGTATTTAATCTCTAAAACACTACAGGACTTCACACCTTGAAATGTTTATATATTTCCATCCTACTATGAAAGCTGGCTTTCCTAGACTGTATTGGTTAAAGAGATTTGAAATTTAGCTTTTCTGTAGTCCCCTTCTGCCCCCATTTTGCAAAGGCAGAAGTATCATTACTGTAACCCTCTCAGAGTCAGTTGTACCTGCAATGGGACAACAAACAGTCTTTTTCTTGAAATTTTCATCTATTTAAAATAAACATTTTGCTCTACTTGCTCTGACTTTATGTATTTCATAGCTCAGTACTGAAGTCACACAATTCCCCGATGAAAAAAGACATACAATGAGAATAAACAGCACCTGCACATGGGAATTTCACTTTATGTTTTGTATATGACACTGATTGAACTAAGTGAAGCTTGTAGTAGTAACAGATTATTTGTTGTGATAAACTGTCCTTTATCTCACCTTTGCTGGAGAAGAAGTAAGAATAAAAAGACTGAGTAAAAGACTGCAAATATGTCCCGTCTTTGTTTCCCCCTCCTCGATATAGATAAGGGATATACATGCCAAGGGAAGTTGCACATTCCAAATTTGCTCTGGATCATCTTTCAGCGTTTATATATTTTGTGACCTTTTTTATATTTTTTTTTCTTTTTTTTTAATCTTTTGTCTCTTATTCACAAGAATGCATGAGAATTTTGAGGGAAGAAGGCTGTGCTCCTTTTAAACAAAATATGCATATAACCTCTGGTTTCAAGGCAGAGTCTGAAAATATCACCCAGATGGACTCAAAAAGTTCTAAAATCCAAAGGCCAATAAAATAAATATGAACTTGCTTATTTTTATACACTGATTTTTTTTTTAAGTGCTGTAGTGCTTGAGGTTGTCACTGTTTGTTTTTTCTTGCCAGCAGACTACTGAATTGTGATCTCTGCTTTGCCCGAGGAAGGTAAAGACAAATTAAAGTCACTGAGTCTGCATGCAGTGGGTCACCTTGAAAGGGACAACCCTTAAAAGAACTAGCTCTCTATGGGAGATTGTTTCTGAGAAAGAAAAAATATATTTATCTTAAGACTCAGGTTGACATAATGAAAAGATATATGAGAAGATAAGCATAAACAAGTAGCGAGTATTTTCTGGATAGTGGTATGTACAGTCAGATAAATACAAGGAAAAGGCATGCAGTTACACAGCTATCTATCTGGGTGAAGAAAGGCTCCAGGAGTTTATTTTTATTTGTGCTGAAGTGAAGGAACTTGGTTATGCATACACACTAAAACAGGCCCAAGAGCACAGTTTAAAGAGGAGAGAAGTGGGGAAAAAACACGGATTTACAGCACTAAAATGTAGAGGTGTAAATTAATAAAAAAAATATACATATATATATATATCTATGAAGCCAAGGGGGCAGACAACTACTTCTAGTTCTGACATTATCTAAATGATATGCATTCACAATGTCATTTAATTTAAGTTTTCAAAATTATTAGAAACATTTGAAGAATCTCATAATCAAAACTAACATCAAAAATTTAAAAAGTTGATTTGAAAATATATTATTTTCCATTTATCCTACCAGATATTTTCAATTGCAATGCAAATCCAACTCACAACATTTTGTTATCTTTGAAACTGTCAGCAATGCAAAACCAAAAGTTGTTCACTCACTATACTCATAATAGCACAAACACATATAGTTTTCCCATTGTTCTTGACTGTAGGTAAACTAAAGTGGCTTCTCTTCAACCATTCAAAAGCCGCATAGTCACATCAACAAGTATACATCATACTAGATTTGCTCTTCCACAATGATTTAATTTATTTTACAGTGTTGTTACTTCTTGATAACCTGTTATTTTGTAGGTTCTTACAAGATTCTGGTATTCAGAAATAAAAGATATAGTTAGTGCAACTTCTATGTATTTTAATTCCATAGGAGTTCATAAAAACTTTACAAAGTAACTGAGAAATTTCTGTCTCTCAATTTTACTGTCAGCCAACACTCATCTGCCCCTGATTAAAAAAAAAAAAAAAAAAAAAGTGATTTGATTTTAAGGATTTGGCTTTTGAAATGGGACTTAATTCAAACTACCAATAGTTTCTGAACCTTGCAGGCACATACAGTTAAATAATAAAATAATAAAAAGGCAACTGTAAGTCTCCTTCATTTAAAAATCATGAGAGGTTCATCTGGTTACTCTGACCAATTCATGAACAATCCGTGTAATAAGCTTAGTTTCTTTCCCACAGCACATACATCTATCCTGTGGTGCCTTACCTGATGGGGAGATGAGATCTTGGGAAGTGAAGTTATTAGGCTCTTATTAGCTAAAAACCTGTCCTCAGTGGTTAAAAACATCATAAGTTAAGAATAATTAACCTAAAATCCATCTACTGTATTTCTGACAGGCAAGACTGAGTTAATTTTATTCTCTGGGTTTAGACAATGCAGATGAGTTTTGATTGTCAGCTCTTTGTATTTCTTTTAGAAACTCCCAATTTTATCTTACTTGCCTTTCAGCTATGAGAAACAGTAACCTTACCTGTTCCAAAGCTCATCTTTTGAACAAGGATGTTTAATGCTGCATTAAATATCTGGGTTTTGAGAACTACATTATGCTCATCTTTTTTTTTTTTTTTTCACATCAGACTTCTAATATATTGTTTGCTTCTCCTCTTTTGTCTAAGAAGATCAGTAGAAAACCCACAGAGTTATAGTGAAACCCACAGTTTATAGTGAAAAAATTAAAATACTGAATATTCAAAACCTAATCCCACACCTTTTCATTCATAGGTACCCACAGAACGGGCGAGTGGAGCAATTACATGTCCCTAAAAATACCTGAATCTTTTTTTTTTTTTTTTTTCATGTCTGTCCTCATTTTTGTCATCATTTTTACAAATGTAGGCCACAAGGGGCCTCCAGACAATCCCTCTTTCCTTTGCCAGCATGCATTCATCCTCAAACCATTTCTGCCCTGCACACAGGTATACACATAAAGTCACAAGAAGAGGAAGATGTACTGCTTCTAAGAAAAGATGCAAGAGACCTTTCATTCTTCCTTCGCTCTAGTCATACAGAGGCTTGGCTGACCATAGTAAAATCGTAGGACAAACCTGAAAACAGAGTCATTCAAGTATTTTTAAGGGGGATAAAGTTTCTAGGATCACCGATTCTGTGGGTATCTGTGAATGGAAAAAGTGTAAACTCCTGTGAAGGAGTCCAAGCCTATCAAACACGACTCTGAAAAATGTCATCCCTTTAGTAATATCCACCTAAGATATTTCAAATCATAGAATCATAGAATCATAGAATATCCTGAGTTGGAAGGGACCCTTAAGGATCATCAAGTCCAACTCTTGATACCGCACAGGTCTACCCAAAAGTTCAGACCATGTGACTAAGTGCACAGTCCAATCTCTTCTTAATAATCAGTTCCTCAGATTCTTATATTATTAAAAGAGCAAAGACCTTAACCAAAATATACTTGTTAAAGAATCAGTTGCAAAAATGACCATTATACTGTCTGAAAGCGTGATGTACCAACAGTATTCAAAGCACCTTCAGAACTAGGAGTCATAGCAATCTTGTTATCATTTCTGCTAATTTATTTACATTCTGACAGAATTAAGGATTCTGGGGTTTAAATACTATTTAAAAAATAATGGATTTGCCAAAACTGGATGAAAGCAATAAACAACACAAATGGTAAATCACAGAGAGTTTCATTTTCTGATGTATAATGTAATGGGAAAACCGACAACTAACGGCTGACCTCTGTTTCTTTGCTTTCTGCACTGTGATCATTGAGGTGAAACGCTCAGACATATTCCTTTAATTTTTCAAAAGCAAGAAAATGAATAAAATACCCTTTCAGTGAGCCTGGTGTTTAAGTAAATGACATTTATAATAGGAATGCACTTTTGCCTCCACTTTAGAACCTCTTTTTCTCCTTTCTGAACAGCAGTTGCCTGTGACAAGGAATGACAGCCCATTTCCATTTCTCTCTCTGATTCCTGTAGACAGGTCACACTGTTACATTCAGAGGAAGAGTGCGGGCTTATTCTGGCACCAAAGTTTTATCTGCACTGGCCAGTGAACTGATAGACTGGCACCCCAGACTGAGCATCCAGGCTTGCCTTGCCCACGTGTAAGCATCCTATATCAAGGTGATTCCATTAGATGCTGAGTCTTTCATTTTTACATTTCCTCTTGGACAGAGCCCATGATTAATTGTGCTAAGATATTTGATCATTTGCTCCTAGTCAACCATGAGAAAATTTAGCTGATCCTCAGGGAGAACGTAGGAAGGTACCAGAGAACCATCAAGCACTTGGCTGGCTTTTCTTATGCACTTCCCAATGTGTAGGGAAGTTCTGACCCAGAAGACAGCAACCTTTAGCAGACTGCACTTCTCACCTTCAGTCTAGACCTGCCAATCTAAAAGTGTTTGGGCAAAAACTATCATATCTAATACTACCTTAGATGAAGAAAAATTAATAGTCTTTGGATTATTTTATACTTAGAGGCTGCTGGCAGATATATATATATATATATATATAAATATATATATATATATAAAAGCCTTACAAATAATCATGCAATTCTTCAGCATTATGATACTATACATCTAGGAACAGCTATCATGAGTGGCAGTGTCTGTCTAAGAATATCTGCATGTTTATTGTTCCCCCCTGAGGCAACAAGCATTGTCTGAAAGGAAAGCTCTGTGTTTTGCCTATCCCTTGAGAACTATAATTACTGTTCTAGAAGAATATACCATACCAACTCTCAGGTAATTGAAAAAGTCTGACAGGCAAATGATTTCTATGTCCATTGCTCTGGGTTCAGATCCTCTGAAAGTTAAAATACATAGGCAGTGTGCCAATTTAGCCTCAAAGCTAGAGCACTGAATATAACAACATCAATAGAATTGTAGCTTTTCGTATTGTTCCTCATTTTGGCCTACTGCCTTCAAACACAACTAAAATAAATACTGAAAAAACAGGCACTGCATTTTGTTAATTCTAAACAATAACTGCAGATTTTGGCATATAGCTGACTGCTTTTATTTATTTATTTATATTTATTTTTCACTAAACAGACCACATCTCCTGTTCAGAGTTCTAACAGAGACATCTACGTCCATGGATTTGACAGACAATCTAGGCTGAGAACACGACTGACTGAAATACACAAGCAAGGATAAATAGAAGAATTAAAGAAGTTAAATCATGCTTAGAATTTTACAGCAAGTTTATAACAAAAACTGAGATGGTAGGAAAATATCTCAAGACAGAAAGATCCACTTCTAGAAGCAAAGAGAGTTAAAAGAAATGTAAATTAAATGCATATGTGAAGAAAATAATATGGACTACAAGTTTATTTCAGATTAGGTCTTCATCATAATGTAGATGGATTAGTAGCATTTACATTTATGGTTATCAGAATTTATTTTTGTGGACAACTAGGAAGATATTTTTTTTTATGATATAAGTGGACTCCATGAGATTAAAAAAAAAAAAAAAAGACAAATCCAGTTTCAAATTCTGAGTCAGCCTTCTCCAAGATAAATATAAATACAGAAAAATGTAATGACCACTTTTCCCATTTTAATTTTTTAAAAGACAAGTAATAAATTGTTGATTTATCATTTGTTGGTGTACAACAATTCGATACAGAATTTTACAAATTAACAGTTAATGTGGTAATAGTTTAGGAGTTTTAATCGTCAAAACATTTTCAGTACTTTAATAACCAGAACATTTTAAGTATTTTAATAGCTAGAAATAGACTGTTATTCTTAATAAGAACAGTCCATAGATTTTTATAATGAAAATTAATCTTATATATGAGTAGCATTGTGTATCTCATCAGCAATCTTATGAAAGATTTTGACATAAACCCAACAGATTTCTTCAAAATGCTATTAAGAATATCCCCTAGCACAGATGAGTATGAAACATCCAACTACATTTTCTAATCAGAAGTAAATGATGTCATGCTTGAGATGATCTGCCCTATAACTTCTTAGCAATTGCACATGCAGGAACAGATCTGAAAATATGCATGGATATGGCAAAACAATCTTAGTAACTGTTTTGCATGTTTTGCATACTTTTGAAAATATCAAAATTGAGGGTGAAATGTAAAACAATGAAAAATTTAAATGCAGAAATGGTCTCAATGTGAGGTACTTCAAGATTTCAAAGGAACTAGAATTTCACTTTTTTTTTTTTTTTTTAATTAGGATTTGCAGAATAATCCAAAGACATGGGTTTCCTTCCATCTCTGCTATGCCAGTTTTGAAGTACTTCACAGGAGGTCTTCCTCTATTTTAAACATCTAACAAAACAAGTGTAGCTAGAAATAATGTAAAGAGTGTATCAGCCATATTGCCAACATTTTTAACAAATTCTTTAATACATCATTTAATGTTACCAAAATGAAGCTAAAAAGGGCTATCTTGCTTCAGAATGCTCCATTAGCTTTTGCTGCTAAACAAGTCCTAGCCAATTCTTCTGAGACAGACAAATCTACAAAATTAAAACTGTGAGCATAAGAGCTAAATAATCAGCCAAATCTATATGAGAAACAGCTATTTGAGCTTAACCAGGCTAGAATCAACCAAGAAAACTATTTGAGAACTAGGATTAAGAATAAGAGACTGGCAACAGATATCAGCAGATATGAGCAACAAGGATTCAGAAACAGGACCAAAAAGAAAATTGTTCTTTTACTTGGAATTCCAAATTTTTACCAGTCAATTTTCTCTGCACCATAAGGTGTCCAAACTCCTTTACCTCCCACAATCTTTATTTATTCTGTTCCCTGACTTAACACAGTGCTTAGGTTACTAACAATGTCTTAGTGGTTAACAGCCATACTTTTGAGAAAGGCACAGAGAAGAAATTATCCTTTAAAAGGCAGCCTAATATATCCTTTTTGTTAAATCTCTGAACATTAAAGTTCATTTGTATTAAAAATTGTTTAGTATTGTGCTTGTGTATGATAATAAGCATAAGGTTATATTTTGTAAACTACTAGACTTTGTTAATTTAGAATTTTGTTAAAGATTTATTATTATTTACTGGGTTTCAGTGTTTTTAACTTTTGTTGTCCTAATCACAGCTGCATTATATTTTGACAATAAGAAAACACAAATTATATTCTGATATATATAACGCTCTGTTGATATATAATAGATTGAAGAGTAGCATTACAGAATATAATAGGACTGAAAAGACAAAATACTTGAGCATCATTTTATCATGCAAACCTTCATCACTCTCATGAAGAAAGGAAAAGTGGGGGTTTTACAATGAAAACTTGAATGGCTTAATGACAGCACTTCACAAAGTCATCCCTTCATATGACATTCTAAAAGCTGACTGACCACCAGCTCTTTTAAGAAAAAGGGTCCTTTTGAGCAAAAATGTTTCATATTGTTCCAACATGAGTCAGGTCCAATTTTAGTAAAACTGTGTCTGGTATTCTATTTGTTAGTGACCTTATTTTGGTTGAACAGCTGCCCTTCCCTTCCATATTCACTCTCTTTAAGACATACCTGAAAAAACTGTGATGTCAGCGTCTCACACAAGAGCTTCTCCTTCTTATTCCTTTTTTTTCTTTTTTTAATTTTCCTTACCCTAATCTCCTGACACTTTGTCATTTAAGGTACTTCATGTGTAGAAGTAATGGAAAATACGTTTTCACACACGTGACCAGTGTTTCCCAAGACACAATGTTTTTATATCTTTTTACCTCAAAAAGGTCTTAATGGCATAAATCTACTGGAAATAGACCTCTTAATTAAAGAGAAAGAGAAAGCTTCAAATCAAAGCAAGAGCTAGCTGCAGTTTCAGTCCAATTTATTTCACATCCTTAAAAACATTGGCTCCCTTCAGTCTTGCAATGCTTTTCATTCATGAGAAGCGTCTAATTTTAGTTTTCATTTTCAGTTGGTTTGTTTCTTCTATCATAGGAGGAATTAGCATGTTAGTTAGCACGGATGTATCCTTTACACTTGCATTTGCAGAAGTATAATTTCTACTGCATGTAAAATGTTATAAGACTAATTCTCACATTAGCATAAGGCAATCATTTATTTTCCTTGGGTGTTAAAAAGTATTCTAGTAGATAAACTCAGATGAATGCATAAAATAGGCCAGATATTTCATACTGCTGCAAGAGACCAGCACCATGAAGAAAGATATGAACCTTCAAAAATTCACCAGGTGGCAGCCCTGTTTTACAAAATCACAGAATGGCTGAGATCAGAATGGACCACTGAAGGTCACGTGGGCCAACCCTCCCGCTCAAGTAGTGACACCTACAACACGTTGCTCAGGACTGTGTCCAGATGTTCTTTTTGAAGATCTCCAAGGAGGGAGACTCCACAACCTCTCTGGGCATCCTGTTCCAGTGCTCACCTGCAAAGTAAAGAAGTGTTTCCTGATGTTTAGACGGATTCTCTTGTGTTCCAGTTTGTACCCATTGCCTCTTGTTCTGGCATTGGTCACCACTCAGAAGAACTCAGCTCCATACTCTTTGCACACCTCCCTCCAGGTATTTATAAACATTACATAATGAGCTTTCTCTTCACCCCCAAGCTTTTTCTTCTCTAGGCTGAAGAGTCCCAGCTCTGAAGAGATGCTTCAGTCCCTTCATCACCTTTGTGGCCCTTTGTTGGAATCTCTCCATTAGCAAAATGTCTCTCATGTACTAGGGAACTGGACACAGTACTCCAGGTCTGGTCTTACCAGTGCATTTTTCTACGCTTGGATATCTAAGGCAATAGAACCAGACTCAGCGCTAAGGCTCCTAACTGCTGTGGCAGACCAATAAAACAGTAAGGTTAGCATCCAAACACTGCAAAGTCAGTGTATTCCAATTTACTTAGGCTAGAAATCAGTCCTAGAACTTCAAAAATAGAGTGCTTCTATGTATGTAATAGATACTTATTCTAGAAAAATAGATACACTTGTATGTATTTAATACAGCATTGACATGTATTTGATGATGCATAATTTTATTGCATTTCTTTTTCTTTGTAGTGCCATTTTAATATCATTAACAATAAGCAAGCTCTTCAAAGACAGGCACTGGTTTGACTTAAGGTACACTTACACCAAAGATTTCCTCACAACATATTGTTCTGGACAGCCTGGAAGCAGCTCACAGAAGTTATGAGTGGATTTTTAAAACTAATCTTCCTTCTCTTTCATTGTAAAATTTCTACTAAGTTACAAATTTGTTATGAAACATTTCAAAATATTTATTTTCCTATTTTAGGACTATATTTAACTAAATATAAATTGTGTTACTTCCAAGTATGTCTCTTCTCTGTGCCCATTATAAATAAAAACATTTATTTGATTCTCTTTTCCTCATGTCCTCCATTAATATAACTATCTTAGCATAATGAAATGTATGTAATTAACATATGTGTGCATATATGCATGTGCTTTCTAAACCATTGTACATTGCAACCAGTAGTTTAGTTAATGCCAATGTAATGATGATAACACAGAACTAAAATCTGGTCCCATTTTCAAGACATGCTTTCTTTTCATTTAGCGCTGCTTTTGAATGTTCTAGGATTGAATTCCATGAAAATAACCAAATTTAGAACAGGCACAACATGGGAGCAATGAGCAAGCTTTCTTGTTTGTCCTTGGTTGTTCTCTCCTTCACAACATCCTTGAGCCAAAATAACCACTCCTAGGCATAAGAGTGTAAAATAATCTCAGTGCTCATTCAACCTTCCTTATATCATTGTCTATAAGCTAATTAACTCAGATAATTTTTTACCTATACAGCAGAAATTGAATTAATATAATATTAAATTGTATGTATAGCAGAGACAGATAAACAGGAATTTGGTTTAAGAATCTTTTCCAAACTGTTCTCTTTAGTAATTTATTCTGAGGTACTTGGTTACACACTCTATTCATACTCAAACATGTTCAAATTGAAATTCTAATTTGAATTAAGATTCTATGGGTTGTCTTCCAGCCATCTGTAAAAATGTAAAGAAGGCAACCACAGGAAGACTGAAACAGTTGGTTTCCATGTGATACCTTAAATTGTTTTTGTGTATATTATCTATCAGCATGGGGAAGATGGGGAGCACCTATTGAAGGCTTCTTCTTTGATGGTGGTGGTAATGGGGAGATTCTTAAAAGAGAGAGCAAAAGCAACCGTATACAACTGAGAGTTACACAGTCCAAAGGAAAAAAACAACTCATCACTTTTTCAAACTACTTTAAGGTGTTTGCTAATATGGTAGCAATCTGCTGTGAAGTCAAGCTGTAAATAGATTCTTTTGTGTTAGATTTGCATGCAGGAGATGTTAATCAGTTCAGAGGCTCAGACATTTATGTTCCTGAGTTATGACAAAAAAGCTCTCTGGCATGTCTATAAATGGAAATACTCTGAAAGACACTTTGTCTCCTTTTTATGTACAGAATATTACCTATCACCTGTAAAAGATCAACTAAAAAAGGAAAATTTAAGTACCTGGCTAATTATATACTAGTGCACAAACTGTCCAGACATTGTTTTATTACATTCCGCCTATACACAGCTAAAATTCAGCAGCTCAGGAGATCTACCTTTATACGTTTGTATTAACAAGCAGTGCACTTTCTTGTTGCAATGTTCCTGTTCAGCATTCATCAGGTATATGACTACTTCATTGGACTCATAGTTATTGGTAAAAAAAGGGGAAGAGAATAAGGATTTGAAAGCTGGTTTCCTTGACCACCATTCAATTTTAAGAAAAGCTGCTTCTTATACCATTTATCATTGGATTATATGTAAATCTTCTAGTGAGAATAGTTGCTATATCCCAGATGCCAAATTATAGTCTCAGATACATGGCATGTATTACTGAGTAGCTTAAACAATCAACTTTTATGCTGCTATTTTTAATGCATGCAGATATTAAATGGCAACTGAACTAAAGTTCAGCTCTGACTGCCTCAATATATTGAATTCCTAGTCCTGTTTTGTGTGTGAACATATCAGATCTTTTATATGACCATTATGAGATAACCGATTTGTCTTTGAGGTCTGTGATTACCATATATATGCAACTTTTTTTTTTTTTGGCACTCCCTTTAGTGTATCTGTCACTCTTTTTCGCAGTTTGCACTTCAGAAGTACATCCATTCTTACTTCAGGAGAAGGGAGAAAGAAGCAGTTTTTACATGGAGTCATGGTGATTGCTGTGGTTATTGCCTACTTTTCTGAGTATTGGAAGGGTGAATTTGGTAAGCTATGCAGAGAAAATCCCTTTTTTAAAGAGCTTAAATCCTAAGGAAAACAGTAGCATAACAAGATGCAGAAGAGATACATAAAAAGGTGTCTTGGAATATGTTCTCTGTCTCTTGAAGAATCATGAAAAAGTGAGAAAAGATTTGGGAATTACCTCTTTCTGTATGGCAGAAAGTTATGTGCAGCAAGTCAGGAATTTCATTAAAAGTGTATATTGGGAAAAATGTTACTCTAAACGGTGTTCACTTTCATAACATAGATTTTCTGAATATTTTTTTTATTTCTATAAATCCTGTTGCACATTGGATTCCTAAAATTGTCTCCATCTTCCATAGGTTGCAGACTATAGGGACCAAGATCTGCAAATCATTTCAGTGACCTTAGTGCAGCTGGGAGATAAACCAGCTCACAGGTAAAAATCCAGAGGCTCTACAATTCTTCATCCAAATTTCTGCAGAATTACATCGGTATGTGACCCCTTTCTTTCTCCTGTGTGCCCAGTGACTCTTCAGATTGTGCAAATAAAACATGCATTATTACATAGCATGGAAACATCTAACATAAACCTGTGTCTTTTATTTTTGACCATAACTAAACATTGGGTGGGCAGACGTTCCTTTTTCTCTGGAGTTGTGTACTCGGGTTTTTAATAGCAGGTCACTTTGTGCTGGCCTCTCACTCTGCTGCTGCAGGGAAATGAAACATCACACCCTGCTTTGAGGGCTGCACACATTTGTGTCTTGTGAGCCAGATGTACTGAATTTTACCCTTATATTGCCAAATTTCTGATGGTATTCAGACAGACCTTGACAAGGTGAAAAAGCACTCCTCATTTCATGACAGTGTAAATATTACCTTCACTTTGACTGTAGTGAAGAAAGTAAAAAAGGAAAAAGCTGGTATATCCCCTGAGGCCTTTACCCAGGTAAATTCTCCTGTTTTCCCCCTCACCAGTGTAAACTCTGTGTTACATCCTAAGACAGGTTTGTTTTGATGAATTATGATGTTAAAGGTGTAATGAAGATGAAGACTTCCAGGTTTCCTAGTGTAGTCATTTGTTAACAATTAGATTGCAGCAAGATGGCTCAGGTGTTGGTTTGGAGGGAGGGAACAGGTATGTGCCTCTGTCCTGGCTCAGTGACCTTGCTGTGAGAGCACTGGGGTTCTGCCATAGCAGAAGATTAAGCATTAGAGGCAGGATAAAAGAATCTTATCCTTAAACAAATGTCCCTTTCAAAAGCTTAATACAAAGCAGGTCTAGAAAGTCTACAGCTATAATGATTTCATGTTTTGCTGATCCTGGCCTTTTCTACTGAAAGACTTTTTAGTGGTCCCTAGTGGAAAGTTGAGATCAGCATTTAAATGCTAGTCTATCTTTTTAACATAAGTCCTTAGCAGCCCATAGCTCTCAGTGTTACTGTGAATTTATAAATAGTTATGCATGGATACAGATATATATATATATATATATATATATGTATATATATATATATATGAAATGCATATCACTCCTTTATAGTTGATGACTATACATTCAGATTATTGTTTGCAAAATAATTTTAATATCTGGTGTGGTTTTTTCCCTCCTTTCTCAATTAATGAAGATGCAAAATCGCTGCCTAACAAGGCATTTTTTCTTGTTTGAAATACTTATTTTTGCAGTCAGGGACCAATTATAGACATTTCCTATCTCCTTTGAATTTCTACACCTGAGGTATATGCCTTCCTCTCCTAGGTAACAGAGATGGTACAGGTGTCGTGGGGAATACAAGGCAAACGTACTGTGTCCTTTCTAGCTTTGTACAAGTAATACTTGACACCTATCTTAAAGTGATAGGAAATTTTTAGTGTTAAGTAAATTAGAACTCTCATGAAAGAAAAGCAGTAATCTGAAACCTGGCTAATATATCAATTTAGCTTGTGCAGTTAGTTTCTCCTATAGCTGTTATTTTCTTCCTCTTTTCCATTCTGCAGAAACTCCAGACAGCAAAACTTTTCTAGGCAATAGGTCAACAAAATCCTCTTCTGTGTGCTACGCATCCTGCTGGTTACTTCAATTAATGCTAAAGAGACTTTCTTTATCATTGGGAGGCCTTCTGGAAAAGCTGATCCATGTGAAAGGTTTCATGTTCTAAGGTTAAAAGTGCCACTAACCAGCTCATTCAGTTCTTTCTCTTACTTTGTCATTTAGAGAAATCTGGCTAAATCAATCTTAGCCTACCTAAACACAGAATACCAGATAGGCAGGCTCACTTGATGCTTCTGTATCTGCATACTGCAATTTTACTTCCCACTGTGACAGTGAAGCAATGCATGCGCTCTTGTATGACCTTGTCAAACCACATCAAGTAGCAAACATAAGGATCAGGATCCCCAACAAGGGCTCTCACACCCTTAAAATCCTAGCTCATAGGGGCTCCTCCATGCCTTCATGAGGAATGGCACATAATACAGTTCAGTGCATGAAGTGTTTCTCAGCCTTTTTTAACCCATGCGTCACTTAATTCACTATGAATATCTGTGCATTTCCCTACCTCTTCAGTCAGTATGTGTCAGAGGGGAGTTTTTCATCTGCTCTCTGCTGTATCTGCCAAATTTCTGGAAGATTCAGCTCAGAGCTGACTGTCAAGAGCCTCTTTGTTCTTCCACATTCTTTACCCATGGCTGAACACAAGACATTTAACCTCTCAGCTTTGATTTTTGTCACTTGTAAAATGGAGAAAATAATCTCTAGTAACTGCCATGAAAGAAGTCAATATTTATCATTGATAACCAGAACGTACAATCCAAGATACCACGCTTGGGCCTTCATCTTCCTTCCATCAAAATCAATGCAAAGTTCTCACCGACTAAAGGAAAGCAGCATATGGCCTTTGCTTCTTTAAGTATCTAGAAATTCTGTGATCACTGAGATATTAAAGCCCTGGTAGTCATTGACTTTTAACCAGACTTTTAGTAACAGTCATGACTTTTCACTGTTAATGTCTCAGAGAAGAAATCAGAGAGGTAAGCATTATTTTTTTTTTAAAGCACAGTAGGAGTTTTACCTTATAGCATGTATAAAAGCTGATCCCATTCATGCTGCAGTCATTGAGAGTGTGAACTGGCTTCCATGCAATTAGGATAAGACTTTCATTAAATCTTATCTGGAATCACAGTTTTGTTGTTGTTGTTTTCTGTTTGTTTGTTTGTTTGTTTGTTTTCCAAAGCAGTGGATGTCATTCCTTATCATTGCTTTATCATTGCTCACTAAGCTTTTTTTTTTTTTCCCGCCTTTTTTTTTTTTCTACACACAGCAACAGTAACAGCAAAAACAGATTTTCACCCTAGGAGTTTCTAATCTGAAAACAACAGGGCCAGAATAAGAAGGCAGTAATGTACAATAGAAGTGGGGCAAACACTACTAAGTCACACAGATTCCTTTTTTGACTTAATTTTAAAAGTTTCATAACTATGAAACTTTATGGCAGTTAAGAAAAGTGTATCGCTTCAGAAAGAGTACAGACGGGAAAGAACAAAAGCATATAGAAGTCAATAAAAGAAATATTTCTAGGAACTATGTATTAAGACTAAGTTAGGTGACTTATGTAACAGCCAGAGCATCATGTCACCCCTACAGATGCAGTTAGGCTGTCTGTCTTTTCAACTAGGATATGAATATAACATGTTTGGTAGATAAAATTAAGCATGCTTATGCAAATATGCTCTTAGATAAACTTAACAGCAACACCATGTCATAGAGCTTATGAAGACCCTGCCTTTTTACTTTATCACATTTAGCAAAAAAGTGAGCACACCAACTACATAAGTGGAATAAACCTGCTGTTTTCTTTCAACTGAGAGTATCATCCCTCAGCCACTTTCAAAGATGAAGTTTTCAGGGGGCTCCAAGCAGACACAGAGGTCAGCCACTGCTGAACTTCCCATTACTACTGAAATGGAATAATGAATTCCAGACCTGAGCTGGTTCTATCTGAGACTGAGAAATTAACAGCGTACTTCTCACATCGGTGTATCCTCAATATCTGAAAAAATGCTTCAGTCTGATTAAAAAAAAACAAACAAACAAACATGTTGGTATAATTTTCATTCAACTTTGGTGATAAAAAATGAAACCAAATGGATGTCTTTTTCACAAACATACTTGTTTGTTTTTATTTTACAGAGGCAACATAAGAGCAGTCAAATTCAGAGACTCCAAAGACAGGTAAAATAAGTTTTCAAATCTCTGATTAAATCAAGCTTCTTTCAATATGAAAAGACTGGAGCATTTTCCTGAAAGTATCTTCAGCTTCAAAATGATTGATGTCCCTGCTGAATGGCAAGACAGGAGAGCAATCTGCAAGCAGTTATGTCTGAAGGAAGAAAGGAAGGCAGGCAGGCAGGCAGGAAAGAGGCAAGGAAGTAGGAAGATATATGGTATGTTTCTATATCAACATGCATGTGTAATAATGCACAAAAAATACCTTTTTTTTTAAAAAAAAAAAGGGATTTTAATAGACACTAATCTTTTAGAAGCAGCCTTAGAAATATTGTGCAATATATGCTGCTAATGTTGGTGTCAGTTGTAATACAAGATAGGGAGGCTGAGAAATAGAGGATTCCTCGGAAAATGAAATAGCATTTCACAGATGAACAAAATTAGGTAAGATAAAACAACTCAATATCTGAAACAGAATAATCTTTTTCCTCTTTCAAAACTAATATACCTATATAAAAGATTGATAACTATCTGATTGCTATTCACTATTTTTCGCTCATAGAAGCCTTCTACCAAGTTACTGCACACAGGCCGCATACAAGAAAATCAGTTCTGTTTTTTTTTAACTGTGACTATTGTAATTAGACCTGTCCATACATGCAGAATGATCAGACAGGGCATGTGAAGCATAGTAGCATTAGTTATTCAGGTGTGACCATGTATTCTCCTAACAGCCTTCAAACACGTAATGTCCTAGAGTCAGTCATGCTTGTTTTACCCAGCAACTAAGTGTTCCTTTGGGGCCTGGTTCTCAATTGAGTTGGCTTCCACGGACTCTGAGTTCTGGGTATCGATGGTTAATCCCAGGGATATCACCAAAATATCAGCCACTATTGAAGTAGGGTACTGATGAGAGTCAGTGCAATGGGCCTAGGTATTGCAGAAAACTTATTTGTAGCTTATTTATCAGTAAGTAGTGCGCCCTCTCATTTCTGGTTGAACTATACAAAATAAAAGTTTAATCCAGCCTCATAAACTAAACAGGAGTAGGGCACAACCATTACATGTAACATCAAAATCCTTGTCAGTTTTAACATAACCACTGCTGTCACAGACAACACAATGGCATAGTTCAGGAGTTACCTTGGAATAAGGACAGTTCCCACACTGCAGGGCAGTGGTCATCTTGATTTGGGGAAAGAGAGTCTAGCCGCATGGATGCAAGCTGTGTCATACTACTTATCATCAGAGCTAAAGAACAAGCTTTAGACAGATTTATTTACAAGTCTTGAAATAGCCATTGAGTACAGCATTTTTTTTTCATCCTCTCTGGCTCTTTACATTTACAGATGCATGTAAATGTATATATGCATCTACCCAAGTCACTGCTTAAATTCTCACTGTGACAATCAAGATGATGTTGTCCTTAGTCTAAATCTACAAAATTCATAACTGTACTCTTCAAGAAATCTTCTAAAACAGAGAATTATTCTCAAAGAATCAACATTTCTTCACAGTGAAAACTGAGAACTATACAAATTGCCAAAGGAAAAATGAGGAAAGAAATGGCATTACCTTATTTATTTTTGAAAACAAGATTGCTGACATTACTCCACCCCTAAGAGGAGGAGGAGGTGGAAGCATTTCAATAACACTTGAGAACTCTGCCAAAGGAATATTTGCTGAAATATTCTAAAGGATTAAACACAATAAAATAGAAAAAAGCACCTGAGAGATATACATGGACAAAGATAGTGCCAAATGGGGAGGGGAGGGGAGGGGAGGGGAGGGGAGGGGAGGGGAGGGGAGGGGAGGGGAGGGGAGGGGAGGGGAGGGGAGGGGAGGGGAGGGAAGGGAAGGGAAGGGAAGGGAAGGGAAGGGAAGGGAAGGGAAGGGAAGGGAAGGGAAGGGAAGGGAAGGGAAGGGAAGGGAAGGGAAGGGAAGGGAAGGGAAGGGAAGGGAAGGGAAGGGAAGGGAAGGGAAGGGAAGGGAAGGGAAGGGAAGGGAAGGGAAGGGAAGGGAAGGGAAGGGAAGGGAAGGGAAGGGAAGGGAAGGGAAGGGAAGGGAAGGGAAGGGAAGGGAAGGAAGGGAAGGGAAGGGAAGGGAAGGGAAGGGAAGGGAAGGGAAGGGAAGGGAAGGGAAGGGAAGGGAAGGGAAGGGAAGGGAAGGGAAGGGAAGGGAAGGGAAGGGAAGGGGAGGGGAGGGGAGGGGAGGGGAGGGGAGGGGAGGGGAGGGGAGGGGAGGGGAGGGGAGGGGAGGGGAGGGAAAAAAAACAAGGAAAAGAAAAAAAAGAAAAAAAAGAAAAAAAAAAGAAAAAAAAAGAACGCGAGGCAAGGCAAAGGGGCAATCAACCAAGCACATTTTATTCTAGAAGTGTTCTAGCTTTTCTGCAATTCACACAGCAAAAACAAACCAACCAACCAAACAAACAAACCCTCTACATAAATCTTAGCATATCCACATAAATCTTAGCATATCTTTTACTCAGAAAATCAATAAATGACTATCTTCTCATAGCTTGAAACTGTGTTCTGTAAGGACACCATGTGCTTAAATAAGGCTGGTGTACTCATTTGTTAGGGTTCCCAATTTTCATGTCTACTTTATTATAAGACTGTGGAAATTATGTGGTAACATTTTTCCTCCATGGCTCTACAGTTCTCCATGGAGATATGTCTATGTCTGCTTGTGTTGATGGGAAGTTAATTAATGAGTCAATATCACTCCTGACAATACTTTCCCTTTGCACCCATTATCCATCACTTTCAGAGCTGCAGTAACATTGTAAAGTGCAAAGAGTGGTCACTCACACATAACTGTACCTCTTCTGTACATAGCCAGTGTAGGTAACATCCTTTAAAATATATGTAAAATAAAATATTTGGATAAAGGATGAAAAATTCCTAAGTTGATCGGTCTTATCTGTACTGTGAGTGCATGCTACACTGTCTCCTAGATATTTGTTCAAAGCATACCTGCAACATCTTTTATAAGTAGTCTTAGATGTCTATTTTAATGGGAATAAACCCTACACTTATCCTTAAACTTTAACTTGAGTATATTTCAGCATATAGAAGGGGGTGAGATTAATTTCCATTATTTTTCTTTGCTTTGTCTTTATTGAATAACTTTCTAATATAAAATGCCTGAATAGTGCAACAAACAGATCTCTAAGACTCCTGTATCCCAGGGGAGTTGCTCAGCCAGTAAGATATACAACCAAGCACCTTCATGTTTGCTGTCCTAAATCCATGAATCTTGAATCCCTGGATGCACTAGTGGCCCAGTTTCCATAGAATAAGAACATTATAGAAGGGTTTTTTTAGGTTAATTCTTTCCCTCTGATTCTTATTCAGCATAAAGATTGATATACCGTAGGCATTTTACTCTTCTTCACTTTTTGGTCTTTGATTACTAGAGAAGTGTCAGAGAGTAGCAGCTGTTTGAGTGCTAAGACACTGGCTTGGAAGATTGAAATTCCGGTCCTTGCTCTGAAATAGACTTCCACATGTTACCCAGAACAAGCCATAGAAATAGTATGTACCTCAGTTCTTAACTGTGAAATGGAAAGATAAAAAATCTTTCAAATCATGTTACATTATATAGTATAGTACATGGCATGATATGTAACAAAATATGAAAGGTGATCATATGGCAATTGTAAATATAAATATAGGCTAGTTAATCCCAGAAAAAGAGACATATTTTTCACAGAAGTGTCACAGATTCCAATCAACTCTAATGCCAATTGACGGTAAGTCACTTGTGATCCTTCTATTGGAATCAGTTCGCTTTAGGCTAGGCTCTTTCACAACCTTGTGATATTTGAGTTTCCAATACGGAAGGTATTTCAATTAATTTTAGAAGATCAATGACATATTTTCAACAATAAATAATTCTGTCTGCTTCTGGAAAACCCTTTGTTTCCAGCCCTTTATTTTTTGGCATAAAACACCTGACAATCTCTATTCTCTGTACTGAATAAAATATAGAATGGAAACTAAAGCAGAAAAAAGAAAAAAAGAAAACTGGTGATGCCAGTGAGAGTTGCAAAAATGCAGCATTGATAAAAAACTGTCGGAATAAAGAGCCAGTGTGAAAGATGTGGAGAAAAAAAAAAAAAAAAAAAGAGACCGTTGCTACCTGGAGTAGGAGTTGGATAGTACCTGAGCAGCTGCTAATCAAATATTCACTGTAAAGCAAAAGAAGAAAACTCACTGCAAAGAGAAAACTGAAGGCACATGGGAGAGAGAGTGAGCATGTTTGAAAGAGGAAAAAGAACCAAAGCAGAAGAACACTGTACATGCTAAAAGTCTTGCGGATTTGCTACATGACACATGGACTCCTGGTGAGTGAGACATTATTTTAATGCTCAGCCCCAACAGTTTTCACCGACTTCAACAAACCTTCACATCATACCATTTCACAGCCTGTCATAAGATTACTAGTTGCATCTCCCATTATTTTTCACCCTCTCTCAAACAAACCCTTTTCAGCAAACCCTTCTGAAGTTTTCTAGCTGCCTTGCCCCTTTGTCCGTATTTGCTTCCTTATAGTCATGTCAGTTATAACTCACTGTAAAGCTTAGTTTGTCAGTGTATTACAGACTACAGTTTTGAGCCCCACTAAGGCCTCTAATCTTTTCTAAACCAGCCGTGTTTGTCATAGGTAGAATCATACCTTGAGCTTCTCAAGCAAAGTGGTTAAGCATATTTGAGAGGCATTAGTTTTTAGGGTACAGAAGGCATTATTATGCCAGGAAGCAACATACACTATAGAAAAATGACACATTCACTGCGTCACTAGGTCACAAGTGTTCCTACTGCTCACAACTATCACCTGAGAGTGTCCTGAAAGGCCCCAGCACTGCCCTACAGCAGAAACTCTATCCTGTTTTGTCCACCTGCAATAAAAGTACCTGAAAATGTACAATACATTTGTACATTTGTCATGTCCCCCTGGAGATAACAGGGGCTGGCAGGCTGCTCGGTGCTGCGGTGCCAGTCCAGCAGGGCACCTCAGTCCAGGCTCATCTCATCAGCCGTTTGCCCATCTGCAGGAGGTGGCAGGCATACTCAACATGGAGCATACATCTCAAGTTTCTTGTCAGATTGGTCCACAATGCTCCCTACCTCATGCAAGTCCTCTTTGTGGAAACAACAACGTGTTTCATCATCAGTACATTTTAATTGCTCTAACACTTAATGACCAAGAGGCATAAACATTGTACGCTTTGGCATTAAAATTAGACTAAAATCACAGGATATATATATATATATTTAATTTGAATTTTATGTATGAATTTATATTTAATTTTATATGTGAATAATGCTATAGTTACTTGTACTGAAGATAAAAAGCAATGCTAGCAACTTTTTTCTTTATCTGAATATTTTTTAAAGCCTTTACAACAGCACCATGAGAAGATTCTCCTCTCACATGGCCTAATTTTTCTTACAGCTCCAAAAATTGCCATCTCAGGATCTAGAAGGTCGAGAGACATGTTTTTCTGCAGATGGCATGAGAGAAAAATTAAGATATGACGTAGAGAACGATGTTAAGTAGCAGCAGACTAATGGAGAACATTTTGTCCTACTTTTGAGAAGAACATCAGGAACAGCTTGTTTTTATAGTGGATCCAAAGTATAATCACTGGCACTATATGATTTCTGCAAGCATCGTACTGCACTAATCACTACCACACTATTGTGAGTTTTGCTGAGCATTTTGTAAAAGACATATTACATTCCTCTTTTCCTGCACTTATCTTGAAAATGAATCAGACATACCAAAAACTCTAGATAATAAATAATGATTAAGGTGTACCTTTTAACATTCTTAATAAATTTCAGAGATTTACTGCTTTTCATTTTCACTAATCACCAACAATCAAAACACTGACTAAATCTATGTATGAATTTCTTCTAGGTAAATCACAATAACTAAATCATGGAAGTAAGATATGGCTTTGATGCAAAAGCATAATTTAAAGCACCTCTTTCTTTATCTGCAGCATTTATCCATTTTTGTCATAGTAAAGGCCAAGCATTTTGAAGAACTTTGTAAAATTTTATTTATAAATTTCTATTTAGATATTGATCCAACATCCATACAGAGTCACTGCAAATACAAACCATTAGAAATCTATTTAAAATCTTCTAAGCCCATAACTTTTCTTCAGTCTTGCCATCTCGGTGTTAATAAATAAAACAAAACAACAACAAAAAAGTTTTCAACACCAAGCATTAACTCCATTTAATTGCCCTCCTGGCAAGAAAATGAAAAAAAAAAAAAAAAAAAAAAAAGCATGTAATACTTTCTAGTTGCATTACTGAATATTCTACTGAGCAGTGTTCATTTAGTATTTTGAGTGTTAAAAAAAAATCCAAGCTGTGCAAAATCAGTTTGCATATATCAAACAGAAATATACTGTGTATCTATGATTGATGGGTCAGGAGCTCATGTAATCTGCTAAGCCTCTGGGCCTGCTAACTGGCTCTTCCAAAATCTGAGAAGAAGCAAATGTTTATGAAACAAATGTTTATGAATCTAATCATTGTTATCCACCTGAGAAAACTGGATGTTAGGAGTGAACTCTGACCCTTTTGAAATCATTGAGAGGGCAGCCATTTGCTTTAGCAGATCAATGTCTTACTATGATTTAATCCAGGTATAAAATTACTTGTATTTCCATCAAGTCAATTTTCAAAATGGGGAAATAAACCTGATTATTCTTTTAGCAAGTCATTCAGGGTCTCTTGTGTTTTGCCTTCAGTCTTTTTTTTTTTTTTTCTGTGATTTATGGGTTTCAACATTTAAGAAGGAGAGGTAAAGAAAGGGTTTCCTCCAGGATACGGGCAGTTTTTTCTCTTTCAACCTCCAGTGCTGTTGAGGATTTGGCACAGGATCCCCTACATGCTCAACGTTTGAGAGAAA
This sequence comes from Anser brachyrhynchus, assembly GCF_964034855.1. Classification (NCBI taxonomy): domain Eukaryota; kingdom Metazoa; phylum Chordata; class Aves; order Anseriformes; family Anatidae; genus Anser; species Anser brachyrhynchus. Next base: position 172,402,780 of record NC_137694.1, on the reverse strand, counting down.
CGTTGCTACAGCCTCTTGGGATTTTCTCAATACTGTTTCTAGACAATCTATATTTTGTAACAATGCCTTTTTCATCTAAACTAGATTTCCCTTAAACAACAACAAGAACGAAAATCAGAAAAATATTTCTGGTTTGTTTCAGCCCTTCCCCTATCCTTAACTGAGGAAAATATCGTTCACTGTTTCAGAAAAGAGTCTAAAAAATGATATTTCTCACAATGCACCACTACTAATCTAAAAGATCTAAAATCGTAAATAATGGCACATATCTGTATAAAACTATATATATAACTGTATATATATATATACACTTATATTCTATATCTATAACACTATATGTATACATATATGTATAGATTTCTTTTAAAGCACACAAGGACCAGGGTTTCATTTTATTGTTAAAAAAACATGTATTAGCTGCAACAGCCATCAAGTTCTTCTGGCCTTTAGCCAACTACAGCCAAAATTTTATTTGTATCAGCAACTGCAGCAGCCTAAGTAAAGGGTACCCTTGGGGTCTGGCTTGTGTAAGTGGGGCTGTCTCTGATCACAGCCGCATCAGGGCCAGCTCTCCTGGCAGAGGATGTTTCTGTGCCCTTTCCTGCACATTCCCGCAGTGCTGTGGGGTGCTATGGCTTTATAATGAGGGAGTCACTTTCCCTGCAGTCTTATGGTAAAGGCAAAGCTGCTTGTACTTCCCTAAGAAATGTTTTTCACCGCTTTGAAAACACAATCTGTGGGAAGATTGTTCCTCTGTCACATGAAGTCAGCTCTCCCTCCCCAAACTGGGAGTGTTAAGGATAAATGATGTGTGTGTGTGTGTGTGTGTGTGTATGTGTGGATAACAGCCTCTTAAATTTTAATCGAGTTTATACATAAGTTTCTCTGCTGATGGTGTAAGTGTCGGAAATACAAAGCATGCACACGCACCTCCCAGCAAATGAAACGTGTCAGCAAGTGCTGCAATCAATAACAATATAATATTCTTTCCTAAATAATGGTACAGCAGCAGAAGTGTGTAAGACAGAGATGAATTATTCAGCAGGTCTGCTTTGCTGCTACATTGCTCCTTCCATGCTTTAAGCTTTCCTACAACTGAAACACCTGGCACAGCGCTCTCTGACTTCATCTTCTTCTGAATACTTAAATTTCTTTTTTTTTCTTGTACAAAAATTAAGTTTCCTAAGTGCCTAAAGCTTTAAACAGTCTTCAACTGCAAAATTGTGCGATGTCTTGAAGTTTTTAAGTGCCTTATTCCTACCTGATGGCTTCATACGGAGATGTGCCATATACGTTAGCAGGCAGCTGAATATTAAATATTTTTAAAAGTAAATGCTTCATAACATGGAAAATTTAATCCAGTAAAGGTTGGATGACATTCTGGACAGAGTTTTCATTAAAAGACACAGGGCAGATGCAGTCAACTGGTTAAAATGAAAGCCCAGGTTATGAAATGTTTATTTAGATTGAACAGTATGTTACTCCCACATAGCTAGATACTGTTTGGCATTAGCTAGAACACAGTACATAATAATTTAGTTTTGCAAAAGAAAACTATGCAAGATATTTTTGGTAACCTAGTTCTCTAAAATGCATATATGATTTAAGTATATGTCCTGCAGCATGTAATTAAATACAGATTATGTGACCTTCATACACTGAACAAGTTTTGTAAAAGTTAAGATATACATGCAAAACTATATGGTTCACAGACTGAAGGTAATTTATGCAAGATGAACAGAAAAAAAAAATGAAACCCTTCTTTGACAATCTGAAAGAAATTTATTGCATTTTCTTTCTCTTACACTTACTTAAGCAATTCTGGAAATTATTTAAATCTTTTCTCTGGATATAACACATTTGTGTCCAGAGATGCTCATCCAATCTTTTATTCTGCTAGATACCTCTTAACATATCTTTTGTGTTCTGCCCAACTCACCTTTAAATGCCACAAGCAATACAAATCCGTCATCTCTCTTTTGGGAAGCTGCCTGATTCTGTAATACAGCTTACCGCTAAGTACTTTCTCTGGTACTCAAGCTATATTTCTCCCATTTGATTCATGTTCTACTCCCATCACTTCGAGTTAACTCCCTCTGCCCCTACTATCTAAATGAAGGAGGTCTGATTTCTACCTGTGCCTCGATAACTGCTCTGAATGAAACAGTGAGAAATAAACACGCCTGTTCTTCAGAAGGTCACTTCAGAGATCTCTCTGCCATCATTCTGTTCCTTAGCCACTTGCTGCTGTCCACTGTCAGAAGCAGGACCTCTGCTGTGACCCCAGATAGCTATTTTCCTTTTCTAGGAGACACCACTGGATTGCCATTGAAATGCCTCAGCACTCCTGGAGGAATATGATGTTTCTTAACAGGCAGCACATAAACTCTTGAGCCATTGCATAAGAAAGGCTTGTAATAACAGTTTAATGCAACACCAAAATGCCATGTGCCTCTGTCAGTGGCTGATATACAAACCTGCATTGCACCCATCAAACATTGCTTCTGCCAAGGAGCAGAAAGAATGCACATGGAATAAGGTCACAAGGTTTTGACCTAGATTTCAGTCAGCAGGAGACTGCATCAGAAGATAAAAATTGGACATACTACAGTGCCCTTGATGAAAAGGCTACAGCCCTGAGTGAATGAAGAAAATAAGGTTCAACCTAGCCTTTGCAACACTCTATGTATAACAGAATGAGAACTGATTGTGCATTTTTTGTCTGCAGCATTCTTTGTGATAATATCTTCCAAACTGTTGCTTGGAGCAGAGAAAATAGCTATTTGACTCATGACCACTGAAACAGAAAATCTTTGCTAAACAAACCATTAAATTTTATAAGCAAAGTTTGGAAAAGTTGACTGGCAAATCTATGCAAAAGCACTTATGCACAAACTATACTTTTCTACCAGAATCCTTTCTTGTTTCCCCTTGAGTTTAGCAGCTAAGAAACGTGACCTGTCTAGTCACCGTAATTATTAGAATAGGTTGACAAAGAAGCAATTTTCTTTAAAGCAGTTTCATTAACTTTGGCAAATGGAAATTAAATGCAAGTTTTCAGAAATGCAGTTACTCTAGCAACTGCAGAACATGAATGAAAAATAAAATGCATGAAATATGAATAAGTACATGATGATCATACCCACCCCTGTCTGTATCAAAGTGGAGTAAATAGTATCAGTTCTTCTACCTAGAGAATAACTATTTTCCATAAATCGTACATGTCCTCAGGACAAAATAAAACTGTTGTTTCTGTTATATGGAGGAAAATAATTTATTAAGGGAAAAAATGACAAGACCACATATGAAAATATATTGTAAACTGTTATCTGCAATTGTTCAATGAAACAATAAATCAGGTTTTATAATTTCAGATGACAATTCAGATCTACTAAAATTATCACTTGGTTTTATCCAAATACTTGTAATCTTAAATTATCTTCTATTACTTCACTCGTTTACGTTCTAGTGAAATTTATGTATTAAATAGGTCCCATAAAACAGAGTTACAACTCTCCAGCTGAAAGTGATACAACTATAAAATGATTTGATCTCATTTTAAAGGGCTTTTGTCTATGGCCATACTAGCTCATTAGAATTGTTCTATTTTCACTACAGCATCTTCACAGAAAAGGGTTAATTTCTTTTAAATTTTTATATTGCTGAATTTATTAGGAGTACTGTGTTGAAAATTTCCCTATCTCAAATCCACCTGTAACAGTTCTTCCTGTGAAACTTCCACATGAAATTTCATCAGTACAGATGTAAATAAAGTAACAGAGATTAATGTCCAAAATATTTCTTGGATAATAATGAATGGCAAATATTACTGATGAACAGAAGCCAAACTTCAAATAACCTTCTTCAGATGGACATCCAGTGTCAAATTTCACTCACATCCGTGACACAGGCAGGTTCTGTTCACATCAACAAGAGTTTTCTTAAATAAATAAAAAGTGTTTGCAGGAAAAGAAGCCCTCATGTACATGGAGGAAGGGATAATATGCAATGTATTCTCCAACATGCAGGAGACCTTATAACGCAGGTCCATACAGTGAGCATGTTGAGATGGGAATAGGAAGAGAAAAGCCAAACAGGATTTGAGATTGTGCTTTTCAGACTGGCATATAAAAACAGCTGAAAACATAAAATGGAATAAAACACGACAAACAGTTGAAGGGAATATACCCTAAAATGAAGACTTGGCTCCATAAGTGCCCTAGATTCTAGATTATCTGTAAGGGTTTCCAGTACAAAGGTCCTGTACTTCATGCTCCTCTCTCCAGCTTCTTGATATTTAGGCAAGACTTCCTTTGCACAGATTTGCACCAAGTTGAAACAGCCATCCTAATTTACTCATATCATAAAATTATAACTTTGCTACTGAGCTTTAGGAATTCTATCATATGTAACTCTAACTTCAGCAGAGTTCAAAGCTATGTACACTGCTGAGATACCTGTCCTAATAAAAAAGAATGAAAATGTTGTTTTGTTTTGTTTCTTTCTGTGTGTGTTTTAATGATCCTATTTGATAAGTAACTGAGTAGTTGTACGTAGGCATATGTTCATTTTCTGCTATTGATACAAATTTCTTATGTCATCTTGGCCAAATCACTTAATCACTTAAGCATGTTTGCCAGTTCGGAGGAAAGGAAAACCTCCTATTTCACAGAAGTTTATGATAATAGCTAAATTCCAACTGTCACTCTGAGATAGTATGGTGATAAGGGCAACAACACCTTCTAACCAGATTTCTAATGTCACTGAGATGGCTCATCCATTCCACACCGCAATGTAGTAGCTCAGCCTCTGGTGAGTCCTTTCTTGAGATAGAGATTTAGGTGGTACTATTTCTTTCTTACACCATAGTAAGTGAACCCAGCAGTCTAGTGCAGCACAGGAAACTATTTTGTCTGAAGGTTAATTTTAAAAACAATAAAATAATTAACTCGAAAAAAAAATCAAATTTCCCTGAGCAAATCTTTTCCCCGTGAGGCAGGAAAGACTGAAATCTGAATATCTGTGTAAAAACAGTGGTTTGTCCCTGTATATAGTTCAAAATATGTTCTTTCCACATGAATTAACTTATCTTCATCTTTAGTTAAAGCCACTTCCAGACTATTCACGGCACATTTTTAGAAAAGACCACTGTAGATACTGTCTGTGTACACCAGCTCTAAAATAGCATTAAAAGAAGTTGAATCTGTTTTAAAAATAATTTTCTATTTAACTAACACATTTTCATGATAAACATGCAATTATAATTGTATATTTTATCTGATATAGTGCACAAATATATTCAATTATTATATTTAATGTGATTTGTTTTGAAGCAGTTCACATAACTTATATTCCTAAACAGAAGCACAGTTACTGAAATTTACACCATTAAATTAAGAAGAAACAAAGTCTGTGAACATCTTTGGACAATACTCAGCCCACTTTGAAACATTTCAAAAACTGTTTCTGGTTCACCTCATAAAGCTGTCTCTCGTCCACAAGACTTCTTCTTCAGAAGTCTCCAAATAAGATACATGATGCATGAACAGAAAGAGATGTGACTCTTTGTATAAATGGCTTTATTTTATAGAAGCAGAAAAAGATTTTAACATAGTGTGGAGCCTTTTGGCAGTACTACAGTAAAAATCTTCATTCACCATCCAACTATGGGTAAGATTCATCTAGAGTAATGTTATGACAAGATGTTTGTGTTATAAGTTGGGGTAGTCACTAAACTTCCCTGTGGAGTAAAAACCAACCAAACAAACAAAAACACGGAATCCCCCCAAACCAATTCATCTCATTTATTTTGCCTGCCTAGTTTAGGATAGATGATGCTTTGGAGGTGTCCCTGTCCACTGACTTTATTGGTAGTTGGTGACCACTGTGCTATTACTGTAGGCAATTCCATGTATTAGGATAGTTCCAGGCCAGCATCTTTACATTGTAGCCCTTGAAGCACATAGGAAAAGATGTCAATTAGCTTCTCACCATCTTATGTCTTCATTATTGAAACAGTCTCCCCCCTTGCCTCAAAAACTTTGATCTTGACACACTAGCAGTCATGCAAAATACTCCTGCAAAAGAAAATTTTATTGGTCTGATGTTTTCATCATATTCCTTTATGCTCCTTCTAAAGATTGTCTCATCTATATTATTTACTTTGGCACACAAATTATTATATTTTTTTTAACATTCAAGAACATTCCAACTATCCATCAATTTTTATTCTATATTGATAGTTTGGCCTCTGTCCTTGAGCCCATGAGCCTAACTTCTGTCATCTATCCGCTTTCAAACAAATACCTCTCTGTAGCTGTATCAAGCCTGGTGGAATATCTAATGTCTACCCACTTAGAAAGCTAGTCCATTCTTTTAAAATTTTCACTTTTAATTGTCTTTTACCATAAAATAACTCCTTGCTTTCTTTGTCCTTCTGATTTTACACAGATTTTAATCCTGTGTTATATGTAAGTGTTGGGGGCAGGATACACCCTTGTGATCTCTGTATGGAACCCAGTCAATGGATTCTTGGTTCTAAGTGTTAGAACATGTTGGGGGAAAGGGGTGGTGGTTGTGGTGGTAACAGTTTGAAAACTTAGCATTTTTTCCTAAGAGTCTCATGTCTTACTCTGCAAATGGAAAGCATACTGCTTCTTTTATAAAAGCCTTCCAATTTTTACCACAGTTTAACACTGGAGAGCTCTATGAATTGTTTTTGATAGGTACATAAATTTACTAAATTACACATTGAAAAAAAAAGGTGTCCAGCATTGTCAAATATAATTGAATAAAAGCATCCTAATTTTGATACTAGCACTGGTGTCTCAGCAGAATGTTCTTCTTGTTCCCTGTTAGAACAATAAATATAGAACAAGGAGTTTAATGGTATTCTTTTTTAGACCAAACTGTTGGGGTGAAGTAATTGCTTTTGGTGCTCACAGTATCTGTAGCTAGATGAATTTACAAGGAAAGCACTTTAGCCTTAGAGCAAAATTATGAATATGTATCAGACTCCCACATTGCATTTATTGTCTCCAATACACAAAAATCAAATTTGGCATAACATGAAGAGAAATTAACTAACAAAATTCCTGAAGTAGAAAACTATTATTTAAAGTGACAGTCTCACCCCTCTTTGCCTTTAAATAAAGGACAAAGGTCTAAAACAATCATCTGCCCTTCTTCACTCTTCCCTATAGTCTGTTCACAAGGAGACTGCCATTAGGCACACCACTGTTGACACCATCATCTTTTATATGATACTTCTGATGACAGCTATTAATGCACCATCAGTAGGAGACTTACAACACTAAACATCCATTAAGCAGCTACTACTTTCTAGCCATCCGGAGTTTCTCTAAAACAATCAAGGAAACTGGCAGAAGTCCTAGTTTGCCATCACGTACAAACTAAAACAATTTGCATTCATCTAAAGCAGCAAGGAATAATGCTTTCATGATGCTAATCAGGGAGAAATACTCTTTAAAAGCAGATTAATTTTCAGATTAATAAATTACTTAAGATCATATGTGGAGAGAGACTATCACTCAAACTTACATAAATGGATGAAACAGCAACAGATAGTACTCCATCCAATGAAAAAATACAACCAAAAGGACTGCAAACCAATAAACTAAATATGGTGGACTCTCAGTGTGGATATCACTTACTGTCTGACAGTATTGGGCAAGTCTTTTGCACATTAGTTACAAGCCATGAGAGAATTTTTATTCCCCAGACTTTTCTTAACGTGGAATATATGATTTAGGAATCATTTCAACACATTATGTCCCTATTTAACTTCCAGATGACATCATTTTATGGCACTGCTTTAGTACCGTAACAGATTCAGAAGGCTGATAAAAATGCTTATAACCATAAGGAAGGAAACAAAGAACAGGAAGAAGCACAGACAGATGAAAAGACTTGCATGTACACTTGGGGAAAACAAAAACACACAAACAAAAACAACAACCAAACAGCCCAACACAATGGCAGCTAACACAGAATTAAGAAATATACAGATAGCAACAGAACAGACTTCCGAAGCCATATCAAAGCTATGTTTTTATGCAGTGTACTCAGAAGGAGTACTATATTCAAACTGCATGCCAAAAATACCAAGCATAATGAGGCAGCTCTTGTCAAAGTCTACTCCTAAAAATTCCAGATTGTGATATTCTAAAATATATTATTTTCTGAATGAGTTTCTTTATTTTGTTTTGAATTTTTCAAAGTTTAGGGAAAGGTTATTTCCACATGTGAGACTCTTTGCTTGTGTTCACGTCTGGATGTGGAACCTAATTAGGAAAATTAAAATACTAATATTTTCGTGTGCATCAAAATACCTCTTCTAAAATCCTGTCTGCATTTATTTTAATTTGAAAAGGAAAGAGCTTAGATTGTTGCTGGGAAATTAATCCTTGCTTTCACTCATTGTTTTGGCCCCTCAAACAGAAACTTAACTTCTGAAAGGTTAATTTTTACCATAATTGCTATAAAGAGGCTGCCCTGTAAAAGAGGCTTGTTTCCTAGTCAGACAATGGCTTTATCAGAGAGCTTACTGTCCAGCCATTGAAATGTTCAAGTCAATGTCAAGTTGAAATACCATCACACTCATGCCAAGTTAATGAGAAAGAGTGTTCAGGCACTTACTGGAGCTAAGTATCTTACTTTTCTCTTTTACAAGCTGTTTGTGAGCCAGCTTCACATTTGATACAAGCCAAAATTGTTGGGAGACAAAAATGTGTGACAGCTTTGTGGCTGTATAAGGAAAAGCACTGCAAGTAACCATTTTTAATTCCTGCTGGAGAGCAGGCAAATCTGCAGAGAAGGATATTTTAGAGCTGTAACTTTCATAACCACCATCAGTCACATCACAGTGTGTATTGTCTTTCCTTTACCAACCAGTAAGGCTGACAGTTTTTTTGTCAGAAAGTCAGCTTTGTTGCTGTCACACTCTGTCCTTCGTAAGCCAGACAGGGGACAGAGAGAACTGGGTTGGTTAGCAGTGCAGTCTTTCCTGGTTCAGGGGTGAAGACCTCACAGTGATGGTCCAGAGCAGTAGATCTGATCTCTTATCCATCGAGATGTAATGGCAGAATGACACCAAGTCCATTTTGTAAACATAGCAATTGTCTTAGTGGTAAGGTGCTGTTTTTTGTAGGCTTGGGTGTTTTAGGGAAGTGCTGGGGGATGAGTGTCCTTTTGACAATTCTGTAATGGGAAAAATCCTAATTCACTATGCATGAGCCCAGGTGCTAGTATTTGCAGATACTGCAGTAATTTTGACTTCACAAGAGCCAACCCATGCCATCTTACAAATCAGTCTTCAGAATGATAAATTACCCTCCTCCATACTGAACTGGATCCAGGATGGAGCAGACTGCACAGGAAATTATCACTCTTTAAAAAATCTGTCTGAAGTACATTTTTAGGATGATGACAACTAAGACATGCTACATTATCTGAAGAATATATCAGAGACACTGCAGGACTTGAATTGCTCCTACTTTTCATCCAAGAGCTCTGGCCATAAAATTTTAAATGTTAAAGAGTTATGTGTGTGGTCAGATGGATACAGGTATGACAGCATGAATGATGCAATAAGCTATTTCTTCTATATGTTGTATAAGATTAACAGAAAGCCAAATGTTTTAAAAAAATCAAATGACATCAGCAAGTTTTAGAATTTTGGTGAGATTCCTCTGAAAAGTATTGTATACTCTTCATCTTCTGTCATCACAAACAAACAAACAAAATGTCTTTTAAATAATTTTAAGGTAAAAACTTGGAGGACAAAGGTTCCCTTTTTCATAAGTAATCAAGAATCTATTACACCAGAGGTCATTTAGGCTTAAAGAGAGAGAAAAAAAATAAATCTGTTGCTAGGAATCTCTATTCTAGGAATCTATTTATTACATAGAGAAGAAAATGAATGATTTTCAGTCATGTTCGTCTTAAACTTTGCCAACATTTGTTTACAATGACTATGATGCCCAGGAGCAAAGTACTCAGAGAGGAGAGTCTAACTACTTGAGTTTCAGATAGTATGTTTAGCCCTGTCATCCTTCTCACTGAGGGACCCCTGGAGAGATCTGGAGAAAGCATTTGTGTAAGTCATGCACCATGGACAAAGCATGGGACATTGAACTCCTACCTTACTAACATATTCATTATTAAAACATAAGAAATTTCATCCACACTTGAAGGAAAGCAACCTTGCAATGCTTAGGTGAATTTGGAATGAGCTGTAAAACTATTTTTCACATTGTATGTTTTAAAAATTGAAATTGATTTCTTAAGTAAAGGGAGGTTTACTTTTTCAACTTTAACTAAAAGTTCAATTCAAGAGAAACTGCTCTGCTATAGTGGAAAAGATTAAAATGAAGAATGATTTTGTTTTTCTTTAGAAAAAAATATTTTCTGGTTAAAAAAAAAGAAAAAAGATAAATCTTCACAGAATAAAAATGGGCAGAACAAACAACTTGCATGCAATTTGCACAATAAAGACTTGCTCTACTAAGCTGAATAAATGAAGCAATCAGCTTTAAGAAAGAAATCTTTCTTACCAATTAGACAGATAATTTTCAACCCCAGAGAATTAATTTGCCCCAAACTGTACTGCATGCGTGTCATCAACCAACACCATTTTTCAGTAAATTCAGAAGAGTTTCATCATGTTTAAAATAGACATTCTTCTGTATTATTCTGAAAATGTGTCAGGTACTTCTAAGTCTACAATTTTTATGAAGCAATGATTTTTTTTCATTACACATAGCTAATTCCTGTCTATTGTTAAAACATAGCTAAACTGATTCATTTTATTGGGAATGTATGTATGCATCCAAATATACATTCAACTTACACATTGACAAAAATAGCACTTATTCATGCATTAGTATGTATTCTGAGTATCAGAAGAAGTAAGGGATATTCCAGTGTCAGAGGACACAACTGAAAGCACACAGAGTGCATTGTACTGTGGCTAAGATACACAACCAGTTCAGACTTCCAGATCAAGCCTTCATACAAGTCTGTGTATGACTGACAGTGTGGAGTTGGTGGTCTGTTTGTTGGTAGAAGAACTCATTCTAATGTGATTTAAGATAAGAAAGAAATCCGATTCTCCAAGGGGCTCTGATTCACTTAGATTGCTGTCTACATTGTACAATGTACTGGAAGTAACAAGGAAAGAGGAGAGATGCTGTTGTTCTGATACTCTCTGTACTAAATGTGACCTATATGTCCTTTAGTTTAAAGTTCTGATTTCAAGTTCAGAGGTAAACTCTGAATGTCAGAGGGATGCATGCATTCACCTTTTGCTCCAGGGATCCTACTTCCCCTGAGGACCTCATAAAAATATTTGCCCTGTTTCAACCTTTCATTTTGCTCAGCAAAGATCCATTGAAAAGGTATCTGTATCACAGCTGCACTCCAGTGTCAGCCAAAAAAAAAAAAAAAAGTTCTGCAGAGCTGCAACTCACTGCACTGAGCTGAACAAAAGCTTTCTTCCTCAAGAACTGCAAAGGCTCTGCTTCTGACAAAAGCTTTCTTTCTTTCCCAGCTCTTTAGGATTCAGCATCATGATTTCAGGGATGGTTGTAGACATGCAGAGGTTATGTGGAGATTTCTGAGATCTGAGATTCAGTTCCTGTTATATTTCATAAATCACTGTGCTACCTTTCTATGATACTTTTATTTTCAAGTGGAGTTGTCAGCCTGCTGAGATAAACCTTTCTGGAGACTGTGGCAAGTAGCATGTTGCTGTGGGATTGTGATAATCAAATTCACTATCACTTTCATTATACAATCAAAAATTAATTTCAGGTTTTAGACAGATGAAAATTTAAAGGTGTTTAACACTGACCATCATTTGATCTGGCCTCTGCAAATGCTGTGGGTCTAGCCCCAACAAATGCTGCTGCTAGATTTCTAGCCAAAATCTAAGCAAGGTTTGAATGAAGTTAGCTGTAAATGTACACCAACCCTTTCCTGAAAGATGAATGGCAGTTTCTCACTCATCACCCTTTAAAAGATGTATTAACCTGTTACTTCCTAGTAATACCTTATAAGTTCCTTCTTTGATCATTTTAGTAAGCACAGTAGGATGAATCTCCTGTATTTTCAACACCAATAAGTGTTAGTTAGGGAGGATTTCTTTTACTTCAGTTTAAACATTTGGAATGTTCCTGACTGTAATGTTGATTCATGCAAAAGAATAAACCAAGCATATCTACTTGTTCTTTTTCAGCACCTTAAGTAATAGAGAGCAAAATAATTTGAGAAACATGCTCATTTTAAACTTGTGTCAAGAGGCTAACCTATACTAGCTGCAATTTTAATCACAGAGTATACTCATATTTGTCTGATTTTATGAGGTACATGAAGTATAGGGCCTATTTGAAAGAAAAAAAGGTCATAAAAATGGGTCATAAGAAACCAAATGTTGTCCAAATGTAGCAAGCTGTTCAGGTTTTCACAGAAATATTTGGAGAGAACAATATTGAGTGCTTATAGTAGAAAAGAAATACAAGGAAGGCAGAAACAAAGTTCTGGTGTAAAGATTAATGTGGTGCAAATAAAAAATAATTAAGTTAAGCAAATGCATCTTAGCCTCATCACATAAATAGCCCTGCATTTACTCTTAACATCTGATTTTCATTCCCACTTTTACAATTTCAAAGTTAGAAAATACAGCTCAAAATTTGCGGCACAAAAGACTGAGGACTTATTCTTCGAACCTGTTAGTGAAGAAACAGACTTCAGGAAGCTCACATTTAGCATGTGTTGTATTTTTTTCCCACCTAATTCATAATATTAGATTAATTTATTTTCTTAAGTGCACATGATCTATTGAAGTGTCCTGCAAGTACTTCCAATACATTAAAAATGCCAAGGAAAGCATTTGTGTGTGCAACTGAAGTCTCTCATATTTGACTTCTGTTTTGTATCCTAACAACTACCATAACCCATTCCTTATCGTGTGAGAATGCCAGTGAAGTGCGATTACAGCTGGTGAATTGCTGGTAACAACCCCGACACAGAACCTTTGGGGGAAGGATGCACATGCAGATTTACCTCGAGTAGGGACATCAAGGGTAAAACAGCCTCGTCTAATAGCATAACACTGTCCATAATTCATATTGTCCATGGGTGGCGAAAGGTACGTCCAAGCTCGGTAGCTATAACTACTGTAGCAGTGCGAAGAAAGTTTTGTTTTCCAGTGAAGAATAGCTTTTCTTAGTTCCCAGTGATAGGCTAGCTTTGAATAAGCTGCAAGATATTTTCTGATATGTTTAAAGTATTTAAATTATTGCTTACCAGGCTTTGTGCTTTCAGTAGGAACATTGATACAATACCAGACACATGAAACAATTTGTTATATTCATATAAAAGTTTGGACTCTATATTTACCATTCCATTATTGAGTTTTCAGCTGGAAAATTACAAGACTAGTTTAAGCACAGCCATACTGTTTTGATGAAGGAAATGATGTTTAAAGTATTCTAGGGAATATGAGGTAAAAGAGATTAAAAAAAAAAAAAAAAGAATTTTAAATAATACCAAATATGAAAGGAAACAAAATCTTAAAATTAAACTGTCACTAGAAGACTGCTTTTTAAGTTCACTGTCTTCATTAAATTCCTCATGAATAGGTCCAAAGGCAGAACTAAGTATATGTAATTCACAGTTGACAACACAGAACATTGTTTTTAAGAAAGATTTATTTTTGGTACAAAAAATCTTATTCTATCCATGTCAAATCTAATGAGTATGCCGTAAAGTTTGACAAAAACACATACAATGGTTTTCTCCATCTCCAAATTATTGAGTTATCTGTAATGTTCTGTGTTTGGGAAAGTTATAAGTGATTTATGGAAGGGCAATGTCTAATTACTACCTGAAGTTGTACTGTGCTGCTGATTCTAGTTAATAACACTTCCTAAGTGTGTTCAAAGTCATTTAAGTAAAATAAAAGCCTTCAGAAATGCATTGGAGTATTTGATGCCTAGATACTGTAGTGATAAGCAAGCTATAAAAGCTAAAAATAGGTTAGACAGATTAGACTGGCAGATTAAACAGAGAGAAAGAAAACATAGGCAAATAAAATACAGGCCAATATGAAAGACAGACAAAGACATTGTTCTTGTCTTTCAGATGGTACAATCTCCAAGTAGAATTTCACATGTAAGTTACATAATAGACAGAAATACAAATATATTATACGTGCCATGCTTGGTAATCTAAAGAAAAAAAAAGACCAAGCTGGAGTGACAGTATCCAGGAGTTCACTTTTTTTTTCTTTTTTTTTTTTTCTTTTTTTTTTTTCCCCCCTCTGCCTTTGCACACTGCAATGATCAAGGTGTTGTAGGGGAGCAAGGAGATTGCTGTTTATTTACCCTGCTGGGCATCCGGAGGGGATGATAAGAGCTCACCGAAACTGCCGAGTGACTAAGGAGAAGTGAATTACACCTTTCTGAAGAGCGACACAGCATGTGTCACCCAACCTCCTGGGATACTCAAACCATCCCACTATCAAGGAATGTGCTGGAAGTCCACACACCAGCAGTCACTGCAAAATCAGTAGTGATTTTCAGATACAAATGAAGGGGAGCTCCAGAATAGCTTGAGGATTACTGTTTATGATTATTATTATTATTATTATTATTATTATTATTATTATTATTATTATTGCATTTGTGAAGGGCCTGAACACTGACAGAGAAACAGTTGTGAATGGAGTGGGTGATGGATACACACAATGAGCCCCAGCTGTCCACTGGGTCACAGACCTAGCCTGCTTTAACCCTTAATGAGATACCCCTGGGGTCAGCCGCCTGATGAGCTTGGTTTAAGCTAACAAAAATTTGGTTGGGTTTTGAGGCAGGTACAGAATCTGCCAGGCAAAAAGGCATAAGTGAGGGAGAGGTGAGGGAAGCTCTGCTCGATAACAAGGAGCCCTCACTCTTAACATTTTTGTGCATCTCTAATGGCTGTTCCTCCCACCAGAGTGGATCTGTGTAAACATCCTCCCCTCCCCTCTGCTACATTGGGCCTCTCGCTGATCCCCCACTGGCAGCTGTGGCTCGGGAGGCAAACAGTGGTCATGCTGTTCTGTGCACAATGACAGGCAAATAAAAGAACAAACAAGCTTGGGAGATTTAAAATCCAGAGCTCAGGGACTTCTCTGAGTTTCACTGCGCCACTGTGATCCTCCCACTAAATATAAGAGCTGTTTTCTTCAATAAATGAAGCCAATAATAAACACCTCTCCTCCTGTTTCTCCAGAACCCTTGGGGAACCCCGTAATGGCAGAGAGTAGAAATTTGACAAAAGGTGTCCTGAGGTGGATTTTGAGACTTACAAGTCATCAACTGTTACAAACTGCCAAGAAACAGGAAATGGGATGTCTCATGACATCCATGGACTCTAGCCATTAAAAATTGTTGCATTAAATGCATATCTGAGCTTTATTTCAAAAAAATGCTTGATTCCATCAAACTATTTTTGAACCATAAAGGTTTATTTATAAGGCCTTTTTGCCTTTCATACCTCTCTCTGTTGACACTGACACAGTATCCTCAATTCGAAGTTCCTCTCCCTCAGCGCATGAAAATAAGCTTGTGCATTAATTAGCAAAACTAGATTTCAAAAAGCATTTTCTCACAGAATAATATAGTTGGAATACATTAAGTTGTAAATATAAAGTTGTTTCTAAAGTTGAAAAGGGCAAGGCCAGGTGGTAACTGCACCTTACATGCATGGTCAGAATAAGTAAATCCAGTAAGATGTCCTGTCCAGTCCTGAGTGTCTGTTCTCAGCGGGGTATAACGATGGATGTTTTATATATATAGAACCGTACAAACTGTCATAAATGTACTCACAAGAAATAATAAGTGATTTTTAATCTGTGTGCAGCCCAACATTCGAAACCAAACAATTTGACCAATTCTTGCTCTCCCCTTCAGAAGGATCTATCTACCCTGTCAGACTAAAAATCATGCAAACCTTGTTTAACAATAAATAACATTTATACTACTATTAGATTACACACCATTTAAAAATGAGCTGAATTTCTGTCATATCTTATATTTCATCAGCAAAATGATTTATCTAAATCTAAACTGCAGAATTCTTATTAGGAAGCTAAATGTGAAAGTCAAACAGGGAATTCCAGATTGTATTCAAAGAGAATTGGCAATTAGAAAAGCCATCTTTGACTTCCTACCTACGCGGGTAGAAAAGTCATTGAGAGCAGGTATAGAACTTAGGCATTTCAGTCATTTTTCTGATCAGATTTCCAGCAATCTTTTCTCTAAAATACTTGCAAGGGAGTTGGGGTGATGGAAATGGAAACCAATATCAAGAAGGATGTAAAATACCTCCAACACAGTAATTCTAATGCTTATTTTCAATGTTAGCTCTTTGTACACTTATCAGCACACTGCTCCACAAAGTTAGTGATTCTGGTGTAGTTAGTTATGTTTGATTGCAAAGTGTAATTTGGATTGGATTTGGAACCAATAAACTCTGTATGAGTATTCCAGCTCCCATAATGATCATTCACAGAATCTCTGTTATCAGTGGGAACATGTTAGTTGGTTGCTTCATTTTGCAAACAAACAAACAAAAACAAATGTGTTTTTAAAATCTGCAGTATTTGTATGACAGAGATAACACACGCACAACTAAAACTACAATATTATTGAGATAAGCTGGAACCCTGTAGAAGCTATTCACACAAAATTGTGGAATGACTTTCTGAAACAAACAAGTAGGTAAGTTACTTACCTGAAAAGGAAAAATGTAAGCCACACCAAATATATCATTTTACTTAAATCAAAAAATAAATGCACACACTCAGATTTTAAAAGTGTATTCTATACAAGATTATTAAATATAAGGATATGTAATATGAAAATATGATAGGAATTATTGATTTTCTACATATTTAGTCTCTTTGCCAGTAATTTTGTAACTATGTATCCTATGTTTATGTACTGTGAAAGGACAATGAAATTTACCTTGTTGCAGTTTCATTAACTTCAGCATTTATTTTTTTTTTCAATGATGGAAAAAGTGGGCCTTATGTCTTTCATTATTATTAGAATCATATTGATTATATTATGGTGTTATAGACAATATAACTGGCAGTGTGGTTAATGTTTTAGTCAAGGAAGAACTATATCTTCACAGAGAATGGTTTGACTGTCCATTAACACATTTGAAATGCTGGTAGATTTTTAGTTTGCACTCATGTTTATGCTTGAGTGAAACAAGTTCCTGGCTCCTTCTCAACCTCAGCTCCCTACCCAGTCCTTACCAGGCATCTCAAATTCATATTTCAGAAAGGGCTTTTCATGAGCCCAGAGCAAATTGATGTTCCTAGTGTTTGTTCTTCCCACTTCTGGTCTTCTCCTGCAGCCAGCTTATCCTAAGGAGACTGGTGTCACACTTTGAGTTGGAGGGAATTGCTTGAAAGTCTCCTGCTTTTTGTAAATAGTATATCATTTATCACACACATCAATCTTTACCCCATGTATATTGCTATCAAAAAATGATTTTTGTTAATAATTGATGTTACATTAAATAGGAATGGGTGAGGTTAGACTTTATTGCAGTTGGCAATGACTGTCGCTTTCGTTTTTTGTTTTCATTACACCTTTCATAATCTTACATGTTTCAAAGCCAATCTTCTCTGATTTCCACTTCAGTTATAGCATTTCTGACATTCATATGATACAATATGGACTGCAGATAGCTTTTGATTTACAATTTTCTGTCAGCTGCATCTTCTTAGTTTTGTTTACTACCTGAGATGCTTTTTTTTTTGTTATTTCCTGAGTTACTTCCCAAGTGGGGACTTGATCTTGAAACACATACACACAACTGTCTTTAATTTGTTAAACATGATTGTCTGTAGATTTGGTGCCAACGCAGAATAATGTTCTGCAAATGCAGACAGCAAGGGACATGAGATCTGACTTGACAGGAAGCTTTTGAAATTGTTGTATATATAAAAAGTGTCTGTAATAAAATAATAAATCAGACAATAACAATAATGGATGATGGTGTATTTAATCTATTTTAATGGTAAATTAAGTGATAACCAAAATGAATATTCTTTTGACATTTTAGCATATATTCTGCTGAAAATTTGAAATGATGGATAATTTCTCTCTGATGCTTTTTATAAAGCTTCTACACTCTTTGCACCTCTTTCTACAATCTTTATCATCCCTCTCACCATACAATACTCAAAAATGTCATCTCAAGATAACCTTTTGTTTGACCTTTCAGCAGATAAATATCCTCTAAAGAAATCAAACTTATATTTTCCAATTTTCCACTTTCAAATAATCAAGAGCCAGCAATATACAAAAAGATACTGTTCCAGATTTGTTCTTGAACTCAAAACACCAAATTACCATTTGACACATTTTAATAATTTAAAACAATTTTTCTTTTCATCTCGAAAATATCAGTTAAACACTGTCAATTATAATGATGCCAAATGACATATCCTAGTTCCGTTGATGACAATGATTATTTTATAAATGCATGCCCATTTTTATGCATTTATTAATAATATCTTTTAAAAATGAATAAGCATAGGAACAAGTCTATTACTTCCAAATACCCAGCATGAAGTTACATTCTGGTATCAATATATTGTCACTGAGAAAATCTGCAAAAAAACTGTGTTGAGCCTGTAAGGCTGGACCATACAGGTCTGGTCCTGTTTCTTTCCTTATTTTAATGGCTGGAAAATATGTAATGTTACTGAAATTAGTAACTTTAGATCAGTGAAAGTCGTAAAAGTCTGGGGAGGCTCTTAGTCTCCTAAAAACCTAGCTGGAAGAAGGGGAAAAATAACTGAAAGTAGCCAAACTGATTTAGAAGTGGTCCCAACTTACACAAAATAAGAAAGCCGTGTAATTGCTTAAAAGCTGACTTTCTGGAGAAGACGAAAAGCTATACTAAAGAGCTATACTAAATCTCTCTTCCCATCTCCTCCATTCCAATTGACTTCAAAGCTATTCTTCATAAGCAACACCTCTGAACTGAAATTCTGTAACTTCAATATTTTCCTTAGGATTAACTTTTTTCATGTAATTGGAAAACCATATAAATGTTTATTTCTCCATTATATTTCTAGCTGTATACAAATGAAACAAGTTTCTTCCAAAGCCCATTGAAAGTTCTTGGAGTCTTCTCTTGACTAAAAAAGAAAAAGAAAAAGAAAAAAAAAGAAAAAGAAAAGAAAAAGAAAAATTAAAAAGAAAAAGAAAAAGAAAAAGAAAAAGAAAAAGAAAAAGAAAAAGAAAAAGAAAAAGAAAAAGAAAAAGAAAAAGAAAAAGAAAAAGAAAAAGAAAAAGAAAAGAAAAAGAAAAAGAAAAAGAAAAAGAAAAAGAAAAAGAAAAAGAAAAAGAAAAAGAAAAAGAAAAAGAAAAAGAAAAAGAAAAAGAAAAAAAAAGAAAAAGAAAAAGAAAAAGAAAAAGAAAAAGAAAAAGAAAAAGAAAAAGAAAAAGAAAAAGAAAAAGAAAAAGAAAAAGAAAAAGAAAAAGAAAAAGAAAAAAAGAAAAAGAAAAAGAAAAAGAAAAAGAAAAAGAAAAAGAAAAAGAAAAAGAAAAAGAAAAAGAAAAAGAAAAAGAAAAAGAAAAAGAAAAAGAAAAAGAAAAAGAAAAAGAAAAAGAAAAAGAAAAAGAAAAGGAAAAACTTCTGTTTCATACATGAAACTATGAGAAGTGAGTAAAGACTGGATATAAGTAGGACTTTTTGAAAGATCCCAACCTAAATGTCTCTCATCACAGAGATCATGGTGGTCTTATGTCAGAAGAATCTTCTGCTAACAAGATTTGTGTCTTGGTTTAACAGATGGGATTAGCAACAGTGAGGGATAAGGAAACAACAAAATGCTGTTCCAATATTAATTACTTCCTTTGGTCAATCAAGGAGCAAAAGTGGACTTTCTGCTTAACAGGATCCACACCACTTCATCTGTCCAATCTGGGATTGCCAAAGAAAATGAGGTATTCTTTGAGAGTATCACTGAACTAAATTAATATTAATGAAATGGCACACCCTGAGAGAGTTCAGATGGAGAGTATGGAGAGAGTCACATACATGAATACAATGACAAAAAAAAAAAAAAGTGTTCTGCACTTTGGCTGCACTATAAGTTGCAACAAACTGTATGATGACTCCAACCAAGGCTGTCCCCTTGACATGACTAATAATGCACTAAAACTCACAGTGTTTTCATTTCTCTCTTTCAGTTTATCTGTGCCTTGAAAGTCAGGATGTCAAATCAGGAAAACCCTATTCACAGCGACCCATACATCAGACCAGTACATCACTTCTTCTTTCCTACTTTTAGATTGTAAAAACTTCTGATAAACAACTTAAATTGATTTTTCAGTTAATGCACATGCTAGCAGATACTATTCTCAGCAAGAACTCTTTGTCCTAGACTCAGACGGAAGTCAGGCCCAAATGCTTTTTCAAATTGAGTACTGATAAACCTTCACTGAACTAGTGAAAACTTCAGAAATGCTGGTCTTAACACTTTTGATCCTTAAACTCCCTCAAATGTAGAATGATAAAAGGTTTAATATTTGAAAAACATTTTAAAATCCTGTCAAGAAAGAAAGTATGGATGGCATCCAGGACCTTTTTTTTAGAAAAGTGCAGTTACAGCCCTATAACTACTGTGATTTCTAAGATAAGGGTGATTCAGACAGCCCTCCCAAGCTGTAATACTTCCTGTGCAATCAAAGAACTGCATAGTCAGACTTGGAAAGACATTTAAGAGACAGTACTCCAATGATTTTAATGGGGCATACACTCCTAAGTACTTCTGTGGGTAGGACCTATAGTGCAGAGTCTGCCTAACCTTAGATATCACTAACTCTTCACATTGACTTTATAGGAAACCCTGGGGAGTAGGACGTCTGAAAGCTTACTGCTGTTTTAAAAATAAAGCAGGTATGTAAAAGTGGATGCTCTCGCTTTTGCTTCAGTGATTCTGATAAGAGAAAAAGAAAGTCTTGCTCCAGCCTTCATTATGATTTTATGTAAATTATTTTAAGTAAGGATTCTTACCTTCTGAAGCACAAGTATTCTAACTTTGAATTACTTGTTAAAGCTAGTTTATCATAGAATGGCTTGGGTTGGTAGGGACTGTAAAGATCATCTAGTTCCAACCCCCCTGCCATGGGCAGGGATGCCACCCACTAGATCAGGTTGCCCAGGGTGTCATCCAGCCTGGTCTTGAACACCTCCAGAGATCCACACTGATCTACCCACAACCTCTCTGGGCAGTTTAGCAAGCTTCTAAGCTTCCACACTGAAAGCAGACCCACGTGTGTTCCAGTATCTGGAACACACCTTTAATTACTTTATAGTGTTCTTCTTTTTCCATCTACCTACACATGGATTCATTATAGAAAAAAAAAAACCTATCTTTCATTATGAAAAACAAAACAAAACAAAAACAAACAAAGAAACAAAACCAAGCAAACAAACAAACAAACAAACAAAACCACAATATATTGGAGAATCACTTATTTAGATGAGAATTCTACATCACCTGCAGGCTGGTTGGCTGTTTAGCTGTTCTGAAATGTTACTCAAAAGTCTCTAAAAAGGACTGCCTATACAACAAGAAAAATCTAAAGAGGGTGCCATGGTGGATGATAAAGAACGAAAACTTAGGGTAAATTAACTTGTACAGGATTTCACATTCATTTCTATTGAACCTTGCTCTTTGTATTAGTATTGCATTTTATAGGAATTTTTCATGAAGGTACGTCCTTGAAAATTGTCTCATCATTGTGCCTGAATGAGTTTTCAAATTACAAATATGTGTATATATATTTGTGTAAATATATTTACCTTATATTTACACAAATATTTATATGTTTACATATATATCAGAAAGCATTCTTTTTAGGCTAAAATTCTGACATCAGGTTTAGAATACCAAGCAGCTTTTCCATAGACAAAATGAATAACACATCTGGCTTTGATATTCATGCCCTTTCCAGCAAATGGCTGCATTATGTTAGTATTATCAAAATGTCTATCACTTTACATATATAGATTTAATTTAAAACAAGGCTTATGGTATAAATGCATTGTAGCTTCAAAGACGGGCTTTTTCAAAATTATGGTATGAGAGCTTCCCATGGTTTCCATGGAAATGACCTTTCACTATTTCCATGGTAATGGATCTAGTTTTATATATTTCTCTTTTATGAGACTTTATTATACCAACAAAGCTAACATCCAGAATACAGTCCTTAACTTACAGGTGCGAACTCACTGAGAGAAATAATCCGACTCCCAAGCCCCATGGGTGCACTAAGCTTTTGTATGTCTTTTTAATACTGTGTGAGTAACAGAGTTTTGATAAAGAGCACCTACTGCATATTATCAGTAGAGAAATGCTAGTATATTTTGCTCATTGCTGTGTTCCTAAAGGAGTTTCTAGATTCATCTGTTGCAGTCTTTTCCAGACTGCTCCGCTGCTCCCAAAGGCAGAACAGCTGGAAAACAGAATGGATTGCGAGCTCAGCATCTTCCATAAATTCCAGGCTGTTGATCACATCTTGTTGTGAAATAAATATTTTGCTAGTGCATTTATTGAAAATCTATAGGTCTTTGAAATTCCATATCCATGGGCTCGCTGATCTCTCTTTCAGAATTTATGCTTGTTTTTTCTCTTCCTTTTTATACTCTGTTATCATTATGATTATTGCTGCTGTCACTGAAAGCTAAAATCCTCTTCTTCACCCTGGAGACAAAAAGAATGGAAGCAATGGATTCAAAGCTGTAATACTGAGAGCAACAGAGCAACCGAGGTAGCCCTGTCTTCAACATCCTTGACACCTAAAGAAACCCACGTAGGCTTAAGGTGTTAAGTGCCTCAAGGTGTTATGGGCACGACACTGGGACAGGACTGCACTGCTACTGAGGTTCACAGATAAAAATCCATACCCTTCAGAGTTACACTCAAATAAGATAAAATTTGGAAGAAAATTCCAGAAAAAAAAAATCAATAAACCATGAAGCAGATAACTTTCATCCTCAGTCATATTAAATCCTCATTAGGGTTTAATGATGAAGCAAATCCCATCCATTCAGAAAAAGTAAACAAAAGAAACCTGTGAGGAAACCCTTACAGAGGTGCAAATTCCTTAGAGAAGAGAAGAATCAGTGAGATTCTCATAAAACTGATTGAGCAACTTAGTCCAACTCATAGATAGCTGGTGATGATGCACAAGAAAAAAAAAAATCAAAAAAAAATCTCCAGCCTGACATTCAGATTTGAGTTTTCTGGACTAGCACTTAGAAAAATACCAATTTATATAAAAAGCTAAGCACAAGTCCAACACAGGTGGCTGCATGACAATGATTGCAGACAACAAAGGTAAAAAAGCCATTTTTCTGCACAAAATTTAAATTTAATATTTATTTATTTAAAAGAAGCAAAAAAAAATAATAAAACAAACAAACAAAAAAAAAACAAACAACTAAAACATAAGTCAAAACAGTTGTGGTCTTGCTTTTATAAATGTCCTAAGAATTAAATCCTTCACCTCCTTCAATGGAGATAATGACCATCATATAAATCATTTGTCATTAAGTGGTCAGCTGGTATAAAAACACATATATCACTTTACATTACTGTTAAAGAATAACTTAAATGATAGGATCATTAGCATCATTTATGCTTTTTCTTAAGGTATTTCAATCACAATGACTATCAAGTCTTCAGCTTGCCATCCCTGGAAACATTCAGCTCCATCTGATTTTATTCCTTATGTATTTCTAAATGAAGTGCATGATAAGTAATGCTTTTTTTCTGTAGATTTAATTTGCAGCTTTTTTCAGCTAAATGCTAAGGCTGGAAATACTTAGACAGAACACTCAAAGAAATAGGAGGCTTGAAAAAAATGACTTCATCCAGCTTTAGAGCTTTACAAGGGTACGTGCCTACACATACTTGACTCATTTTGCCTTTATAATCAACAGTTAGGGTTAAATTTGTAGGAATGACTTGGGACATCTGCTTTAGGATGGAATGAGATAAATCATGCCCCCAAATTGTTTATTTCTGTCCACTAACTTTAAAGGGTGTCTAGCTGACTAGATCATTCAGTCAGATGAATTTAATCCAAGATAACAGCAGAAGCTGGCAGCTGATTATTCTAGATGAAAGCATTTATTTCTCAGAAACTATTTCTCTTATATAGCAAAATATTAACTAGAATTAATTAATAAATGATACTAATAAAAACAAATGCAAATAATATTTTTGCATGCTAATAATAGTGTGTCATACGCTGTTGGTGGCAAAAAAAAGGAGACATCCTTTTTATAACGAGTGTATTTAGTATGTTTTTTATGTTTTGTTCTTCTTTTTTCTTATGTTTCAACATAAGAAAAAAGAAGAACAAAACATAAAAAAAGCCATGTGGAAATAAAACAAATATACAAAGCAACACACAGACTTGACCCTGTTGAAGTTTTCTCGTACCCCTGTGGTATGCAGGTCTGTCACCACAGAGCTGTAGGCCTCGTTTCAGAGATCTCTATAAAATGAAGCATATAAATTGCAAAAATAATTATTTTACAACCATGGCTTAAAAATACACATGGAAATAAATACTAAATACACTCGTTATAAAAAGGATGTCTCCTAACTTTGTCAATGAACCATACACAACTCCAGCTCCTTCCACCGCTATCTCCCATAAAGGTTAGAGTAGTGAAAATCTTGTTTGCAAAGAAAAAATATTCTAGGATATAGTAGTGACGTTCTTGTTTGCAAAGAGAAAACATCCCAGGAGGGTAGGTTCTGTATCTGGCTTCTGTGATCACACTCTCTTTTAGTAAGGAATGTATCATTTTTTGGCATAAAATATGACATCTCTAATCTCTGTGTTTCAAGTTTTTAACATTAAAATAATGAATTAAAAGCTAAAGGAGGGATGATGTGATGCTTCTGGAACTGGATTCACTGGTGGGATCTTTCTCCACTACATTTTCTGATCCATCTAAATAGTTTTGTAAGTGGTTAAAGTACGCCCCATGTCTCCCAACTGTACAAACTGTTTTAGCCATTTGGGTTCAGAAAGGATTATGTTCTCCAGTGTTTTTAATTAACATATTTCTGGTCATAGTCAAAACACTATAGAGCAATTTCCATTTAACATTTCTCATGTATCTGAATTTTAATCCACCCACTCCTTTTGATAAGACATTGAGTAGCGACCTGAAAATCATGCTGCAAAGCAGTTTGAGAAAGAACTTGGGAAAAAAATGTATTGTTAAAATCTGTTAACCCTGGTAACCAATTTAAACTTCTAATGATGTAACAGACCCAGAACTAAGACTCACATTGATTAGCTAAGGTTTGCAAAACTCTCAAATATAACTCACTGTATAGTTATATTTACAAAAGAAACAAGCTATAAAAAGAAGAAGGAACAACTTTGCCACATACTAGTGGCAAACAATGCAATAGCTGTGAAACTTTATGATAGGATATGACATGTATTTCTCCATACATTTACATTTTAAAGTTTTAATGAAAGCATATTGTCAAGGAATGCCAAGACCACTACGTATTTTCCCTTTGCAGTGCTGTCACAAGATTCTGCTTCATGTTGCAAGCAAGAAAACATTTTGTATTAAATGCAAAGTGAATATGCAAGAATGAAATTGAACAAGTTCCTTCAGTGTATCTGCTCCCTATTGGAAATCTAGTGGAAGCCTTCTTCAAAGACAAAAAATGTTTGCCTTCATTTCTTATGAAGCAGGCTCTTATCAGATTTTCAGACACAGGTGGCTAGAAAGTTTCCTCTTTCTTCAAGAAAGTTGCAAAGTAAAGACACTCAAGCACTTCCTGAAACTTTATTAACAAAATATTTTGTTCTATAAAAAATAAAGTAAAATTGAAGTAAATCCATGCATATAGAAATGAGTCTGAATGTTAAATGTTTTTTAACATCTAACTTCATGCATTGATCATATCACTTGATATACAAAAACCTGCAACAACTAAAAAAATGTAACATTGACAAGACCAAAATAAAATTTAATTTAGAGCTCTTTCTGTAGGGTATTTTTATTGAGTTTATCTATGTTCAAAAACTGAATTAAATTGTTCCCTTGGGTTCATAGTAAACTATGCTTTTCCATTTCCTTTTGATGATGGCTATCAGTGAAGAGATTTTAGTTCATCCTATGCCACCTCTTGCTACAGTTCTCTCTCTCTGTCTCTCTCCACCTCTCTCTGGTCAGAATCTGGCTCTTAAGCTAGACAAGG